>NW_027273864.1:29425000-29790000 GCF_046630095.1 Trachinotus anak
AAAGTCACTTGCAAACCACTGATAAATTTGCCTTTGTCCTATGGCCCTCTCACATGCTCATGGATGAGCTGTAAACATGATGTTTGTTGTGGTGATTAGTTTAACATGTTAAAATTAGCAGAGGAGAGGAAATAATCTCAAGTTGCAGCTTGCATGTTGCGAATTGATCGAAACCGGCCACAGGTTAACTTAAGAGAATCAGAAACCAGACAACTGCCTGACTACTGATCAATCAGCTGAATGGAGGCATCATCCCTATATCCTGACATAGACCAAAACACTTAATTTACAATTAAGTAATGAGTAATAATAAGGGGCGAAAAGACATCTATGTAACAGAAGAATCACTTTTATGTCTATAATTATGTCAAAATGATTGGTTCAAGAAATTATGTTAATTATAAATTCAACATGCTTCTTTTCTTTAGACCTTGTATCTGTAGTTCGTCCCTCTGCTTTGGCAGAAAAAACAACCCAGCTTTACTTTACATGTATCAGAAATTTTTATAGTTTAATCACAAGACAAAAAAATGTCGTCCCTTTTCTGAACATGTGATCACATTTAAAAAGCCTACGTGATAAATCACATACTGCTTTACAGCCATAATATGGAAAGCCTGACTTTCAACATCTGGATGCTATCGTTACTATAGTTTCTTATTTTATTCTAGTTGCGTTACTATCACCGCCCTAAATTTCACTTGTTGCCTCCTCAGTAACATAATGTACATAAAGGTATCACTGTTTCATGTCATATCTTGTCAAGAATCCCTCCTCTCTCACGTGAAAATGCTTAGAGATTGATTAGAGAAGTCTGAGCTAACAGAGCCAGACAAAAACCAGCTTCATAATACCATCATCAGGATCACTGATGTCAGGTAACCCAGTGAAGAAGAACGGGGCTCGTGATACAGGACTCAGGTGTCACAGCCTTGGACAACTTTTTGGTCAGGCTGTACAACAGAATTATTACAACAAGCAGAGGTTGCCATGTGTTGGTCAACTCTCTGAGCAATATCTCCTGAGAGAGCATCTACAGGAGCATCTACAGAGCTACAGCTACAAACAGACTTCAAGTCAGACAGGAAGTTTGTGCGTGTTTGTGTACAGGAAGAAGAAGCTGGTCCGTTCCCAGAATTATCCCCCTAGGAACGATCATCATCGTCATCAGCTAGGAAGCGGGCAAGTAGTGGGAGGAGTCTAGTGCTGCGTCCACTTGATGCTCTTCAGGTCGATGCCTTCCTGAACCATCTCCCACAGGGGACTGAAGGACAAACAGACAGACAGGTTGTTGAGTGTTCACCAGAACAATATTACCATAATATTTTAGAGATTTAGTTCACAGATCTCAGTTTAGTGCCATGTTATTATTACAGATAGAAAAATAAGACGTTAGAACCCAGCTGAACTCACCTCATCTCTCTGAGCCTGCGGACCTGTTGGATGCACTTCTCTGCTGTGTAGTCCACCTCTTCTTCTGTGGTGAACCTGCCAATACCAAACCTGAGAGACAAACAGGTTCACATTAATCTACATGTGCTTCAACTGACATCAAACCAGAAAAGAAATAAAAAACTTCTTCCTGTCTGAGTCTCTGTTGTTGTTCGGTCAGTCACTGAGAGAAATTCAGTTTGAATCAAATTACTTTCAGTGACAAATTAAGTTACCATTAAAGTTGATTAAAATCAGTATGTTATCAGTTATCAAGTTATCAAGACTTTAATCTGGATTATTATTACTATAATTATTATCAGGATTATGATCTGCATCTGGATGACAGTGAAGATGTACCTGATGGAAGAGTGAGCCAGGTCTTCATCTGCGCCGATCGCTCTGAGGACGTATGAGGGCTCCAGAGATGCAGACGTACATGCACTGGGCGCGCGCGCGCACACACACACACACACACACACACACACACACAATACTCATTAATCATTAAAGGCCTGCTCTACAATTTTATTTCTTTTAAACTAAAGATTCCCTGTTGACTTTACTTTTACAACTCACTATGTGTATCCTCAGTCTAAAAACATGTTGAAAGCATTTTCTTCCTCATAAAACAATTTACAGTCATATCTGTTTAACTCATCAGGAGAACCAGCAAGTGGATTTCAGGTTTTAACAAGAGTCTGTGTCTGACCTGCCAGATGACAGAGCCACATCCTTCAGCGCCATCAGCAAACTTTCTCCCTCCACATACGCAAAGGACAAGTTGACACAACCTGAAAAACACACAATAGATAAGTCCATCGGCCTCACCTAGTGCAGTGAGAATCCCCCCACCCCACCCCCCACACACTCTGACTTTCAATGTTATGTTTGTTGAATTTGAAAAACATGACAATGGTGTGAGTTTCACTTCTGTGTGTGTGTGTGTGTGTGTGTGTGTGTGAGTGTGTGTGTACCAGGGTAGCGTTGATTTGGATCTCCGTTCATTATGACGTCAGGAATCTCAGACATGATCTTCTGGACCAGACGATTTGCCAGCATGGACACTCTGTGATGATCATACTGCACACACAAAACACACACACACACACACAACACACACACACACACACACACACACACAACACACACACACACACACACACACACACACACACACACACACACACACACACACACACACACACACACATTAAGTGCCAGGATGTTTAGGTGTATTTGTATTTGTTGAGTCTTCGGATGCGCTTGTTTTACCTCCATTTCCTGCTGGGCGATGCTGCAGGCGGCTCCCAGCCCAACAGCCAGTGGGGTGGGGACGGTGCCGGAGCGCAGCCCCCTCTCCTGCCCACCGCCGTTCTGCAGTGGCTCCAAACGCACCCGGGGTCGGCGACGCACGTACAAAGCCCCCACACCTGTACACACACACATTGGCAGGGTAATGTACCAGCAGGTCAGCCCGCCCTCCCCAGGTAGATCTTCTTCAGCTTCTTCAGGTCAGTTACGTGCTAATGCTTGGTCTAACCTTTGGGTCCATAGATCTTATGACCGCTGATGGACATCAGGTCGATCTTCTCGTCAGTGACGTTGATGGGAATCTTCCCAACAGCCTGAGCAGCGTCCGTGTGGAGAAAGACTCCTTTAGAACGACAGATCTTACCTGTGGACAGGAAGGGTAAAGCTGTCAATCAATAGTTTCAATCAGGACATTAAATGACATCAGAGGCCTCGTCCCTGTGGACACATGGATGAAACTAAATGAAATGAGTAAACAAGTAAATAACATGTTTGCATCGTCATGGTTACCGATTTCCTTGATAGGCTGCTTGACTCCGATCTCGTTGTTGACGGACATCACTGACACCAGAGAGGTGTCGGGACGAATGGTGGCCTCCAGCAGCTGAACACACACACACACACACACACACACACACACACACACACACACACACACACACACACACACACACACACACACACACACACAAAATGATTTTTGTATGTTTTGTATGTTGTTCGTACATGCTGTATTCCCTCTCCACTTTCTCTTGTGTGACCTGTGTGTAACTGTGTGTATGTTCTGTGTGTGTACCTCTAGATCCACCAACCCGTTCTGCTGGACTGGGAGGTACGTGATGTCGAATCCTTCGGCCTCCAGAACTCGACACGAGTCCAGAACACATTTATGTTCTGTCTGTGTGGTGATCACATGACGCTTCTTGGCCTGGTAGAACCTGGCCACGCCCTGCAGGAGAGGGAGGGGCGGGGTCACTACTGGTCTCACAGAAACTGGGCTCTAACTCTGTGTTATTACTGTACTGTTTCTTTTGACTGTTCTTACTGTTCTACCTCTCACTGTGTTATTGTTCTGTTTTTACTGAGTTCTCACATGTATTCTCAGTGTGTTCCTACTACATTTTCATTCTGTTCATGTGTTCTCAGTGTGTTATCATTATGTTCTCAGTTAGTTTTTGATGTGTTGTAATTCTCCTCTTACTCATTCAAATACTGTTCTTACTTCCTGTTCTGTTCTTAGTAAGTTCTCATATGTTCTCATTGTGTTTTTAATTTTTAATGTAATGTGTTCACATTCTTACTGTGTTCTCATTGTGTTCTTATTCTGTTCTTACGTTATTTTTGCTGCGTTCTCACTCCTCTGCGTGCTCATTCTGTTCTTGTTATGTTCTAACTGTGTTCTCATTCTGTTTTTGTTCAGTTCTTGTTCCTTCCTTAATTTGTTCTTGTTTAGTTTTTACACTGCGTTCTCATCTGTTCTTAACACTTTCTCCGTCTGCTCTTGATCGGTTCTCACTAAGAATCAAAACAAGAGGAGGACATAGTGATGAGAGGAGGGGGAGGGAAGGTGGTTAAGAAGAGAAGGGAGAAGTGATGAAGAGGAAGTTCAGAGTGAGACCTTGATGGCCATGTTGTTGGACTCGGTGGCTCCGCTGGTGAAGATGATCTCTCTGGGATCAGCTCCAATCAGATCAGCCACCTGCTGCTCAGAGAGAGAGAGAGAGAGAGAACATAGAGTCAATGTCTCTCTCTCAAATTCACACTTAATGTTGTGATGGACAGAACAGAATACACAGCAGGCTATCAGTGTTTACAAAACAGACATAAAAATTTTGCACTTTTAAGAAGAAAGGCAACGAACTGTTTCAACATTACAACTCAATGCACTGTAATAGAAGGAGACAAATGAATATATATGTAAGTTGAGATATCCTTAAGCTTTTTAAAAACATTCTTTCACTCTCTGAATAGATTGAGTGTCTCTCTACCTTTCTGGCGGTCTCCATGGCGGTCTCGCTCTCCCAGCCATAGGCGTGTGTCCTGGAGTGAGGGTTACCATAGTAATTCACCTGGTAGGGCAACATGGCATCCAGCACACGGGGGTCCTACACACACAACACACGTTCAACTGTAAGTGCAGGTGAGTACAAGTGTAAAAAACTCTATCACTAACTTTGACATCAGCTGGTAAAGCCTGTAACCATGACAACATGGTTAATAACGGTTACCATGGGTGTCGTGGCCTGGAAGTCCATGTAGAGGGGGCGGAGCTCATCTTTCTCCAGTTCATGTTTCTTTATCAACTCTGCAGCACAAAACAACAACAGGCCGACAGTCAGCTGGTTTTAGACAAAGTTAAACCAGATCTGTATGATCCTGGACTTAAACTGAGTAGTACTGAGTACGTATGTATTATTATTATTACATTGTCCATGTATATTTACTCTATTTTGTCAATTCTAATAGAGTTAATGAAAAGAATGGACATTCTCATATGTCTGGCAACACTTTATTGGAGCAGTATTATAGTTACTCATTTCATCATTTAGCAGGAAAAAAATACAAAAATACAAAAATACAATCTTCCCACCAGGGTTCCAATGTTCAGTATTTATTGAAACTATTTCAGAGAGGTGCTGCTTAAACTGTATGGTCATTCTTGAGGCTGCAGTTTGTGGTGCTGTTGACCTGTATTGCATTTACAGACACACCTCTCTGTATAATGAAATAAACTAACTCCTCCAAAATTATCATAAAGTTTAATCAAGACCAATAAAACAGTTTCAACAGATACTGAACATTAATACCGTCGGGAGGAGGAGGGCATTTATTACAGAGCTGTTTTATTCGACTGCATTAAGTGTACCTAATAAACTACTAATTGTGTGTATTGTAATGGAGGAGCCTCTAAATGATCTCAAACATATCTATATATGTTAAAAGCACCTCTTTTCCATCACACAGTACTATTATCATTCAGGTCAATGAGCCTAAACATAAAACCAGAGTTATAAAACTATCTTCAGAGACAAGAACAAGAAGTCCTGCAACAGGTGGTTCGGCCCCACAGAGTGTTATACCAACATCACAGAGTCAGTCTGGGATCACATGAAGAGACTGAAGAAACTGGGACGGCTTAAATCCACAGAGGAACTGTGGCAAGTTCTCCAACATGCTGGATCAATCTACCTGCCAGGTACCTGGAAAAACTGAGGAGAACCGATGCTGTTTTAAGGGCAAAGGATGATCTCCCCAAATATTGATTTGATTTAGTTTCATTGTATTTTTACTGCGCTCTGTAAAAAGTTAACTAATAAACAAAATTCATGGAAATATTCACTTTATTTTTAGGGCCTACAGCTTGTGCAGTGTTGTATATCTCTATAAAAAATGCAAATGTATTGTTGTGTTTGAACAACAGTCTGAAACCCAGAGAATGAATCATATTCAGAGAAAACACGTTTTTCAAATGTAAAGAAAAACACGTTTTTGAAATACAAAGAATGTTTAAAAAATAAAAAACTGAATTAAGGCAATAAAACAATAAAAAATATATAAGCAGAAGTGGTGCCATAGCATGTTAGACACTTGTTTGATAAATTACAAACATTATTAATGAATTATAAAACTTGGTAATAATTTATTTTCAGTCTGTCCTGAGGATTTAATGTTTTAAGTGATTTTATAGTCGTATTGTATTTTTCTAGTCTCTCACATGTCATTACCCAACGTTTCATCACTCGCTTCATGGTCCCATCAAGTTCCAATCTCCTTACTAAACTGCGTCACTTTGAGATTAGCTTCATGCTAGCTGCTCCGAGGTTCGCGAACAGGCTAACTCGCCCCGGACTGCTGTTACCTTTCCGCAGAGAGCTGGCAGCCCTCCCGTCAGAGCCAGGTCGGAGGGGGAGCCACGGCACCGGCCTGAGCAGCCGGGAGGAGATGGTCCTGCCCGAGGAAAGCATCTCGACGGCGGGCTGGTTTCACCTGGAAACCCGCTGACCTCCGGTAACAACAACCAGCGGACCGCAACCGAAACAGCAGTGTAAACCGGTCTGAACCAGTTTAACCAGGTGGTTTCTGTGGAGAAGAATTAGGAAGATTCACGATTTGAGGAAAAAAAAATAAAACGTGAGTGAAACTGTGTTTGGTTTGAGAGACGCTGCCGCTTGTCAGTTACATCCAGGTCAGAGTGGAGTCCGCCTGCGTCAAGGCGCACACGGTGACCCCGGTCACTTCCGACCACGACTTTCAAAATAAAAGACGAGTATAAACGTAAACAACTACCCGAGTAAATAACTTTCAAATGTAAAGAACGTGTTAAAATTAGTTTGTTATAACATCTTTTAGTCTGGCACGTAGATTATTTTAATTACCTGGAAGCAGACAGCAGCCTCTACCCATGTAAATTAGATTAGAAAAGTAACGGGAGGGTAAATTCCCTTTTATAAACAACTGTCATCAAACCAGAAACGGAGAGATGAGTAAGTTGTCGTGATGTTGACACTGTTTGCGCTTGATTATGGAGACAGAATGGACAGAAGACTGACAGACCCTCCGCAGGTTCACCAGCTTTTTTTATTGACCAGGGTATTATAGTCAACCCTTTAGGTTACTGTTTATTTTATATTGTTTTATTTATTTATTTGAGTAGTATTTGTTCGGTTATTTTTATTTAATTTTACTCATTGCTGTTTTCTTTTTTGTTGATTTGGTTTAAAACCTCTCTTGTATGATGTATAATGGGTTTGCATCATATATTGTACCTATTATAATATTATACTTTATGTTGTCTCTTGTGTTTTCCAAGTTCTAATCGCAAAAAACTGAATAAAAACAGCGCCATGAATATTTTAGTTTATTTTATTTTTACTCTATCTCGCTCTCTCTGTAGCTTGTTTCTGCAACTTGACGCAGCTTGCTGTGGATGCTGTTTCATGGTTGCACAAGAAACGGAAACGGGGTGTGGGACTTCCTGCGGACATTCTGCGCTCTCATTGGCCACTTTGCCTTGTTTTGGTTCTATGGGAGGCGGGGCCAACGGTTTTCTCTGTCCTTTAATTGGCTACAAACAGGAGTTTATGAAACGTGTGTTCATCAACCCGTGGATGCATTATGAGACACCCAAGGTTTAACCCCCTGAAAGTTCAGTTACATACAGTGTAAAGTTTGTGTTCAGAGATGATTTGCTGAGTTGCTTTGGCACAATTATCAAATGAAAATCAAGTTAATGAAAACATGGGGCAGAATTCTCAGTTCCACTGTTTTTACATAAAATCACATTCATTTCTCTTTGTTGCTTGACCTTGTGATGCCGATTGTGCTTACACTGCCTTTCTTTTTTTTTTTTTATTCTCTTTTTATTAGCCCTGTCAAACAATGTGTGGCTGAACTGTCCATGCAGCAGAACATAGCTCACTAACAATATATAATAATATGATACAAAACATAACAAATAGAGAAAATATACATATTGAAAACAAAATCCATGACAGAAACAGAACTTTATAATAAATGCAACCAGAATGTTGAGGTGTATGTTCATGGTATTCAATTCACTTAAAAAAGGCCCCCAAAATCCCCAATTTTGCCCCAAATCATTTTAGTGAACATAATTTGATTAATCACAGATTTGTTAGAAATTTGCTTATTTTGTTGAAGTAAAGAAATAAATACAACCCCAGAGTTCTATTTTTTGGTACTTAGATAATAAAACTTTGAAAAGAACATACTGTAAAATCAATTAGCCTATTATATTTAGGGCTTTCTTGTTTTCATGTTAAAACTTTGTATATTTTATACACACACACACACACACACACACACACACACACTGTTTTGTTTGTTCTAACAATGTACTGGTTAATGGCATTTGTAAACGGTGTATTACACATGTTGCTATATATGTACATTTATATAAGTATAATTACATATTATTACATATGATTTACATTCCAAAATAAGATGTGTGATCGATGTAGTGTCATTCTTCGTCCTGTGGGGGCAGTAGTCCGCCCGGCAGCGTTAAAACTGCCAGAAATATTAAGACGAAGAAGAAGGCCGTCCGTTTGTGGTAGCCATGCCTATTAGCTAGCGAGTAAGTTTATCTTTAAAACTCTATTTATCCGTATTTCGGAGCGCATCGTGAGAAATGAGAGGCTGTGCACTGCGGCGGTGGGTTTCACTTTGAGGTGAGGTTTTCAGTTTGTTCCTGGACTTTATTTCTGGACGTCAGCGGGAAATGTGAACTACAGCTAGCAAAGACCAGACCACCTGTCAGTCAACTGTTTACAGTCCGAAACGTTCAACCGCGACTTTCGGGTGTTTGCCTTCGCTAATTCAGAATCGTTACTACATTTCAGACTTCGTTCATCTCTATAGTCTAATGATGACGGAAGTTCATATCGTGTCACCTTTACTACCAGTTTGTTGTCACGTAATCAGCTAATGACACTTTAGTGCCGTTTGACCGGCTAATGGCGTTTGCAAACGGTGTATTACGCACGTTCAGCTGTTATACATCGATTATTATCAGTAAATGCCAATACCCACTGTGATCTGTCGATGCTCTGAGTGACTCACAAACTGCGTATCACTGCAGTCCACAGACAGAGACCGGGGCCGGTGGGACGTGTTTTTGCCCCTGAACGCCTCACACTGACCCTCTCTCTGTGCCTCTCCCTGTGGCTCAGCTGGTTTGTTATGTGAACCACATCAGACAGTATCTCACTGTCACTGTCACTGACCGTAGGCTTTCTTTCCCACTGATATCTATGACAATAAAGAACATTTTTATTTCTTGCCAAATAGCGAACAGCAAGTGTTAATGGTCAGACTGGTGCACTCAGTGCTTTATGGTAATTGTAGGGCTTAGCCAGAAAAGGGCTTGACGCTCATCACATCAGCACCTGTTGCCTTGCTTATCCATGGTGGTGTTGCTTTCCCTCCGAAGTTTTACACAGCAGCCAGTAGTAAAGAACCTAAGGAAGGTCGTCCGGCAGTCCAGACTGTCCTCATTTGTTGTTTCTGATGGCGAAACACTGTCAGAGCAGGAGCATCCCTCTCTGTCTTCAGGAGTCTCGTGAAGACTTATCTCTTCTGAGAGCAACTCCACTAATAAACACTCTAACATACCCATCTACAATTTACCTTGCAGTTGGCCTCATTGAACAGATATAGTACATAGTACTTACTTCTAGGTCTCGTACTGCATTTAAATGTTTTACCAAGCACAACTTAGTCAGTAGGAACCGATCAAACGCACTTGTGCTGTGGTCCATGCTGTCACTGTTTGCTGTCAAGCTCATGTCCTCTGAGACGCTGTCATGCTCATGCTGTCCTTCTGCTTCTGAACGATCTGATTATCTGGAAAACACACAAATACTTTTATCTTCGTTCTTCAGTCACTGCCAAACAAACTACCTAAGAAGATTTGATCAGGGATTTAAAAGGGTTTGATAAGCTGATTCAAAACTAGATTCAGGTTCAATAAAATTCTATCAAACTCAGTCCCTGGTGATGATAATTATCAGTTGTTGAAGTGATGAAGTTGCAGTTAACGTCTCTGATGACTTCACAGGTCGTGCCTGACCAAGAGGCCGCCATCACTACTGCTGCTGCCATGGGAACGACGATGAGTGAGCCGTGTATCTACGACAAACTGTCGGAGAGCATCGACATCCTCCGCCAGTCGGGCTACCGCTACGGCATGTCAGAGAGGGAGATCGAGAGGTTCATCAAGCAGGTCCTGGAGACCAACGAGCCCAGGAGAGAACCTCCCCAGTTCCCCATCCTGAGGGCCACCATCAAGGTCAGGCAGATATCAGAGTCCTGAACCCTTGACAGAAAATATAATCAATTATTCACTGAAAACCCTCATCATGTAAAAGCATCTGCAGATCACTGCCTCTTAAATGGATTCGGTTACTTTTTCTAGCTTGTTATTGTTTTTACTTAAATTAGTTTTTAGTGTTTTTCAGAGGACCCTTGTGTTTCCACTGTGGAAATTCTCTTTGTCCAGTTCTCTTTATCAAAATCATGCTAGGTAGCGAATATGTTGTGGACTGGAGGGATAATTACAACAATGACTCAATTGCTAGAGAAATTTATTTATAGAAAATACCAGTTGTTTGTTGTAGAGTATACCGTGCGTAAAGTTTTCTTCATACTTTTGTGTGCTCTGAGGAAAGAGACAGCTCTCAGTGTTGGTAATACCTCTGTGGTCTTTGCAGTTTGTGGTGGCAGTGGGCTTCCTGCTGGTGGTTGTGCTGGCCTTCACCTACCCCCAGAGCGCCCCTCAGCTGGGTCTGGTCAACCTGGGCTGTTACAACTGGTCGTCCCCCCTCAGCCACGTCCGTCTGCTGTCCCTGCCCATCGCCAAGAAGTACAACCTGCAAGGTCTGAACATGTGAACACAGTCTGTCTCTGTCTGAAGTTCTGTTTCTAAATTTATCACAAACACACAGAGAAAAGCACAAGCACAGTTTCTCACAAATGAAAAGTTTCTAAAGGATGAAAAATGTAATGGTCTGTTACACTGGTGAGTCACAGGCCCTGTCAGACCTGCATCAACATGTCTTCACTGATCTGATCACAAGTGGTCAGCTGTAAGAACATCTGTTCACACCCGGCTTTAAAATGCGTCTCCACGTGTCTCCAGTGAGCACTTGTGATTGGGTCTCACTTCCTCGCTTTATATGTAATTATAAATGTATGCCTAGTTATATTTTGGTTCATTATAAAACTGTGATGGGACTAATTAGACTGTCAGAGGACGTCAGTAGAGGAGGCGCTCCTTCAATGTGACCAGGACACATTTACGTTCACGCTGCTAAAAGAACGAACCACCTCTGAATGTGGTCTGTACAGAGCTGTCCACCTGTGATCGGATCAGCTGATTTAAGACCAGGTCTGAGCAGGGCCACAGTGTGTCATGTTAAATGAAAAAGTATAATATGTTTAGTATGTTTAGTATTTTATGTTTAATTGTGTGTGTGTGTGTTGTAGGTTTCCATGAATGGTGGAGTGCCGGCTCTCTCAGGCAGACCCTGGTCAACTGTTCGGGCTGTGCAGAGATCTCTTCAGTGCTCGAAGTCCCAGAGAGCCTCAGAGGGACCGTGACTCTGCGGCGGGGGCCACAGCTCGTCCTGCTGAAGGTCAGAGGTCGCCTTTCAGATGAGTTGGCCATCTGAAGGGCCTCTCCATTTCACACACATGGGAGCAGACTTAAAGAAAAGCAGCTTAAAAAAAAACAAACAAAAAAACATTTATCCTACACTGATCCCGATAAACTGCTGAATGTTTTATCACGTTTTTAATGTAAATGCTTTACAGTCTCAAGTCGAGTAAATGGGACAAAAAACTGCTAAAGAACAGAGCAACATTTTTGGAAAGACATTTTCATATTGTCCAGATTCACATAAGAGGATTGAATAGTGGATTTCCGATTCTTCATGTCACTGACAGACACTTTCTCACCCTCCGAGCATTTTCCCTCATTATGAGCCGCTGTTTGGTTCATGTCAGTTCTGTAAAAACTTCTGATTTTACTGTTGAATTGCTGCTGCAGACTTTTTAAATCTATCTGCACTGTTGCCACATAACAATGACATGGTATGAAAAGTGCTGAAATCCCCATCCAACCATTCCTTGCTTGTACATACTGGTCTCTGCAGGGTGGGGAGTCTCTCAGCATCCAGCGGCAGCAGCTGGAGGAGCTCTACTTGGCCCATTCAGGGTCCATGTCTATTCTGCTGGAGGAGGATGACGGGCTGCAGAACCACAACCTCGGCCTCCCACAGGGACCCGCCAACTTCACTCTGCTCTGGTACGCAATTATTTTCAAAGTAAAGGTCTTACACTGACAATTCATGCAGATAACATGTTTGATCTGCTGTGCGTTGTGTTGTTTCTGCAGGAGGTTCAGCTCTGGAACCAGGGAGAAGGTGTTGAGGTGGCTCTTCCCGAAGGCTGAGCTCTGCCCCCTGCTGGACAGTGCTGGGACCATCCTGCAGCGCTGCCTGGTCACCCACAGCACAAACTCCCAGAGCAAGGTGAGTTCAGCTGAATTCACACGTCCAGATGTTCCAGTTGCTGTTGCATCGCAGTCGTTAGTTAAAAGTGTATTTTCTAAAGAGGTGCAGCCGGTCGGTTGTGTTCTGTAGTCCTCCATCAGTCACCACAAACGTACCCTCAGCCTTTGCTGTAAGTCTGAGTCGCTGCCTGTGTCTCAGGGTGTCGGGGTGCTGGGCTGGCTCGTGGTGGGCGAGGGGCTGCCGACAGTTCGAGTTCTGCCTGTTCAACGCTGTCAGAAACACTGCAGCTCCTTCAACCTGTGGCTGTCACCAGGAGACATGGGTAACGCCTGCTGCTTCTGTTTTTATCCACAAACACATTGAACGCGTTGACGAGACAAAATAACAACTTCAGACAGTACAAATAAAATAAAGCCAAAAACCCATGAGCTCCAACAAACACGTAAACTACCAGCAAATTATCACAGCAGGCTACAAATACTACACAAGGAATAAATGAAAGCAAGTTTAAATGCAATCAGAGCCCCTGTCTTTTTTTATCTTGTGCTCTTAAATTATTATTATTTGTGAATTAAAGTAATGTTTTTAGTTTGTTATGCAGACTGAGAAGAGTTTCTATGGAATTTAAAAATTGAATTTTTCCCCACTGTTGTTTTCTTCTCTGTGTAAATTGCTGCCTCATGCATATGAGATGATAAAGTATGAGCACAAATCATTTTCTTTTGTACAAAAAATGTCTTTGGGGGCTAACAATGAATGAAATAAATATTTAGAGAGTTGCTCGTGGATTACAACAGCACATAAAACCAGTCATAAAAACAACTGCACTAAAACTGATCTGATCTGATATGTGAACATAGAAGCTGTAGCCATTAGTCTCTGAGGTGTTTGCTGACAGTATCTGTTCTCCTGATCTCTGAAATCGAACATTTGAACGTCTCTGTTGAAGCTCTCTGGTCTGAACATTCAGTTGACACCTGTTTCCTTTGACCTTTGACCTGTGTAGTGTACGCTGACCCTCGGTACTGGCAGATGGAGCTGTTCCCGGGCCGAGGCCAGAACATCATCTGCGACGGCTCGGCCTTTTAAAGCTCAGGTGGAGCGAAGGAGGACAGAGTTCAGGGCTGGGAACGTGCAGATCGGCTGTGAATGTTCGACTTCCTGCTGATGTGTTTCGGAGCTTGTCGGCCTTGTTGTGGCCCCGCCCACTGATGCCTTATAACCCTCCGGTCTGTTTTCTGCCACCCCGCCCGTCTGATAGTCCTCCCAGTGTCCTCGGAGAACTGGAAACCACTGCACACACGACTTGATTTCCTCCAGCTTTCAGGGGTGGAGGTCAGAGGTTTGACAAATGACTTTATGACTTTGTCCTCGTGTAAAACGTCGGAGCGTCGTCAGTCTCTAAACTCTGCTAACAGCTCTCAGATGTTCTGGATGTGCTCGTGCCATAGCTTCAAGGAAAACTCTAGCAATTAAAAAACAGAATAGATTTCATGAAATCACCGGGTGTGTCTCTGTTTGAGAAGGCAGTGTGTGATGTCAGACATCTGAATCTCTGCCCACTGATTTGTCTGATTCTGTGTTAAAGGGCCAGTTCACCCACATGACCTGACTTTAACCTCAGTTGTCTCTGGTGGGATCTAGAACAGACTTGGAACTTGGACTGGAACTAAATTACAAGCTTATTCTGATTTATATTATTATAGTTTATATGAACTCTCCAGGCCTGTTGGTTTTCTACGTATCGTTAAAAAAGATCAAACTTCTACATAAAAATAAAAGGAAAAGTCAAAGTTTTCTACAGACAAATCAGTAATTTGGCCATTTTTTATGTTATTTTTAGAGCTGCAGTAATTAGTCTAATTATTGATTAGTGACTATGGTTCTGTGGGAGGTTATTCAGAACAATTGATTGGAAAAATAATTGGCAGATTAATAGATAATGAAAATAATTATTAGTTGTAGCCCTAGTTGCATTAGTAACATTAGCAATCATGACTTTCAGAGGCATCATCATGTTTATAGATTTTAACTGAGATTTTAAACACTGTTCTTTCTCTGTCAGCTGTCAATCATTCACTCAACTACAGTCGTGATGAACTACATCAGTTACACAAACAAAGATTCTCACTGCAAATGTGACAGAGAGGAAATCATCTTAGCGCAGACATCAGCACGTAATTAATCAGACAGCAGTCGGGGAATTTCCTGAACTACATCTGAGTAAATCCACCAGCTATGTTTAAAACTGAAGAATAAATCTTGTGTCAACTTTTTGCAGCTCACTAAGACGTAATGCTTGAAGTTATTTTAAAACCTCAACTCTTGCCACTGAACAACTGCAATATATTAAACTGAGATTTGAAAACAGACCTAGAAAACACAGTCAACACTTCTGACTGGAATTAAGAAATGGTCCCAATCAAAACTATCAACACCAAACTGCCTGGAAGAAAACCACAGGATGGAAGAGAGAATGTTTTTGTGATTTGGGTGATATGGATGAACTGACCCTTAAACAACCAGTTACATCTGAAACTTACCACACAGCATCAGACACAGAAAATATTTTAGTTTATTTTCCTCTTTCGTGTCGTTTATCAGCTTCAGATTTGTTTTAAATTTTGATTTTTTGAGATTTTACGGACAAAGCTACTTCTCTATTTCAGTGTCATTATTTATTGTTACGATTGTATGTATATATGTTCAAGCCATTAATTTTAATAATAATGTGTTAATAATATTATTATACTTTTGATTATCACTTGTGACTATCAGTACATAGTGCAGACAGAAGTTAACGTCAGATCATCTTCCGCAGATGCTGAGAGGTAGAGGATATATTTTGTGCATGATCAGTTTGCCAAAGTAAAAGTCTGTCAAATTTGAATTGTTTTAAAGGTGCACTCCCTAATTTTGTTTTTAGTGATTCAAAATTCCTCAAAAATCACTGCTACAAAAAAAATCAGGGGGTGAATCTTTTAAAAATGCATGCTTTGCATAGAAATGTCATAGTTTTATGAGAAAATTAAAACATGTCATGTTATTTGCTTCCAACTGTGTGGGAGTTTGATTTTTGAGGTGTGATACATGTGAGTGGTTGAAAACATGGCTTGGTTCATTTTAATGAGAACAGGTGTTGAACTGGTTGTTTAACTTGACAGTTTTACAAAGATCTCCTGAGTGGAAGGAGCACGGCAGGGATCAGAGCAGAAAAGGAAAGAGGTGCAGTCAAGTTAAAATCCCCCGATTTATCTGCAGCATTTAACAAATGGAGCAAAACTTGAGTAGCTTTGAAAACACATTATAATGTAGTTTTGAGAAAATTCAAGTCTTCGTTAATGTTCTGCCAACAATTATAACTCCTCCTGTTGGCACCTGTAAGTGGAGGCTACTGTATAAACAGATAATGATCAACAATACAGTAAAAACAGCTGTAATAAAGTAAAATATCTTTACAGGATAATTGTCGTTAAATACTGCACATTAACAAACACGCAATCATATTATTATATTGTCTTAAGTTTAATGCTAAATAAGGCGACTTAAAGTCCAAATGTTGCCAGTTAATGAATTGCATCTTAATTTGTGCTGTTTAATTAATAATTTATTGGCAGAAATAATTGGAACAAATGATTTTGCCAACATTTGAACATATTAAAGGAGTGTAGAAGACAACAGCACAGCACAGTTAGTGGGCACTTTATTAGGAAGTGGTGGTGAAACTGAGGGGTTGATTCAACTTAATGGTGATTTTGGAGGCTGCAGTTTGTGCTATTCTTCAATTATATTCTTACATTTTTTTCCACCCTTTAGTTTTTTCTCCACGAGGCCTTCCAGGCTTTATATTCTGCATTTGGTCATTTTATGCAGAAATTGCAAACTTGATGATCATTGTTCCAGAGACACTGCAGAGAATGGCTGAGTTTGTACTAATTCATCACTAATATCATTCGACCTCATTAGTTCTACAATAATGCTACAGCCTGAGAGGAGGTTGGATACTCTGGTAAGTGGAGACACTCTCATTATTTTGAATTTATGATTAACACGCAGCAGGATATGTGTTTAATGTTTCCAGATCAGAACAAACAACTGATGAAAACAAACTGGCGGCAGAAGAACCTCAACCTGTTGGAGAACTGTGAGTCCATCTCAGCTTCTGCTGAACAGGATCAGATCAAACTTTTACTGAGCTTTAATCTGATAATTAGATTCATAGTTTTTGAATCAAAGCTGCATCAGTTAAGGCTTTGGCCACTTGAGGCCAATAAAACTGCCTGAAAATATACCAACTGATATAATAACTTATAAAGTTTATACAGTGAACTAATCTTTGTCCAGCAGACAGAACAACACAATCATCCCATTGTAGTTGTATTTGTGTCCATCTGATGAATGTGTTTTCTCTCTTCTTAGCTCTGGTCTCAATCATCTCCTGACATGAGTATCTGTCTCTTTAGCTTCTAATTATTCCACTGGGTTCAACAGCCGGTCTCTCAATAAACAAAACTAGGAGCTAAAAGAGGCTAAAAAGATCCACAGAGCTTAAGAGAATTATTTCAGATAAAATTGCAGTGATCGATCACATATAATGGAAAAAAAAATCACTGAATTGATCTATTGTTAAATATTGATTTATGGATCTTAACTTGTGTAATTAAAGTGACATAAATAAGAGATCATATGTTTATATTTAACTGGGCTACAGAAGACAAAGTACGACCAGTAACTAAAAACAAGAAATAAAACTTTATTCAGCAAACAGTACAATGTATACAATTCAGAGTATGTAGGTTTTTTTTATCTGATTAAATATTAATGTTGTAGATAGTTGTTCTCAGTTAAAGGACAGCAGGTCCTGTCCTGTCTGAAGTGTGCCATCAGAAAATTAAAGACTGTTTAATGATAATCAATAGATTATAAATTAAAAAATGCTTAATACAAAGACAGTTCTATCTGTTAATTAAATATGATTAAAACACAGCTGCTGTGTCGACAGGAATCTGTCCAATCAGAGAGCTCCGCTGCCGCGCCTCTTCAAATTCAACAGCTGATTTAAATTAGATGTACCCTGTGGAGTTTCTGACCTTTTCTAACAGTATAGAGCAAAGTTTTTTATGAATGGGTTCTTGTTCTGTTGCAGCGTGATAAAGGTTCCTGTCATTAGTTTTATATTGGCAGTGATGTGCCAGTGAAGAAAAGGTCTGTTAGCTCATTAACAGATGTAAACAATGCAGGGGTGGAAATAAAAAACTGATTTGTAGATGTTTTATGGGGAGGGGAATATATCTGTCTTGTTAATCAGACTTCAAAGATTCACACAATGAGTTTTGGTAAGAAACACTGAATGTTAAAGAAAATAAAGATGATTGGTAATTAGAACAATTTTAAAAACGTTAAAATGTATGTTTCAATTCCATATTAAAATTTGGTTATTAATTCAGTGTTAAATGACATAATATGGTTTTTACATATATATATTTTTTTTTTATTTATGCATTATATCAGTGCAAAGTGAATACATTTATTCTTTAAAAATGTATTAATTAAAACACTGTAAAAATGTCTAATTATTCTGGTGGCAGACACTTCAGGTTAGAACAGGCTCACATTTATGTGGCGCCTCCAGCAGGCAGCGCTGTTCACTTCTGTCAGTTCTACACCCGACTTCAATAAAAGAGGGAACGCGTAAGTCTTAAAAAACGACGCTCCTAATACAAGGAATAAAAAACAGACTAATAACTGGTGTCCGAAACAGTTAAAATATTAAAGCACCCTGTCCTCTGAGTGTTTCCCCCTCACACTTAATCAATCCATTAGTTCACATTTAAAAATTATTTTAAAATTATCGCTTCATTTCCACCAAATGAACCTCGGTGGGCTTCACAGACGTGAAAGAAGACAAAGCAGATGTTATTTATAACAGCAAGAAAAAACTCAGTGATATAAAGTGCAGCTGGTGGAAAAGGTCACTGAGAAGGGCTGATAGAGTTTAAGGGAACAGTGCAAAAGCATCACATTTGGATTTACAGGGTTAATTCATCAAAATAATAAAAACTCTTCCCTCTAGAAGCAAAATCAGATAGTTTGGGTTTTAGATGTCCTGGTTTGGAGATGTCTGCACCCCAGTACATTGGAGGAGAATGAACTATGAAAACTTACTTTTTTTTAATGCTGTGGGCATCTCAAACTAAATTCCATTCACCTCCATGATAGTGAAGGCTGGGCAGAAAACTCAAAGTCAGATATCAAATAAATCCACAACTATCTGCCTTGATAGACACGACTGGAGGAAGGATAGAGGATATGTTCTGGTGAACTGACCCTTTAAGAAAGAGCCCTCACAGCTTTTAGAAACGCTCTCTAAAAAGCTTCTAACCATTATTGGAAAAAGTGAAAGTTGGTGTAAAAGCAGTTGCAGGATGCTGTGCTGCCGGTCACGTTCCTCCTGCCAGCAGTGGAGAGGACTCGTTGGCTCCACGTTTGAGATGATGTGACGCCACGACGCCCCCGTGTGGCCAGTCGTACAGGTGGCTGCTCTGCAAAGCCACCTCTGCTCGCAAGTGAATTTTCTTCATGGAGAAAAAAAAACAGTTAGGAAATGTTTGTCAGCACTAAGATCCTTAAGAAGAGCTGAAAGGAAGAGGTTGACTTCTTCTCTTTATGTGGCACTGGTGGATGAGAAGATACTTCTCTTATGTTCATACACTAAATATGAAGTCAGAGTCGTTAGCCTAGCTTAGCATAAACTCTGGAAGCAGCTCGCTTTCCAGCACCTTGAAAGCTCTTATTACGTAGCTTGTTTGTTTAATCCCAACAAAAACAGGGAAACTTGTTGTTTGGAGGAGCTGGAACTATTTCTTGGTGAACGGCAGCTGGGTGCAGAGACTGACCAGAGCTGACTCCAGGAAGTCACTGCTCCCAAGAGATAGTCCAGTACATGACTCCGCATAAAACCACAACCACTTAGTTTTCAGTAAGGATGAAACTGAGACAAAACTAAATGGACCAGACCTTCAACTGAAGCTGTGGGTGAAAAATACCTGGAAATCTCTTATGTAGGTGAGGAAGAAGCTGATGAAGGAAAAGGCCAGAGACCATTCAGACACAGTGCTGACGATGTGAGCCGTGTAACCCTGGAAAAAAAATTAAAATGGAAACTTAAATGTTGCAGTGATGCTGTAAAGGTCTGTGTATCCAGTCTCAATATCAAACCTGTGAGAACTTGGTTCACATACACACACACACAGACACACACACGGAGGTCTACTGACCGTCTCTCCAGGAATCCAGTGCAGTTTGTGAGACACGTCCACTCCTGGCAGACTGCTGTACATGATGACTGACGACACGAACACTGACGGACTGTTAAGGGTCACATCTTATCTTCAGAGACACCTCTACACCTCTAAAATCTACATGAACTGTTTCACAAGAGAAATTCAGATTTAAAGACCATCCAACACGTTTTTGTTCAACAACATTTCTCTGTGACGTTCAGGTTGTGTTAGTATTTTCAAAACTGTGTCATGTCTCTTGTGGTGATGTTTTTGATCAAACACTTAATTTTGTTATTTTCACTTGAAAAGAGAAGTGGCAGAAATGATTACGCAGCATCCTGCAGCCTGTTCTCCAGCTGACACCTGAGCACCAGTGGTAGTTATCAGTCATTTCCTGACAGCTGATTAAAGGATACTGCTGATGATGCTGCACATGGTCCAGACTCCGAGGCCGAGGCGGACCAGGTAGATGGTCTTGCTGTGCACGTGAGGCTGCATGTTGAACGAGAGCAGCGTCTGAACCAGGATGTAGAGAGCTCCGACCCCGAAGGTCAGCACCGCCCCCACCAGGTGCATGGAGAACAGTGTGGTCTTCTGCTCTGACACACACACACACAAATTCACTGCTGACACGTTCGGACACAGGTGCTGTACAGGTGTGAGCAGATCCAGGACCTGCAGCTCTCACCTGGAAGTTGGCGACCACGCACATCCCGAAGGAGCTGATCCAGCCGAGCAGCAGCCCGCAGCAGTTCAGTCTGTGGAGTCTGAGCCTGTCGGAGCCTGTCAGAGCCTGCACCTGTTTGTAGCGCACGTACACCGTCGCCATACCTGCAAACACACAGGAGCAGCAATCGATCAAAACACGGCTTTAAAACTATGAAACTATTGATCGATGCTGATAAATGGAGAAAATTCAAACATCTTGTCTTATTCATTTATTCTGAAAATGAATTAATGTGGTAACAAGTAACTAAATCACACTGTTTACATTTTACTCTCTGAGTCTGCTGATCTTTGTACTTTCTGCCCCATTTCATTCACTGTGAACACTGTGAAAGCCTGACGCCTGCTCCACTGCCACGCCTGTAGATTTTACTGCATTAGACAAATTTAAGAACTTGAACACGCTGAAGGAAGCAAACGTTATCACCCCCACCACAGCTCTGTCTGGGACGATACGGCTGTAATGAGACTGTCTAACAGGAAGTAGCTTGACATTGTGTGTATATGTGTGTGTACAGTTGTCCTTATATGGTTGTGTGGACAAATTGTAGCTCTAAACCATCATTGTGATTGGTCTGAGGGTGAACAAATTGTTTTTAGGGTTAAGGGTAGAATATGGTTGGTGTGAGACATTTAGTTGTGATAGTTAAGGTGAGAGTAAGGGGCCGGGGAGTGGATGTCAACGAGAGTCCATATGACTGTAGACAGACCAGTGTGTGTGTGTGTGTGTGTGTGTGTGTCTGTCTGTGTGTGTGTGTGTGTGTTACCTAAAAAGGCTGACACGTCCAACATGATGCCAAACACACACCTCTCTGGCGCCATCGTTCCTGTGTCGCTGCAACACACAACAAAGAGAAAGAGAAATTTTGTCATTGAGTAAAACAGGAGAAAAAAAGAAAAGAAACATTTGTTATGTTGTTGTCGTCGCTGAAAAAACTGTGACGTGTTTTGGCGTCAGCAGCAAAATCAGTTCAGGTGACACCTTAAAAATGAGAAGCTGCTTTTGTCCACTTCTGTGTGAAATGATGTTCAGGTCTCAGAGGAGACTTGTGTGTGTTGCGTGTGTGTCCAGACTCACACCTGATGTACGGCACCAGAGGATCCACATGTCGCAGCACCACCGCCGTGATGTAAGCGAAGACGAAGGACGCCGCCGTCCAGATGACCAGGGCGGCAGGCAGGAAGCACAGACCCTGCTGGAACCACCACATGGCCTCCTCACCGAGTGTGTGTGTGTGTGTGTGTGTGTGTGTGTGCGTGCTGGTGGTTCACTGTGTCCTGTACACAACACACAAACAGTGACACACACTGATATATATATAGTACAACATCTGTGCTGCAGTTTCATCTTGAGAACATGACATAAATAAAAAAAGTACAAGAAAAAAATGCAGTTTACTTTTGAATATTGATGCAAACATTAATGTTTATTTTCTGTTTCAGCAGTTTGACTGTGTGGTACTTGCCTCCACAGCACCAGGCTACGAGATGGAGGACCTGTCAGTTTATATTCTACGTCAGGAGGCAAATTTCTAACAAATTAGCAATAATCTAATCATGCAGATGCAAATGATATGGAGTAAAGCTGGAGGTCTGAGGCAACTGTGCAGAGGTTGGTTGTTAATCCAGACTCGTGTCTGACAGAACAATGATGGAAACTTTTCCTTTGTGTGTGTGTGTGATTGTGAAAATATTGATCAGAGTTTTGAACATCTTTATTAGCAGCTGTGAAGCAGTTTGAGGCTGATGGGATCTTTCTGAGTGAGATCATTTAATATACCTGAGCTGATTAGTTAATAACTTGATAAACTGACTGATAGAAAGTCAGCAATTATTTTTACAATTAAATAATTGAATAACTCACTTTTCAAGCACAAATGCTAAACACTGGCAGTAATGTGTTCCGTGTATTTCTTCTTGTGCTCTGTTTTATACCACTGTAAACTGAGTCTCTTTGGACTGTTTGGACAAACCTAAATATCTGGAAATGTCAGCTTGGACATTTTTCAGTGATGAATTAATTACTCAAGAACATCATGTACGAATGAATCAAATTGAAAATAATTGTTAGATACATGTCTGTCGTTAAATGAATGAGGGTTAAGGAGTCAACGCTGATTCACTGTGTAACTTCATTTATTGTGTCATAAAACTGCTGGTTGAGCAAAGATCGGTTTAGGAAAGTCCCCTTGTTTTCTCACTGGGGAAGTGAAACAGTGTACAAGTATGTAAAATGAACTGTTCCGCTGTTGTTCTCACAAACCAAACTCCACCCAAAAATCTCATAATTTAACACTTTTTCAAAAACAAAGCTACACGTATCACACAATACCATGTTTCCCTCCTAAGAAAATATCAGACTCAAAAAGACACATATAACCGCCTCCACTGAACATACATACATAATAATTCAGCTTTAATAATTCGTTTATTAAGACGAATCTTATAAGGATCGTTACTAGCTTGATACCGTTAGCTAGCTACGTTAGCTTTCATCGACGTTTTAAATGAGTTGCTTCTGTCGGGTGGACCCTGTCGGACCGGGATGGACCGTGTTGGACCCGGGTTGGACCCTGTTGGACCCGGGTGGACCCGGTTGGACCGGGTTGGACCCGGTTGGACCCGGTCGGACCCCCCAGCTGTGAGACTGAGGAAACAACGTTGGCTGAAGCAACATAATGACACTCACGTTATTGGAGTCCTCCGGCGACCATGATCCTGCCGCGGCGGGAAAATCACTCGGGTCTCTTTAACCGAAACACGAATCCGCTGTTTATTTTTCCGTTAAACGTAAACGATCGCTGCGGGCGCGTGTGCCGAACTTCCATTTAAAAATACTGTTTAAGTTTTCACGGTGTTGTCGATTTGTCAACGATGAAGTACGCATGCGCCGTCAGTGACAGCCCGCCGGGACGTGCTGCCCTGAGCTGCGCCTCGCAGGCGAACCTGCAGGAACAGCGCCGCGCTGCGCGGCCGTGGCCTCGCTGGGAACTGCAGTTCAGAGGAAGCTCAGATGTAGTTTCATCCTGGACATCGTGTCACATGACCACCCGGCAGGCAGTCTGCGTCAACAGCACACATTATTTTGCACTTGGTACTGTGGTCAGAATCACAAGGGACAATCTAAACTTAGGACAAAAGTGAAGACAGATCAAGTTGTTTTTACATCTTCACTGCTGATAAATACTAAAGCAGACAGCAACAATGGTGAACAACTTAAATTATCAACAGCTCATGTTTGAGTAAGACTAAAACAGTAATCGTGGCAGCTTGCAAACACTTCCTGTGACATTTCCACTGGTCCAATCCCAGTGAGGCCTTTGTTATAAGTTCATGAAAGACACAGTAGCACTGCACAGAAGTTCCATTTTTAATGCTGTTTGCTGCAGGGGTTATATTTACTTCTTTCCACTTCAAAAATCTACAAAATATGTATTTGCCTTAACCTTTGCATACAACTTTCCCCGTAGCTCCCATCACAACGGCCCATTGATGAGCTCTTACAGGGTCCTGTTCTCAGGCTGATCTGCATACAACTGTAAGTCCTGGTATTCTCTTTTTGTTTTGTGCTGCAAAATGTCCCATCTGTACTCTGGCATAATGAGAGGTTTCCAGGGATGACGCAGAAACACTGGGTGTGGATGGTAATCCGTCAGTTTGCTCGTTTCCAGTAAAACACGAGTAGAAACCTGGTTCCAGGTGGGAGTATGAAATTTATTTGCATTGGCAGGTGAAGGAGAGATTGTCAGGTGATCTTGTTCACTGTAGTCATCTAAGAACACACGGCTCTGCACACTGGTGAAATACCTGAGCTTGGCAGTCTGACAAACTTTTACACAAGCCTTTTGAGAGACTCGCACACTGACAACATGCTCATCATGAAAGGCTTAATCTGGTACAAAACAATAGAAAACAAACTTGTTTAAGGCAAACTTTTACCAGTAACAATGAGAGAGTTGGTCTGACATCAGAAACTCTACGCACGTGAGCTGTGGCTGCTGATGCTATGAAAACTCGTCCAGTTGTGGGTTAAACAAAGATCCTCCAGCTATAGTACAAACCAGTACACATGCAGATCTGGCTTCAGCTCATTTTCTCCTAAAACACCCAGTGTGAACAGACATGACTGTACAGAAACATCCAGGGTAGAAAATAAAGCTTAAATAAAAAATCTAAATGTGACATTTGACATGTGAGTGTCTGTATTCAACACTGTTATTTAATGAGTGAAGGACATAATCATTTACACCCATGTACTAGTACTTCAAGAGAGTGTGGACTCTCTCCACCCAAATTACAACAAAGCTATTTTCCTACCAAACCCCATTAAGAGTCTGGCCGTTTCAATTTTATGTTTTGGGATCTTAACATCTACACTGCTGAGATTTCGGCCTTCAGTCCAAATATCATAGGTAAATACAATTTAGTTTGTGGTGCTCAAAGAAGTCATCATGATTTATTAAAATATACAACTTTGCGAAATATTGCAACTCAACCGCAAAATTACTTTATTCTCATATTAAGTTACTCAAATTTACAACTATATTAACATAATGCTTTTTAAATCTATGTTATGACTTTAAGTATTTCAACTTTTGTTTGGTAAAATTACCTTTTAACATTTTTCTTTCTTAAATAACAAGAATTATAATATGACATTACATTTATTTTCAGTAATGTGCCTTTACAATATCAACTGTGATTTTTTTCCCAATAAAAATTCTGACTCGATTCCTTTTTTTAAGTTACCAGTTTTCTTTCATCATAAGGTTTATTTCTCAAAATTATGACTTGTCTCAAAATGTCTTTTCTTAAACTGTTGCAACTGCACTATTGAAATATGGCAACTTTGTTTTTGTAAAAATTACATCTTTATTCTAGTAATATAATCTAATAATAAATAATAATAAATTTTCACTCTGAATATTGTTAAAATATTTTCCCCTCAAACTATTCTGACTTATATTTAAAATGAGTCTGACTTTTTCTCATAACTTTACTCCTTTTTTCTCCTCCAGATTCTATGTCTTTATTGTTGAAACATTAGATTTCTTTTCTCTAATAGCTTTACTCACAACATATTCCATTATGATACATTAAATTATCATTTTAAAACAACAGGTTTTCTCTTGTAAAACCACAACTCTAGTTACTTTCTTCAGGTACATTTACTTTAACACAAAATTAAGACTTAATTCTCATGATATATGATGATTTAGAATATCTTTTTTTTTAGAAATCAATTTTATTCTGTCAATTTCCATCTTAAAGCATTAAGGACAAATGTTTTTGTGATTTGAGTGAAATGACCCTTTAACATTTCTGTGTGAAAGATTTGTTCCTATGAAGCAACGACCAACATTTTTTTTGTTTTTTCTTCTTGACAATGTTCAGAAAACTGTTGATTATGACGAAAGCAGCTTGAACCTGAACTCATCCAGTTAAGACAATGACTTCTCATACATATCATTATCATACATAAATAAATTAATCAGTCAACATTATAGATCTTCTTAAACATTCTAAACAAAGCACAGAGTTTTAGTTCGGATCTGTAGATGGAACTGTTCAGTGAAATAGAAATAAAACAGGACCAGAGCATCACTACAGGTTTTCCTCAGAAGCAGCAACAGTCGACGCAGCCTCAGTGTGAGGAGCTGCGTCAGGTGATGGTGGTAGATGTGGAGGCAGAACGAGCAGCAGCCGCACTTCAAATAAACAGGTTTTTATTTACTGTCAGGGACAAAGTTTGATCTGATTCTCATCAGTCACCACCTTAAAAACTGTGATGTCATCATGTGACCTCTTCGCCTACACATTCAGTCCACGTTATACACCTGTTCTGCTTCAGCAGGTGTGGTTTGAGGGAGAAACTTAATGAACACATTTTAAAAACAGTGGTTCAGGTAACGAGCATCATCCACCAACAACACAGGAAGGAGTGTGGTGTTCACATAGATAACTGTCATGGCAGGGGATGGTTGTTCAGCTTAAAGAGGAGCCCAGTCACATTCTGTATATTTCTGATTGACATTAAATCCCATGAAAAGACTACAACCAGCGATGAGCTCATCCCAACAAGTACCAGGTAACGCTTCATTTTATGGCTCCCTTATTTTCCAGCTTATTACCTGGAATTTCTCTCATCAACTACACACCTGCTAATGTTGGGAAATGATGAGAATAGTTTCCAGGAAATAGGCTGGGAAACATGGGACTAAAATGAAGTGTTAGCATGTACTGCCTGATACACAGAGCTGCACTGTTGTCCACAAATCATTCATTTCCATGACAACACACCAAGATTATTGAGACGTGATCACACATACACCATCCTGCTGGCTGACATACTCACTACAGCAACATCTGGATTCATCCGCTGCTGAAAATATTCTTATATAAATCCACTATTTCCTCCTGTTTGAGCGGCCTTTAAAAAAATGAAACTACATATTTGTGAGGCATTTTTAAAGATTCATGCCTTCAGAGAGAACCAGTTGCCACAGACAGTGTAGGGAAGTCAGACAGCACTGAGAGAGGGACCAATACATTTCATGGGATTTGTTGACAATAGTGAAAATATACAACAATGACACCAGGTTGACATAAAGGAGAGGAGTGATGACAGCGGAGTGATATATAACACAACAACAACACAGTGAGAGTTGACGTGAGCAACTGATTCAAAGCAGCTACTTTAAAATGTTTAACAGAATGTGAGAAAATCTAAATATAAAAGTTCATTTGTGACCTCAAAGGTTCACTTACTCGCTTTCAGAGCTTTCATCCACATTTACAAAGCTCTCAAAGTTAGAAAGTGACTTAAGATAGTTTTCTTACATGTGCACACAGCGTGGCTTATTTACTTTCAGTGAAAAAGAATGACGCATAAAGGAAGACTCACCCCATGAAGCATTAACAAAACCACTGGCTTAAAAATGAATATTTAAGTAAATAATATTTCATATGATAATAACTACACAAAAAATACTTCCCCAGACTTGAATCAGAATCCAAAACCCCTGTGTACATTTGACCACGTGGTAACAGTTGACAAACCAAATGAAAAACATTGACAGTAGATATTATGAGGGTTTCTTCAGTAAGAATATTCGGAATCGTCAAAGAAAAATGTAACAAAAACGTAACAAAGTCGCTATTAAGTTTCCTCCAAAACCGCGTTTTTGCTGATGTAAAACAGTGGCACAGGTTTGCTTAATGTGCAGGAGATGTCGTTCTTTTAAAATCATGTACATGAAGGAAGGCTTTATAAATGTGTCAAAGCAGGATTCTTAAATTAAAAGAGAAGCACAGACACCGTAACAGTTTGGTATTTACATTAGCAAAAGGTAAAGTTATGCAAATATTACAAAAATTATAATCATGAAAAGCAAAGGTTTTGATTCATTTCCTATACATTTTCTTGCACAAACAGTAAAGACAAACTTGCGTTTCTCTCCTCGAACAGTAGCACCTGTACTCTTCTGAAATATTTGCTCTGTGTAACCATGAGTTTGTCAGAAGGAGAATTATTGTTACTGGGGCAGAAGATGAAACTGGTGTAAATTCAATTCTGCACTGGTGAAAAGGAAACAATGACAGTAATACTCCAGTATCTTAATATATATTATTTGTCCTCACATTCAGTTGGCAGAAGCACATACTTTACACCACGTCATCCCCTGCATCTCTACGTGGAAAACAGTGGGAAGAAAAGATGAGTGCGACTAACAGGAAGGGACAGAGTCAGTAATGGCCGGCATGTCCTCAGTGAGGAGCTGAGCTGAGGACTGAACAAGGCTTGATTTTGAAAACAAAAATGTGAAGATGGCAGGCAATCTGGTTGCAAACACTGACACAGTAACGCACCAAGTCAAAGAAGGAAATGATCTGCAGGAGAGAGAGAAACACCGTCACTCAAACAGGAACCCAGGAACTCGGCTCAGTGTGGAAACACATCACTGCCAGCAAGGAAAACAAATATGAGTAGATAATAAATCAAGTCATAAGTCCCAATTCAGACTTTTAGAAATCATATTTTCCCTTAATTCCATACATCATAATTTTGACTTCATATGTCATTCTGTTAATTTACTGCGATATACTTGTGATGTAGTAACTCATGATTTTGACTCATACTTCTGACTTACATCTTACTTTTGACATAGTATCTCGTAGTTTTGATGCACCTTGACTATTTTTATTATGTCATTCCTTAGATTTCAAGTATTATTTTCTTTTTGGCAGAATTGAGCTTCCACACAACACATGCCAGAGTAAATATCAGTGTCACTGTCTAAAAATAACCCAACTGACGACACATGACCTTTACTGAGTACACTCAACTATTACTGAAAACATTTATTCATAACCAGCATCATGCGTCTACTTACCAACGCAATCCACAGCACCAGGTACTCGTCAATAAAACTATTGAAATACTGATCCAGGAACAGCAGTCCTGGTCCGAGGAAGGCTAAATCGTGAAGATGCATCTCACTTTTTGTCATATGCGCTACCTGTGGACACACACACACACACACACACACACACACACACACACACACACACACACACACACACACAGCAACAAACAATACTAAAATGGTGGAAACACGTGAGCTGTGGAAACTGTGCTAACCTTCTGTGTCACAGTTTGATTCAACTGCTGCTGAAATGTATATTTTATTTATATTTTATACTTTATATTATGTATTTAACATTTTGTGTATTTTAATGTTGTTTTTCATATGATGGTTTTATTAGTATTTGTATACTGAAAGTAAAGATGAAAACAGGAATGGAGAAAACAAACCAGATGTTTCACTCGGTGTTAACTGTCAACTGTCTTGTATTTTCTATGATAAAAACAACGGTCATCCAAAAGTCTAAATCCTCCATAAAGAACTGTAGTGCCATAATGTGAGACTAGTTTAACCTTTCTTTCATGAAAAAGTGTGTTTGACTTACAACTAATTTATTGGTGATTTTGGCTGAGACGAAGCCAAATGCCAGGATATAAAGACACGGATGTTTCTCGAAGAGCTGGACAGCAGACTTCTTGTATATCATCACCGCCAGTATAATAACTGAACCAATGTGTAAGACTGGAGAGAGGACGCTGGTTCCCTGAGGACAGAGGCGACAAAAAGACAACAAGTCAATCTGATTTCTTCTTCTCTGAAATATTACATGAATAAGAACATGTTGCATTTTTGTGCCAAACTGAAACTGTAAAAGAACATTAACCAGATCACTGAGCCTTACAGCTGTTTCCTCAATTTACTAGCTGTGAACCTGTAGGAACTGAAACTATTCACCACATTATTAAAATAAAATCACTGCATGCTCACACGTTTCCAGACTTACTGCTATTGTGGATCCGTTTTTGCCCACACCTCCTGTAAAAATAACTCTGAAGTAATTGGTGCAGGAGAAGATGGCTCCTAAAAAAGTGCAGATGGCAGGAACCATTTTCATCTGGATATTTAGGACCGGAATCTGGGAATTGAGACGTTAAAACACTAAAATGAATAAAGGATAGTACAACACAGGTGTTTACATTAAGCTATGTGCTGATCATACAGTTATTTTCCAGCTAGATATGTGTGAGCACATTCACCTTTACATCGACAATGAAAGCATCATGAGTAATGTTAGAGAATGGCAAAAGCGTTCAGAGAGTATTTCTAACAACAGTAAAACAGTCAAAACTAAAATATTGGAGCAGTATCATAATTATATAAGAATTAACAACATTAACATTATTACGTAATCATCATTCTCTTTAATCTCAGTCTGTAGGAATTAGAACCAATCACAATTACCAGTGACTGCCACAAAGCAGATCCTCCCACGGCGGCCAGCAAATACATGATTATAATGAAGATTTGCACCTCAGTCACATCAATGCTGAGTGGGAGGAGAAAGCAGAAAGTTTTAGAGTGAGGATTAGTGACGTCTACCAGCACACAGTCACCCTGCAGCCTTCTTCCACAACACACTGCTGCACGTGGAGCTGATGGGACGCTGTTGTGTTCTTCTGCACAACACCAGCTTCATGTAGAGGTTCAAGGTTCAGCAGGGAAGGAGCTTCATCACAGATGCAACCAGTAATGTTTCACTGGCTCTTTTGATGATAATGTAACAGCACAGTGGTTATAGTGTTAGTGGCCGACTCAGTCATTCCTCTGTTCTCTCAACAGTTCATAACTCTCCCTAAGACTACAAGTTGTCATTTTTACTAATTAAACAAATGAGATACGTGTTAATCATTGAACTTCAGATTAGTTGGTAGGTGTATTTTTGAACAGGCAAGCAGTTCCCCCTGCTTCCTGTCCTTATGCTAAGCTAGGCTAACTTCATCCTGAAAGTAAAGAGAAAATGTCATTCTCAAAATAGTGAACTGTTCTGAACACACACCTCCTCTCTGTGGGTGTGTGTTTCCCAAAGCTGCAACTAACTAATGCTTTCGTTATCAGTTCATTTTTAATAAAGTGATTATGATTGATTGTATAAGACATTAGAAAATTCAAATGTTCTGTTATGTTGGACCAACTGTCCAGAAACCAAATATATTCAGTGTACAATGATATTAAAGAGAGAAAAGCAGCAAATCCTGCTGTTTTCATGGGCGGGGGGGGGGTCTAACCAGGGGACAGAGTATAATCCAGTGGGTCTCTCTGGTGCCTTGTCTTCACGGTGTTAGAAATTAAATGCAAAGATGATATTAGTCTTGTAAAGTTAGTGTTTCCTGCTGGCAGCAAGTGGCCTGTGTCAGTCTGTGTCAGTCTGTGCTCAGAGACCTGGACGTCTGTCTGAGTCTAATTTAGTAAAGTCCAAACCCAACAGTTAGTTTCCTTCAGCTGATGTCAGTGAAGAGCTGTGATTTACTGACTGCACCTTTCAACCGAACGGACTGAATTTTAAATGCACATGTGCCTCTGTGGAGGTCAGCAGTCAGTGTGGAAGCAGGCGGCAGTGAGCCATGCAGCAGCAGCCAGGAGATTTACCATCATGTTCCACAGGCACGGACCCACAGTGGCTGTGAGCGTCTGTAATCCTGCTAGACAGATCTGCACCTCTGTTATGTCAAATCTACACACAGACACATCCACATTTACTGCAGCTCAACCACAACCACTATAACCTAATGAAATGACCCTAAAACACAACCGACTGATCCACTGTTTAATAACTTGTTCAGTACTATGGACTTTTATTACATATTATTACATCTATTATATATTAATCTGATCTTTCAAGGCTATAAAAAGATGGATCGATATTTAACTCCATGTTTCAGTGTAATATTGATGCACCACAAACACAAACTCTCAATAAAAGCAGGTGTTCAAGGCCAAGTTTAAAGAAAAAGTGACCGACACAAACAAATGAACAAACAGCCAAATAAAAAAAATAATAAAATAGTGTTGGGGTTAGTTGATTTTCAGTTAATCACCATGAAGCTTACATGTATTTTCCTAACTTAAAAAAGAGCGCATCTCACTGTTTTAGGAAGAACAGGAGGAGGAATTCTTGGTTTTACAGAAGCAGAATGAGGAAAATAAAACTCATCTTAATGAGGCTGAATTACAGCAACAAGAAACACAGCGAGGACAGAACCAAGCTGTGATTCTGCTGAGCCTCGTCTGGGGGACTGAAACGTGACTGGCCTGAGTACAGGAACAATCCAACATGAATCCAAGACTTACCTAGAAATAAATCAAAAGTCTTATGTACTTATTCAATGATGAGATATTTCCTGATTTAAATTATTATTCTGTTTGCTTTATTTAGAAATAAGTTTAAACAACAGTTTAAACAACATAAACACTGATGCAATTAATATGTATCTTGACTATTTTTTGTTTGTTTGAGCACATGTTTGTGCTCAGGTAAGTGAGGTATGAAAAAGTATTGTATTATTATCATTAACTATTAAGTAACAACCTTCAGACTCACTGAGGACGAACTGTAATGCACCAGATGCTCGAGTATTTCATATATAAACAGCTGGAAATCATGTTCTTACTTTGAAACAAACCAACTCAACAAACACAGAGAATCAAGCAGCTTTTGGTGACTCACATGCCGAACCGCAGTGTTCCTGACACGTATGTTTGCCAGTGGGCGCAGTAGAACATAAACATCCCGGCGAAGCAGCAGAAGAACATCCAGTCCGGGTTGGTGCCCAGCTGCACTGCTATACTGGTTCCCAGCACCACAAACACTACAAGGACAACGTCAACAACAACAACACAGGCTGTTTAAACAGGGCTTCAGACTGACTGAGGGACGGTGGAGCCGGACAGGAAACTAACTAACTGACTAACTAACCGGTGGAGAGGGAGTCGCAGCCGTGGTCAAACAGCTCCCCCAGCGGAGAACTGCTGTTGGTGCGTCTGGCCTGCTTCCCGTCAATGGCGTCCAGTGACTGGTAGATAAACAGGCCCACCGCACACAACAGGTACGCCCAGAGAGGAGCCTGCAACCACACACACACATTCAGTCAAACACAGAGCTGAAAGAAAAGATCAGTCAGCTGACGACCAGAGCTTCAACTTCAGATCAATGCATATTGATACATATCATCCCAATCTACATCCAGTGAGTTAACTGTGAAATGTCTGTTCCTCAGAACTGATCTGCTCAGACCCATCTACGACTGAAACGAATGATTATTTTCATTATTGATTCATCTGATCATTATTTTTAAGATTATTCGTTTTGTCTGTAAATGTGAAAAATGATTTTAATATGGAATCCAAAACCCAGAAAGATAATGATTTTACTGTGGTTTGACAAAAAAAGCCTCAAATCTTGACATTTGAGAGGCTGGAACGAGGAACATTTGGCATCTCTGCTTAAAAATGACTAAAATGATGAATCAACTGATCCGATCCCCAGAATCAAACATGGCCAGATCTGCCCACTGGGCCCACAGCAGCTGAACACAGTGATGCTGTGGAGCAGAGACACCCTCAGTGATGTGACAGGATTCAGACTGACCCACAAATCCTGTGTTTTAATCACAGCAACACAACTGGATAACTTCAGTCACTGACCTTGTTCTACACACAGGTGAGCTGTTTGAAGAGATTTCATCTAAGCAAATCTCCAAGGCCCATTTTGTTTATTTAGAGATAAAAGGACTGACTGACTGATTTTTTACATTCATTAAATAAGAACTGATATTTTATATATGGACTGGTTCATGTTAATTAGTGAGTTGGATTCATTTATTAATCAATTGAATCAGAACATAAATCAGCAAATCAAGTTAGCCAAATGCTAACAAAAATGCTAAACAAAATTGGCTTTTAACATGTGAGGATTTTTTTTTGCTTGCTTTCTTTTGACAGTAAACTAAATATCTTTAGCTTTAAAACTGCTGATTTGAAAAAATTGGAAGAACAAACTGAAAATAATAATTTTTCACAGTTTACATTTTATAGATGAAATAGTTCACTGAAAAAAATCTGATTTATAACTTATAAAAAAATAATCTTGTGGTGCAGCCCTGGGTTTTACTTTATTTTAATAATAGTGAAACTTCATTCAATAGCACAATTAATGCAAGACAATGGGCAAAGTGTTTAATTTACAACTAAACTATAATATATAAAATGAAAGCAGGATAAAATGGAAAAAAAACAGGATAAGACAGGATAGAACAACCTCAGGGAGAAACCAACAGTAGAAACACTTTTAATGACTTAAATTTGACTTTTCAAATAGAGAAAAGGAGCAGAACCACAGGTTTAATTATAGAAATTAGTCTATAGATTGAACAACTATAACACATGGTGATATAAATCAGCTGCCTGTTCACTGAACTCCTTTTCAACATTTCAATGCAAAGATTTTCATATGCAAACACACTTTACAGTATAAATAAACTGAAAATTAATTGGATTCATTTGAGGCTCCCATAAATTAAATTCTGAGGTTTTCAGAGCTTCTGTATTTTTCAGTGTCCACATATGAGACTTCACAGACAACAGATTTTATTGGGACAACATGGGACAACTGTTGACAGAATGGGAGGCTCCAGGATGTTGTGTCTAATGTTTCCAATGCACTGAGCTCCACAACTGAAATTACAATCATATCTCCACGGACACACACAACTAGGGGTAAATGAGAGACTGTTTTTAATGGTTTGGCTGAACTTAACATTTCAGCTGGTTCCTAAAAAAAATTCTCAACAGCAGGTTGAAACACGCCTGGATTTGAAACGCACTTATATAAGAACAAGCCTTTATTTCTGATTCCCTTCACACAGCACTAATTCAGTTAGTACAACAACAGAGTCGGGTCGTGCTCATCACACGGCTGAAAACACTTTCTCTTTTTAACACTAACACTGTTTTCATTCATGAATTCTTCCAGTGGCTCAGAGCATAATCTCTCCCTCTCCTGATAATCTGTTAATGTCAAACATCTGCAGGAAAGAGTTTTATTCACAGTAGTTTAATTATAAAAATAAAACGCATAGCAAAGAAGCAACTGGGGTCAATTAATGAATGAAAACAGTAACTTCTAGCATTTTACAGGTAGTTTGACAATAACTCACCTGTTCAGTGGCAGTTGGGCAGTAGTAGACGAGCACAAGGGTGGTGAAGACATTGGTGGCGAGGCCGATGATGGTGATGAGGTTGGGGGCAATCCAGGAAGGGACTCGCCCCACCAACCATTCCCAGTAACGCTGCATCAGAGGCTCCAGCAGGGAGCGTCCAGCACTGCTGTACCTGTAGAGACGGACGACAGCCGGGTGAGAAGCTGAAGGCTCTGAGCCGACACCGTGGACGGACCAGAAACAGTGAGACCTACGCTTTTAAGTAGCCAGGGTGATAATGACTGTTTATTGGCCTCTATTAGGGCTGAACAATGACTGGTTCTTTATATTGAAATTGTGATTTAAAAGAGTGAAATTTGAATTAGAACTAAATATCAATAATCAGTGTGATTATCAGGTGACACATGTCAGACACTGATTTTGTCAGCTACAATGAAAACAGATTAAATTTACGACTCATTTACGGCTAAAGACGGTTTTGAAGAAGAGGCATGAACATGTACTCAGCACCCACTGACTGGACATCGCTGCTGCACCCCCGGACCACACAGACTCACCTGTGCTCCTCCAGCCTCTTGAGCTGGTGTCGGGACAGGGGGGGCGAAGGCAGCTCAATGAGCCTGCGCAGCACTCCGGGGGCAAGCCAGCAGGCCGCCTCCATGCCCATGCCCTGCCCAGGGTCCTTGTCCCGGCCAAGGCCTCGGCGAGAGCGCAGGCCCCCCCCTTGCTGCTGCCCCGTCGTGCTCATGGAGCCCTGCTGCCCGCTGGTCTGGTCCCTGATGGCTCTGGCTCTGCCTCTGCCACTGTCCTGACGGAGGGGCTAAAGATCCACAGTGGGGCTGGATGAGGCTGGACGATACCTGAGAAAAATAATCAGTATCACAATGAAGTGAAAATATCACAAGATATAAAAACAGCTTCACACCCAGGAGGCATTAGCAGGATGTAACTCATGACTATTTTCTCAATTTATGTCAGAAAGCTTAGAACAAATGTCCATCACAGTTTCTCAGGGTCAAAGGTCATGCCTTCAAATGTTTTGTTTCGTTCGGCCAACATCAGTTTACAATGACATAATGACATTAAACAGTATCACTGTGAATCTTCAGTCCAGTATGAAAACACTGTCAGAAATAACTCATTAATATCATAAGAGGAGTTTCACAACATTACCGAGTGAGCTCGTTATTATTGGCACAGCAGATGTTATTTTTTGCTCTCTTGAGCAGGTTTGCCAGGCTTTTTTGAGCTATGAAACCAGTTTTGCAGGTTAATCACACTAGCTCTCCCCACACACACACACACACACACACACGAGTGCCTCTTCTGGCTAAAAACATAAGTATTTTGCTTCTGCTGAGAATGAAGAGTATCTACATCCTATCTAGACCTTATGCTGAAAGTAATTTTATAGGCTGCATAGTGTAAATTCTGGACCATGAAACATGTGAAATCCACCTCAGCACAGAGATAACAGATCCTGTGTGGGATGTGGAGGAGTCAAAGACACTCCTGAAAAGGATGAATAACTAGATTACCTAAGTGTCATGTCATATCCAGAGATTATAACCATGTTAAGACTCTTAACAGAGCTGCCAGCCACAGGGCTTCTGCAGGGTTCAGCTAATTACATTGAAGACTTTTTAAGACCTTTTTAATACCACGGAAAATTCAATCTAATATATTGTTCACATATATTTTCCAAAATATGAAAGTACAATGGAAAACACATTTTCTCATTAATTAAATTAAAACAACTTGGTTCATTTAGGTTTTTGCTCAGCAATTGCCCATTATAAGATAACCTTCTTAGCTGCTGTAGCTCTCAGTGGAGACAGTGTTTGACAGGTCTGATGGTCCTGACTGCTGAAACAGTCCAACCTTTACAATAATGGATGTATAATGTCACCCAACAGCCAGCAATAGGAGGGTAAACATATAACCAGCATTACTGCCTACAGCAAGCAAGACAAAATATTGAAAACTTTTTAAAGATGAAATTCTTTACCTTATAACTCATTCTATAAATAAACTTAAGACTCAAGACTTCCAGACACACAGGTGGGGCTGGGGTCACATCACCAACATGGCCAGAACCTGCCCTGAACTGTCACAAGTGTTGTTGTCACATGTGTTGATGGTAGTGTTGTTGATTACATGAGCAGCCTCGCAGTGTCAACAGGCTTCATCATCTCGCCAACTCATCCGGATCGAACCGAAGGCAGCTTCACACATCTACCTGACGGACCGCGTCGACGTCGCTCCGCCGCTTCTTGTGCCCGTCAGCGACACATGAACCCCGGAGAAGCCTCCTCCGACCTCCCTCGGCGGATTGCTAACGCTACCTAGCATACGTGCTGCCGGCTAACCTCACATTAATAATGATACTGTTGAAGATAAACATTAGCTGAGCTGGTTATAACTTGTTCTGTTCGCTTGTTCTCGTCTCTTCGTACGTATATTGTTGTAAATATCACCGATACCATTGAAATAAATCAGAATATGCTACTGACACCTCCCTGCGCGCTAGCCGAAGCTAGCCTGACTAGCTAACCCACAGAGCTGACGGATGTAACACCGACTGACCTGGCCGATTAAAGGACGAGAGCCGCGGACAGTCCGAGGGGAGGTGACGGCGCTTCCCGCTGGCAGACAGCACTTCTCTGCGGGAGGTTGGTTTTTGGTTTTCCCGTTAAGAACCGGAATAGCGGAGACACGTTTGCAGCCGTAGGTGGATCACCGCGACCGGTGTCACTGTGGTGAACACAGCACGGGAAGCTAGTTCACGTTAGCCGTCACGGAAATCTCGCGATGCGCTGTCGTTTGCAGACTTTACCCTGAGTTCAGTCTTACAGGCGGGAGGCTCAGGGTGGAAGCTCAGGGTGGAGGCTCAGGCAGGAGACTCAGGGTGGAGGCCCAGGCTGGAGGCTCAGGCTGGAGGCTCAGGGTGGAGGCTCAGGCGGGAGGCTCAAGGTGGAGGCCCAGGCTGGAGGCTCAGGCTGGAGGCTCAGGGTGGAGGCTCAAGGTGGAGGCTCAGGCGGGAGGCTCAAGGTGGAGGCTCAGGCGGGAGGCTCAGGGTGGAGGCTCAAGGTGGAGGCTCAGGGTGGAGGCTCAGGGTGGAGGCCCAGGCTGGAGGCTCAGGCTGGAGGCTCAGGGTGGAGGCTCAAGGTGGAGGCTCAGGCGGGAGGCTCAAGGTGGAGGCTCAGGGTGGAGGCTCAGGCTGGAGGCTCAGGCGGGAGGCTCAGGGTGGAGGCTCAGGGTGGAGGCTCAAGGTGGAGGCTCAGGCGGGAGGCTCAGGGTGGAGGCTCAAGGTGGAGGCTCAGGGTGGAGGCTCAGGGTGGAAGCTCAGGCAGGAGGCTCAAGGTGGAGGCTCAGGCGGGAGGCTCAGGGTGGAGGCTCAGGCAGGAGACTCAGGGTGGAGGCCCAGGCTGGAGGCTCAGGCTGGAGGCTCAGGGTGGAGGCTCAGGCGGGAGGCTCAAGGTGGAGGCCCAGGCTGGAGGCTCAGGCTGGAGGCTCAGGGTGGAGGCTCAAGGTGGAGGCTCAGGCGGGAGGCTCAAGGTGGAGGCTCAGGCGGGAGGCTCAGGGTGGAGGCTCAAGGTGGAGGCTCAGGGTGGAGGCTCAGGGTGGAGGCCCAGGCTGGAGGCTCAGGCTGGAGGCTCAGGGTGGAGGCTCAAGGTGGAGGCTCAGGCGGGAGGCTCAAGGTGGAGGCTCAGGGTGGAGGCTCAGGCTGGAGGCTCAGGCGGGAGGCTCAAGGTGGAGGCTCAGGGTGGAGGCTCAAGGTGGAGGCTCAGGCGGGAGGCTCAGGGTGGAGGCTCAAGGTGGAGGCTCAGGGTGGAGGCTCAGGGTGGAAGCTCAGGCAGGAGGCTCAAGGTGGAGGCTCAGGCGGGAGGCTCAGGGTGGAGGCTCAAGGTGGAGGCTCAGGGTGGAGGCTCAGGGTGGAAGCTCAGGCAGGAGGCTCAAGGTGGAGGCTCAGGCGGGAGGCTCAGGGTGGAGGCTCAAGGTGGAGGCTCAGGGTGGAGGCCCAGGGTGGAGGCTCAGGGTGGAAGCTCAGGCAGGAGGCCCAGGGTGGAGGCTCAGGGTGGAGGCCCAGACTGAGCCTCCACCAAGGTTTGCACAAGTGAGAAATCTGCCACGAAGGTTTTGTGTCTGTTTTCTCTCACAGAGGCTCTCAAGCAGAGAATAAACCCAACCAAGCACTTCTGGTGCCTAAAGCGAACCAAGTAGTTTTGTTACCTAAACCTAACTATGAATGAAAACTGAAAATAAAAACTAAAGAAAATAAAGATAATGAAAATAATGAGTTAACAGAGTCAAAAAAAAGTGATATGGGACCCAAACACCAACTCAGCCTCCACTTGTCTTTGCTGAGCTTTCTCTGAGTTGAGGGACCAGGGGAGGGTGGACACAGGACCTGAAGCTGCTCATTGTCTCAACAGCTGAATCAGAGGAGCGCTGTGGAAGGTGCCTGTGTTCTTTCTGAGCTCGACAACAATTTCCTTTGTCTTATCAATGTTGAGAGAATTGTTGATCGATCTGGCACCAGCAGGTCAGCCACCTCTCTCCTGTATCTGGACTGTGTACTTTTCTGATTTTTGGCAGCTTCAGACTCTTGAAAGCATATTTATGAGTTTCAGACTATATTTCTTCAAACACTATTCGTTCTCTCAGATATGGTCTTGTTGTGTGTAACAACAGATACAGTGATATAGATCTTTGGCAAGAAAACAAACAAGTGTGTTTCCAAAAATGTCGCAGTGCTCCTTTATGAAAGCTCCTTGTTTCAAACATGCTTGTCAGCCTGAGAGTACATGACAGTTTCATTATTTCCCCCACACACACAAAACTCTTCTCTGAAGCTGAAATGATTACGTTGTTTAGTCAAGTATTTGACTGACAGAAAAATAATTGGCAATGATTCTGCCTGAGACAGAGGTGAGTCAGGTCCTTCGGGCAGAAAACAGGAGAACACCCTGAATGTTTCACAGCCTCCCCGTGGATATTCACACCCAGTCAGTCGACCTAGAATAAAAACTCAATTAAAATATTTCAAAATAAAAGACTGCCCCCTCCAAATTCTTTGTATAACATTATCTCTCTAGCTACAGCCCCATGCACACAACTGCAGGCGCTTCAGCTGATGGAGGAATCTGCAACATGGCAGGGTTAGAGTGTAAAGTTTAAGTTCCCATGTTATTGAACTGGGGTTTAACAAATGATCAGTTAGATACCAAATGTAAACAGAAAGTTGATGCAGAAACAGAAACCACGTCCGTGCATCCACAAAGTTTAATATAAACGTTCACAAGATAAACCTGCAGGCATTCAATCATTGTTACACAACCACACATCTCTTACATGCACAAAGAGAATCAGACACATGAAATTCATAAATGTCATTCCATATAGTGAGGGTGGATCAGTCTGTCGGTTCAGGCTGAACCACTGTATATATTACATTCTAGGAGAGGAGGAAACACAGTTCAGTCACTACTAATTACAGTTAGCACAGTAGTCTTAATAATCGTTGTTTTTTAGGATATGAAAACAAATGATCAGTAGAGAAACAGCTGTAACGAGTTTTCTCTGTTACACACAGATTATCATCAGACGCTAAGCAGTGTTACAACTTCAGCCGAGAACAGAATAACGAACATGCACATTTTTCGACATGCTGGAAGCTGTGTAAAGTTGCATAAGACCCCATGGTGATGATAAAAAAATATGAAATACAAACACAAATACTAAAATCTAGAGGATTCATACAGTGATTTATTTTCCCCTTTTATTTGCCTCGTTCACACCCCTGCATCAGTCCCCCGGGCCGCGGCCCCCGCAACTGCTTACTAACCGGTCAAACTTCATTCCTCCATCACCAAGAGTTGTTTTCCAGTGGTGAAAAGTGATGCTAATGTTCAAGCTTGTTTTGCTTCTATTTCCTTCATTTATTTCCTTCTACTGAAGTTAGCATGTGTCGTCACTTCTGACACCGAGTCATAGTGTTTTCTGATGTGCCTTGTTGTGTGTTATTGCTTCATATTACACAGTTTTTTTGTTTTGCATCTAACCTATGATGCAGTGTGGATGTACAGTGGAGCGAACACTGCTCATCCTCTGTTGTGTCTTATGAACTGCATCTGTGGTTCGGAGAGTTTTCCTGTAGGCAGCAGAGCTTTATCTGGCTCTCTGGGTTGGTGACACAATAAAAACACTTTGAAATTACATTAATACATTTCTAATTTGCCAAATACAGTTTGAAGGAAATGTAGTTGCTGTCTAGATTCAGGGGAAATGTGTTTTTCAGGAAATGCTACTTCTTGCACCACACACAGTCATAGGAAGGTGGTCATGGTGGATGGTGGACAGACCGTCGTTCATTTGCTCTGTGTGGACGTGGTTTTGCAGTTTTGTAATGACAGTTGGATTTTAGCAAATAAATCTAATATACTACATTGTTATGCAAACTCATTCATTAAAGAGTTTTCCTCATTATGCTGATAAAACATGAGATTCAGTGGCATTATGTTCCTCTCGAGACGTGTGGGCGCGGCGCTCATTAAAACTACTCTGACGTAATTTTTAGGAGACCGGTTTAAACAAAGACATGCAGTGTGTGGAGGAAACATTAGTGTTTCTCTGATGCCGGTTACAGGCACATTAGCCTCCTGCTGTGTGAACCTCCCCTGCACTCAGCCCTGGAAACGGTGTGAGGTCACGGTAAGCACATAATAAAGTAAACAATAGAGTTTGCTGGAGGAGATCGCACAGGGAACAGGAAAGATGTGTCTCCAGCTGAAGACCATGAGAGATAGAGCAAACATATTTAGGTCTGGGTAGCACATAGAATTAATTCAAGCAATTCAAATTTGAGCTTTCATGAAAAAGGTCGACAATGTTCTGCACAGTTTAGCACACGTGGACCTAAAGATTTGATGTTGCAGTCATGTTTTGGTCTCGCTGTATTTTGTTGGAAAATCAAATTTTATCAAAATTGTGAAGTTTTATTTTTCGGTTGTATCACTCAGCCCTTGATGTAAAAGTAATGTGACTGAACATTAAGAATATATATCTATATATGTATATATATAGATATATATTTCTATGTATAAATGTATTTATGGCTCAGTCCATCGACAAACCTGTTTTATTGTTCAAACGATGGACACAGTTAATTAATTAATTATATATTTTTTATGTCTGTGTAACCCAGCTCCACGTTGGTGCCTCAGTGTGCCGTCAGTGTTAGGACTCTCTCTCTGGCAGCTGAGTCATGTAGGGACTGAAGAAGTCTCTCAGGAGGCTCTGCACCCGGGCGGCCTGGGGGCTCCCAGCGGCAGCGACCAGTGCCGGGTTCAGGTCCAGGTTCAGGACTTTTGTGGGGTTGAAAGCAGCAGAGCGGGTCTGGGCGGTGTGGAGACCCTCGATGGCGCTGGACAGCCAGATGAGTCTCTTGAGACTCTGGATGTTTCGGCCGCGGTCGTGCATCAGCTGGTGCTCGGTCACAGCTCGGCGGCTGAAGGGAGACGGAGGAGAGAGCGAGATCAGCACATCCTCAGTGCATCTCCTCACTATTCAGTCAACACTCAGGAATCAGACAAATTCATATGAGATGATATTTAAAGTTGAAAATCATCAATCTGAGTTGTGCAATTTCAAAAACATCCCCAGACATATATCGAACATCCACACTCGTGCAGGATGATATTTATAAATCACATTTCACTGAAAAACTAAATCAGGGAAACAATTCCTGATTTTGTTATAGAGGCTGATGAATCCTCAAATTTCTATGAGCTTCTATAATCTGGACACTTTAATGAAATACACCTTTAAAAACATCTTGTGAACCTGTAATTTTGCAGGAAAGAAATTGGATTTTGTGGATATTTTGTTGTTTTGCTGTGACTCTGGATGTCTGTGTCATTGAAAAGATCATTTTCAGTGGATTACTCCCTGAAGCTACATCCGATACACACAAACATTTTCCCACTACTTTTTTTAATTACTCTGTTTTTTTCAGTGCATAGTGTTGATCATGTCAAAGCAATAAAAATCATCATGTGAGATTGTTGGCAGAAACAGTCGTCTCACCTCTCGCTCTGTTGACACCGGCCTGCTGCAAAGATGACGAGGAGCAGGACAGTGAGCCACTGCACAGGTCTGTGGGACATCTGCATCTTCTGGAATGAAACACCAAGAGCATCACATCGAGTCATTCAAAGAAAAAAGAGCATTTAGGCAAACAACTAGTTCCCAACCATTCTGACTTCTGACCTCATATCATATCATATATTGGTTGTGACCAGTTCAAACTAAAGTTTTCTTTGCTTTTACTGAATTAAAATAACTTTTTGAGTTTTGAATAAGTGAAATTCTTGAATTCACAAGAAAAGCACAGATTTTTGAGTCAGGAAAGACGGAGACGAGTTTTTCTTACAACCAATCAGATTTATCTTGTGATCCTGACCACCAGGCTGAGAGCCACTGAGTTAGAAAACTGACTCAATTACAGAATTATAAAGCATGAAAAACTACAGGAACTCATTCCACATATTTCATGATCTGAAAACTCAACGTTCAGATGCTGCTTTTCCTCCACTTCACCTGCAAAACATTTCAGTCTCGGTCAGATCACAGTAAACACACCAACAGGCTCAGTGATGACAGGCGTGGTTAACCAGCCCATCCACGAACACAAGTGATTTTTAACAATACAGCAAAAAGTCAACAAATATCAACAATAAATCAAATTATAGCTACTAGCTCATGAAAGAGGAACCTTAAAGTGCTGTAAAGTATCATCACTGCAGCTTTTTAAATATCCTCACACCTTTAAACGATATGTGTATAATTACATCAGCTTCCATCAGTAAATAATGACAAACACAGTTTCACTGTTTAGTGCTGAAAAAACCAACGACATGTACGTTTTTCAGAGTAGAATATAAACTCTACACTGAACTGAAACCCTGAAAGTCTCAGAACAACACGACACGACCTCTCTGCCCTGCAGACACGCACAGCTCCGTGTGTCTGTGGGTGTTTTTAAAAATACAGCTTTTTTATTGATCACTGACGGTGACATCAGCAGGATGTAATCAGAGGCTCTACGCAGAGAAAGGCATTATGGGTAACCACAGGTTCCCAGAGGAGCCGACTGTTTTATCCAATCCCCGACACCGGTTCAAAATGGAAGATAAAAACAGGTTACAACATCACCAGGTGACCTGTGTGTGTGTGTGTGTGTGTGTGTGTGTGTGTGTGTGTGTGTTCGCCTCAGCCCAGCCTTTAGTCAATCCACCACATGGACAGACATGAAAACTTCTCTGATTTTCTTCTCCTTAATTTTCCATTTTTAAAAAAAATGTCACAATAATCAAAGCAAAAAGCAAAATTCTATTATAAAATAAATCAGACAGAACTACAACATCATGCTTTTCTAACCTGAGCAGGAAAATCTGCTCAAGTTAAACAAATCATCACATTCACGGAAGTAACTTTAAAGAGAACAGAAGAAAAAACAAGTTACAAAATAAAAAAAATTAAAAAATGAATATTAAAATTAGTTGAAATAAAATAAAACAACCTACTTTATCACTTTTAGCTTCGTTGTACTTACATAGTCCCTGTTGGTGACAGCAGCTCCTCTAATGATCAGACACTAAAGTGACTTCAGGTTCGACCTCGAGACCTTTTATAAAGCCCCCTGACGCACACACACACACACACACACACACACACACACACACACACACACACACACACACACACCCGTTGTTCAGACCTCCCACAGGCTTAAGAGTCACAACAAATTGAAAGTGGGGCCTTTGATTTGACAATGAAACAAACGTCAGCGCCGTCATCTCTCTGACATGTGATTTTTGTGTCTGCGGAGAGAAAACCTCAAACATTTTCCAGGTTATTTGTGTAGAAACAATCCCAGAAAGCCTCCTGCGTCTCAGTGCGACAGCGGAGGAGGTTAACACACTCTTTACATAATCAGGTGTTTTGAAAAGGAGGATGAAATTCAATTCAGGGATTATTATTTTTCTATTTCCTGGTCTAATCCTCCCCGTTCCTCTTGGAGAGATTCAAGCGTCTGACAAAGAGGAATTTAGAAAAATGGGGCTGAAGGTTTTTCTGGATGTTGCGGGAGCAGACACACAGGACTGAGTCAGGGTTGGTGAAGTGCACGTCAGCAAACTCTCCGTCAGCTCAGGGCTAAACTTTCCTGAACACGCTCAGTCTGAAGAATCCTGTTGCCTGGAGCTCTTCTCCAGCTTCTTGACATTACAGCATCCACCACCCCCCAACACTAATGAACCCAAATAAACTGGAGTCCCCTAGTTGCTGCGGTGCCAACACAGTTACCGTTAGAAACGCAGTTGTCTTGACAACACCTTCCAGGATGAGTTTCCCTCAGTGAGAAATGCAGGCCGCCGTCAGAGGCTCGTGGGCAGAGAGATGAAGTGAGGAGAAGTGATTTAATTCATTAAGGAGCAAATGATGGTGGTGTGAAGAAATTCAAAGAGAATGGAGATGGACAGAGAAGAAAGAAAAGAAGAAGAAGAAGAGGAGGAGGAGGAGGAGGAGGAGGAGGAGGAGCGACGGATCAGCAGATGGAGGTAAATGATTCTCACAGCAGGAAGCAGAGACGATGATCTGAGTCTGGTTCGGTCTCTGTCACATTCGAGAACCAATATTCAAGTTGTGTTTTACAGAAGAAATCAGGGCCTGTATTTATTAAACTGCTACTGAGGGATAAATAACATTCTTTCACTTTAACATCTCCACACAAACCCAAGAAAAAAAAGCAAAAATTTTACACCTTGAGATTCTCTGAGAGCTGCAGAGGAAAGTGTGTGAAGTTCAGAGTCGTTAATCTTGTGTTTATAATGACTGATCAAATTATAATCAATAACACATCAGCGGAAGCACTATGTTTAATCCGGAGTTGTGTAGTTTCAGTTCAGTGTTTAAATTTGTTGGGATGTTACAACACTTTTCTGTATGTTGATCAGGGGACACAACACAAAATAAAGCTGCTTTCAATTAGATTTTTCTTCTTGCAATCACTTGTCTGAACTTATTATTTGATTTCTTATTGTAAAAGTATCAGATTTTTATTTTTCAGTTCTTTCCACATATTTTTTAATTGTAATTTCTTTCCTGCTGCAGTTTGTTCTCCGGTTGTTCTTTCCCTTCATGTCGTCCCTATGAACTGTATGTGCTAAACATGTATTTGATTTTTTTCCATATGTAACTTGCTACTGGAGAATTTCACACACACAAAATTAACTTTTCACAAAACTGATATTACACATTTTTCTTTGAAATCACATTTTGTAAAATGAGTAAAATTTTGACCTGTCACAGCCGGAAAGTGACAGATGTAGAAGATAAAACTAAAGATGATGATGATGATGAATTCAGGGTGGTGGTCTCTCAACACTGTCATGGTTTACATAGAACAGAGCCATTGTTAATGTTGCCGACGTGTGTGTGTGTGTGTGTGTGTGTGTGTTGTCTAGCTTGTTCTGTCACTGTGCTCATGATGAAAATTTGCTCCAATCTAATTCTGGTTCAGCAAATCAAACAGTAACATTCTTAAATAAAGTGTTTGCTCCCTTTCAAATGAAATAAATAAACAGATAAACACTGTGAGTAACATCTGTGCTTGTGAAAATCTCTGCTGTGAGAAAAGGTCCATGCTGGGGACAGGACGTCTCACTGACGCTGACAGTTACCTGCAGAGAGCTTGAACCAGAGACTGATCGATAACAGAGCAGAATCATTCTTCAAGGAACACGGTGGGAATTCAGCAAATTCACATGATCATTATCCTGAAATCAGGAACTTGTGCTCCTCAAATGATTTTAAAGAGCACAGACTTCGCTCTGAAAGATCAATAACATCTGTTTTACTGTGAATCAAGTGCATATCTGTTGGTTTCTGTGTGCAGCAGAGCCTCCTGCAGCCTGTGTCTCTGCAGCAGGAGGTGTGAGGCGGCCGGGGGCCACATGGCGGCAGTGCTGCACCGAGCAGCTCAGACAGGAAGTCCTGGGTCCCCATCACCGGAGCTGCAGGCGACACACAGGGAGTCAGGACAGCGACCCCCGGAGGCTGCAGAGCTTATCACAGAGGGTGAACAAACAGCTTGAGCATTTATTTATTCTTCCAGCCTGATCTTGTGCTGAGGGTGGCGCTGGAGAAAAGACCAGGCTCATTCAAACCTGGAGGGTTCATCCTCTGGAGAGCAGGAATATCAGATACTGTATTTTCATGTCATGTCAGTCAGGTGAGTGGAATTAAACATACGGTACTTTGTCATGTATGGAATGTAATTTTAATCAATATCAAATAAATAAATAAATACAGATATGAAATAAATCCTAAAATAAATAAATTAGGTCATACATGTAGAAATGTGTAAATAAATGTAATTATAAATATATAACTGAACTGAACCCGGCTACAAAATTTATTCATTCACTTAAGGTATTTATTTATTTATTGAATTATTTTTAGATTTATAGTTACATTTATTTATATATTTCTACATTTATTACAAAGAATTTATTGATTTCAGGATTTATTTGATAGCTGTATTTATCCGCTTATGTATTTATTATTTATTTATTTATTTAATATTGATTAAAATAGCATTCCATAATCATGGAGTAAAGTACCACATTTCCTCAAATAACAATCAGGAGTCATTAAAAGTCAGGTCAGGGGTGTGGCTGAAGGCTGGGCAGGGGTGGATCAACCCATGGCTCCTGCCCCTGAAATGTGCCTGCCAGCCTATGATGTACATTTCTACTGCTTTTGATAAATTCAACAATGTAATCTTGCTCTTTTCAGCACTTTGTTGTACTGGATTACTCATCTAAAGAATTTGATTCATATATTCTGCTCCACTTTACTTTTGCTGCATCTGGTATGCCTGCAAAAGTTTCACAATAAAAGCCCTGTTAAGAAATATAGGGTTTCTGTCCACTGAAGTGGATTTTAATAAAAAATGACCAATTACACCAACATCAAACAGAGGGAATCAGAAATCAGCTCTGTTCCTACACAACCCTGCCCCAAACACAGGCCTGTTAGTTTCTGTTTGAGGAAATACAGTATCTACATATTTTTGATATTTCTGCATTTTGCTGTTGTTTCTTCTTCCCCCGTGAACTGTCCAGTTCTCCTCAGTTTATCTGTTTATGTTGCTGTGAACTTCCTCTGTGTCCTGGGTGAAGCGTAGACGAGGGCCCTTCACTGCAGAGACCTGAGTCTGGTCGGGTTCATTCAGTCCAGTCAAGGTTGGGAGGGTCTCACTGTGTTTCTGCAGATCTCAGGTCTGTTTCCATGAATATCATCGCTCGTTATTGCACGTTATCAACATGAATGGTCGGCTGGGTCGCTATGGTAACTATATCCACCGTATACTCCCACTCTGTGAAAATAAAATAAGATCAGAACAAGATCCCTGGAGGGTCAGAGCGTCCTGCATGAAACCAGCCTGCAGGTCAGAGAAAAGGGTTTTTTATGACTCTGTCTTTACTTCTGATGAATGAAGGGTTTTTTTGTTTAGTTTTTTCAATTGAGAGAGAAAATTTGAGTCTCTTCAGATCTGAGGGGTCATTCAGTTTTTCCTCCTTGTTATTCTTGTGCTGAATGCAATAAAACATATTCAGTTTCCTCATTCAGGACAGAGCTTTATTGTGAAGGGATGTGTTACCTGTGTCATCAGTGGGATGGTTTAGAGTTTCCATGTGTTTTAATATATGTGGAGAAAAACAAAGCGACAATTGAAAATCCATTTTTATCCACTGTAGGAAAACACATTTTTCAGGTTCATGTTTTCACTGCTTTTCAAAGGTCAGTTTCTGGATCTGTTCTGAGACGAGAAGTATTTTGGATGAATATGTTGAACATGTTATTGCAAAATAAAGACATTTAAGGTGTTTTCTTACCAGTTACGTTTGTTTATATTTTATTTATTTATATTTGAAAAATCTAGTTTTTTTTTTTAATTTTGTGGCCATATCCCTCCACCACTCGGACTCATATCAGATCACGTCCCTGTTTATCCAGGGTCATGTAAATATCGACCATCTGTGTGAAATTAGTCATAATTCATGCTGTGTGAAATCTTGAGTTATGGCTAAAAAGTGTTTTGTGAAGTCACAGTGACCTTTGACCTTTGACCTCTGACCACCAAGCTCTAATCAGTTCATCTTTGAGTCCAAGTGAATGTTTCTATTAAATCTGAAGAAATTCCCTCAAGGTGTCACTGAGATATCGTGTTCACGAGAACGGGACAAACAGACATGAAAACATGATGTTTCTCCGGACCTGGCTGTCGCTGGGCAGAGGCATACAAACAAAAACAACCACAAAACAACAACAAAACCAAACACTAGAAATGATAGGTTGTTTTTTTTAAACCATAAAATCACCTAGATTTCTGTAATTTTCAGTTTAAAGTGCAACAATACATTTAATCACATTTATTGAGCTGAGAGTTTATTTTTCTCATCAGTGTGACACAGTTTAGATCCAACATCAAAACGTCATGAGAATTAATTTAAATTGTAAATTAATTTAAAAATCTGTATGAAAAGAATCTTTTTCAAGAATCACAAATTGACACAGATTTATTTCAAATTCCAATGGCTTTATTTTATGTATATAGATTTGTATATATTTATATATATTTATATATATTATATATATACTTAAGTAACAACTTTTACTCAGTTGCTTGATTATCATCTTTTGTTCAGCTTAAGTTCAAACGACATGACACTAAGACCAAGGCATTCCACAGGATCATATCTTACAAAAGAGTAAAGAAAACAACATGTGTGTGCGCACGTGCACACACACATACATCGATGTACAGGTGTCGTGGTTCTGTTTGTGGAAAGAACTGAAAAATAAAAAGCAGGTAGAGACGGAGACGAGCAGACAGAGTGAGAGTGTGAGGGAGAGAGAGCGAGAAACCAAATGAACCACTGGAGCCGGACTGGAGGATTCTGTTGCATAGATCGAAGCAAACAGGAGGAGGATGTTAGAAGAGACAGGCGGGATGAGAGCGAGCGAGGAGGAGGAGGTGACACACACACACTGAGGAATCACCAACACACACAAACCAACACACACATACAGGGAAGCACAGGAAGTTTTTATTTTGGCTCACAGACAAATCACTGCTGAGGCTCACAATCTGCCAGACAGGAGCGAAGGTACAGCCGGAGACACTGAGGTCACATCCTGCGTCAGCAACGAGCTGAGCTTTCAACAAGCTAAGATGCTATCCATGGCTCACTGACACGCCCTGAACACGCAGTGAGCTGGGGCTGATGGGAATGTTCTTCTGCAGATATTTGATTATAAACCAAAATAGTGGGTGAATTTAAATCTGGACCTGATGATGTTGTGTGGATCCTCAAAGACACGAGTGTGTGTTGTTGAGTCATTTCACTCGAAACCCAAAATGTGAATGAACTCTTGGTGGAGCTAAAGGAAAAGTTAGAGGATCATGAGTCATTAGGTTTCATCATGTGGAGCTGTTTCAGCCTGCGCCAGGATGAGACTCCTGCACATTAACAACACAGCATCGAAACACGACTTCAGCTTCAATTACCTCAAAGATAAACATGATGTGTCCGTGTTTGTTTATTTTCTCTGTCACGTTCCCATAAAATCTGTTGCCAAGTGATGTGAATCAGAGTCATCTTGACCTGGATGTTTACATGAAGTCGGAAACTGGTCATTATGGTGATTCTGATACGACACTGGCGTTGCACAGTGACTGAATCCTTTTAGACTCACACCAGCTACAGTTTGTAAATGTGATTATTCATATAAGTAAAGGTTTTAGTCTATGTCCTGCAGGAACTGAATTGGTGGCAGCGTTTAGATCTTCATGTTGGGGAACATCTACAGAAAATACACAACAATGATCAACATGAACCAAATTAGTAAAAAAAAAAAAAAAAAAGGAGAAATTCACATAATGAAAGAGAGATTTCAATGAGCTCAGTTCATCTCAACCTTTAACACTCATCTCCACATCAGTGTAAAACGTAGACGTCAACATTTAGTGACGGTGGCCTGATAAAAAACAGTCTGAGCAGGTGTGTAAAACATACAATCTGGAGGATTAGCACTCGTCTTTCTTCCTGTTGTGTTTGTTGACGAGGACTTAAACATGGACTCTGACATTTTATGAAATCCTCTTGTTTTCCGTCGTCTCCGGAGCTTTAGCTCAGCACAAAGACTCGGGAGCAGAGGTCATCACAACAAACCAGCAGACTGACACTGACGCTGACTGGAGCCCGACTGACACTGACGCAAAATATCAAACCAATCACAGAGCTCTGACCAACGAGGAGCAGGACATTTAAAATAGTGATTTAGTTTAATGTTGATCAAGTATTGGGTCAAACCATCTGATCTCTGCCTCTCAGATGTGATTTACTGACGGAGGAATCTGAACACATGGACAAAATGATACATTGATCAATCAAAAATAATAAGATCAATTAAAAAATAATCCTTTGTTCCATTTTACAGTTGATAAATGAACTTGTCAGTGAGATCAGAAGAAATTGGTCGATACTGATGCATCTGTGAGGAGATGAATCGGCTGATGTATCGGTCGGGCTCTAACATCGACACAGACGTTTTACAGGTGAGCAACAGACGCCATCATCCTCGTCCTTCTCCCCGACCTGGGGAGCGAAGCAGGAGGATCACGGATCAGTGGGGGGCTGAGGTAACGACACCTGCAGAGCAGAAGCTACCTGAGCCACATGCTGCATGTCTCAGGCCTGTTCACTGTCATCGTCTCCCTCCTCCTCTCACTGCACTGATGTAAATCTGTAAATCTGTAAATCTGAGTGTGTGTTTGTGTGTGTGTGTGTGGTGGGACGGGGGGATGACACATTGGGGAGGTGGATGAGCAGACACATCTGTTCGCTATTTTGTTTGTGGCTGAGTGAGATGATGGAAACAAAAAGAAGAATCTTCATCTTTCATCATCGTCCGTCTGAAGTCACACAGTTTTAATTTCCTCAGTGTGTTTCACCTCACAGTGCAAATACATGTGTGCGTGTCTGTCTGCGTTATGTTGTGTGTGTCTGGGGCGTGTATGAGATTCATTTGGAAACACGTCAACATTTGGGGATGTTTCATTCCATACTAAAACATGCAGAACACAGAACATTGAACACATATACTGAACAGCTAGTTTTATCCAAATGCAGTTACTCTTTTTTTTTATATCTCTTTTCAAGTGGCTTTAGGCTACACAGAACACGACGGAACCAATCGCACCAGGTTGGACATATTGCTTGAAACCACCAATTTGTATATATGTCATGCATGCCACATAGATGATATTATGTTTATACAAAAATAACACCAACGCCTATTACTGTGTATCATAGTAATTACAGAAAACAAATCTTTTTCAGTCTTTTTTGCAATGAAGTTCAACTGAGAACCCATATATATATATATCTATGTATTTATATCCAATATATGTATATATATATAACATATATATACTACTACTTGATATAAATGTATAGATACATTATATAAATATATAGATATATATGTTGAGTGGTTATGACTTTTCCATCTGTAATATTCCAGTTCGTTTGAACCTTTTTTTTATTTGTGAATTTTGAAGTGGATGTGAAGGTTCTCCAAAGATTTCCTCTAATATCCAACTACAGGAAGCTGTTCTGAGAGGCGGCGCTTTGCGGAGGAAGCAACGCAGTCAGGATGCAACAATGACTGGATAAGAAGCGAGTTCCTTCTCCACACTGAAGTCCTAATGGAAAACTGTGGCAAACTGAGATCTGAGATTCTCCAGAAAAAAATCAACCTTCAGGAAACTTAAACCAGGTGAAGATTTTCAGTCCGATGCTGAGTCTCGTCCTCGACTGTTTTTTTATTTGTGACGTGGCTGAAACCAGAAGCACAAACAGGTCTGGAGCGTCTCTCATGGCGGGGCTGTGCACCGGGCATGAGACGTGAGGGCAACCAGTCCAACCAGTCCAACAGACGACCGCCACAGCCACACTGAGGCCACGGCAAGAGCAGAGGGACAATCTTATCCAGGTGGGGGAAGGGGTGGGGGTGGGGGTGGGGAGGGTCATGTGACTGTGAACTGGCTAAACAAACTTGTGCAGAAGAAGTAAAGAACAGAGAAAAGGACTTTGGCAGAACACTCTTAAACCTTCACTGGGTGATGATTGGCTGATTGCCCCCTCTCCCACTTCCTGTCCCCTCAGGACACAGACAGTGGTTACACTTCGTTCACTTATATGACAATATTTACATGGTACTGACGGCAGGAGCACAGGCGTTCTGTCAGATTCAGCAGTGGAACAAAACAAAGAGGAAACGCGTCATCGTTTGGAAGGTGTGTCTCGTTTACAGCCAAAGGACACACGCAGGAAGAGGAAGTGATGTCACCAGCACTTTTCCAGTCCTGCTCTCGTCGTGGGATGAAATGTCTCTGAAGCTGTCAGTCGTTAAAAAAAAAAAAAAAAAAAAAGGTGATGACATCTACAGCTGCAGCTGTGTCCCGCCCACAGGCCCCGCCCACAGGCCCCGCCCCCTTCAGCGTCCAGATTTCAGGACCAAATTAAAACTCAGGGGTGAAGCTGAGAACTGTGGCGTCTTTTCCTTCTTTAGCCTGAACTGTATGACACAAACTGGGATCCAGCGCCGGCCTGAGCATTTCTAGGGCCCTAGTCAACATTAGACCCCCCGGACCCCCCTCAACCTCCAGTATGCAAACATGTTCAGCAACAGTTCACTACAATCTGTCACAATGAAATTACTTCATGAAAACACCTTTAAAATCACAACCGGATCTGAACCTCGCCATGATTTTGTGAGGCACCGCTAAAATCTGTAAACTTATCACAGCTGCTGGTCACAGTTATTAAATCACATCTTTAGATGCTGAAATTACACCGAATAAATAAACAGAGGAACCAATTAGCAACAACAACCAAGATCTGACCCCGGACCCCGTCAGACTGGGTCTCACTGTCTCTGAGACCCTTTTGAGTCGAGGACCACAGACGACCAGTGGTATTAATATGATTTTATCCTTCGGGGTGAACTGGTAGCTGAATGGCTAAGGTTCACATGATCTTAAAGGTGAGTCCCCAGGTTGACCCCTGGCCAGGTGAACTGTCTCCCTACATTCCTTGTCTGTCTCCACCTGTATAAGACACCGTGGAGCAGGTAGCACAGGAGCTACGAGCGTGTGCTGAGGCTCCGCTTCGCTCGTCAGCTCAATTTCTCAGGTTTGATCTGTCTGAGGTGAGGACACGCCTCCGTGGGACAGGAGGCGGAGCCTGAAATGGGACACAGCTTTGATTCTCTTAAAAGTCGTCAGCTCCAACAACAGCCAGTTGGTAAACAGCATCAAGCCACTCAGTCAGAGAAATCAGTTGTAGTAGCTTTAAAGTACAGAAACAAAGAAACCCAGAGGTTGGATAAATAATTATACACTCCCATTTAATGTTTGATACAGTTAGCTGTAGTCACGTTGCATCTGCTTTACTCTAGTGGAGTTGGATAACTGCGAAATCACATAGCGTGTAGTGCGTCACAACATCGTAGATAAAGTGAATATACTCATGTAAAAGGGGGCTGATGAGACTAGATTGTTGAGATTCCAATTGAACGGCCAACAGGAAGTAAACAAGTCACTGCAGGTTTCTGAGCCCTAACATCAGGTGACCAAGACGACACACGTGGCATAAATATTTAGAGAGCTGTAAAAAGACAGAGTCCACGGTAGATTCATCTCATTCATGTACTGTACTGTCACCAAACTCTTCAGCCTATACATATATATTCATATATCTCCAAAATATTAAAAAGTACTTAATATAAAAATACAGAAGAATTGTAAAAAAATGAGCAAAACATTGAATTTTATATGAAAACCATGCAAGAAAGATTCCCCATTTAGTTAAATAGTAACTCTAAGATTCAGGAAAGCAAGGGAATGAAAGGGAAGTGGTCGGATGAGAGAAGCGCAGGCGAACTGCCACCCACTCGCTTTTCATGTAAACATTGTAGAGGTCCTTTAAACTTGGTTCGGCAGTGACGACTGAAGATTTTCTCCTTGCTTTTTGGTCATGTTTGGAGTAAAGGGCCGGGGGAGGAGGGGGAGAGGAGGTGGGTTGAAGGGGTCAGGGGTGAGAAAGTCCAAAGGAAACCTCAATAACAATGAGATAAAAAACAATACAGACAACCTATAAAATATGGCTCTGAGTTACATAGAAAAAGCTCATCAGAGGGGAGAGGAAGAACCTAGTCATGACAAAAAGTTGGAAATATGGCAGTAGTAGCACATTACTTCAATAACGTGTCCTAGATCGTAGATCGGTTGATGGCTGCTAGTCAGACTAAGAGAGGGGATTAGACACATTGCTGCTTCTGATTGGAGGATGATTCCTTCTTCTTTTAAGACAGTAATCTGTGGACAACAGCAGGCAGGGAGTACTGAGCGGCAGCAGGGACACGCAGTGGATTTAACTCTACATAAACCTCAGCGTGGCCGCCACACACTGACGTCTGTCAATCAAACACAGCGGAGCGGAGGGGGGTGGCGATGACCGAACACCTCCTCCGCTGCTGGCTGTGGGATGGAACCGACAGCTGATTTAGTCTCTGCTCATTAAACCTCAGAAAACAAGGGAAACAGAAATCAGAGGTGGTACTAAGATTTGTCTTAAACACACAGACAGACAGTCCAGACCCTGTTCAGAGATCCATTCACTTCCTGTCGGTTGAACTGAACTTCCTGCACTGACACAAAACGGACTCAGTGATACTGTTGTCCTTCCTGTTCTAATGCACATTCAGGCTCAGCATGAGTCTAATTTTAGAGGTGGTGGGACGACACACAAAGGGAACGGACAGACGCAGGTAGATGTGACTAGATGTGACCTTGCTCCAGATGCTGCAAACTGAAGCAAAGGCCTCTGAAGCTCCGACGTATTCAAGCTTGAGTGAAAAAATTCATCCTCATCTGGAGAATGTACAGAGGTGAGAGGAAAAGTAGTGAAACTCGAAGATAATATAAAAATATGATAAAACGTTGGGTTTGGAGATCAATCATAATTAAAGAGTAAGGATGGTGAAGAGGAACTGACCTGAAAATGTAGCTTATGCTTCACCAGTCGATCTACATTCAAACCCTCAGCTATAGGCTGGAACTCAAAGAATGAAAGTGCAGATACAAGCAGCTGAAATGAGTTTCCTCTGCAGAGCATCTGACCTCGGCCTCAGACAGGGTGAGGAGCTGGGACATGCAGGAAGAGCTGCTGCTCCTTTGTGGGGGCGGACGACACAGCAGGGACTAAACATTACACCTGGTCTGGAGACACTTGAGAACAGGGAGGGCTGAAGGACATTACTGGGGGGGAAGACAAGGTGGGTTGGGGCTGCTGCAACCCTGTCCTGGATGAGTGGTGGAGATGGAGAGTTGAATAAATAAGGCTGCAGGGGGAACACACCTCATCCTGTGGCAGTGTTGTTCAGGTCCAAACCTGAAGGATGTGGGATTAACATCCAGTCCCTCTGGTCTGCGAAAACATGCCTGTGATCTGCAGGTGGGGCAGTGGCTAGCGTGGTGCTCTCACAATGTCAAGGTCACAGTTTGGAATGTGTCATTTCTTCAAGATGGCGGGTCTTATCTGACAAGAGCCTCTCAGGAGGGAGATGCTACAGAGACGAAGAGGGAAAGAGGAAAAAAACTAGTGTTTGAGACAGATGGAGAACGAATGATTGTCCTCATCCCTTTAGTATTTGAGTTAGTGTCTGTCAGTGTGTTTGTTGAACTCGCTCAGAGCACAGATGAGGACCAGCTCTGCAAACCTGCATGGATAAATGTGAGCAGGTCTCTTAGCTGTGATCTGCAAGATTCAGGACCACATGACCAGTAGGCAGATTGTTCTTGTTTACAAGTGCGTCAATGTGTGGAACACGTGCATGTATGCAGACACCCACTGCCCTGCTGTCAAGTAGAACAGGGCTTCAGTTTCCTCTATGTTTGCTGATGATTCTGCTTCAGTGCTGTTGTGGAAACGCGATGTTCAGACCTATAGACAGGAAGTTCATGGAGCTCAGAGCAGACGCTGCTGCAGACTAACACACGCATGGTTTCTAAACAGAATCCCAAATACTCATTCCTAAGTTATCATGCGACTCAACACGAATGAAACATAACATGCATCCTGCTAGAGGGTGAACATGAGCCACACTGCTGTTTCCTATCAACACTGTGGACGCACTGGGGGGGGGGCTCTGAGAGAACCAGGACCCTGACTGGATGAGATGAGGTCAGACTCCCACTGAGCAGAAAGCGAGCCCGCTCTGGACGCCGCCATGTTCGATATTTTTGAGTAGTAAACATTCTGTCTTTCCACATGCAACACAGCAGCTAAAAAAGAAAAACCAACACATACAGACACGATAAAGGGATGAACATCTTTTTAACAGTTGAACCTTGAAGACTGTAGTGTCACACTCACAAGACATTCTCAGGAGATTGAATCAACTATCAATTAACATTCGTTAGAGGTTTTAAAAACAAACAAATGCTCAACATCTAAAAAAAAAACAAAAAAAAAAGAAGAAAAAAAAAAAAACAGGTTACATTTTTGCATTTGCCTAAAAATCTTCTGATCACCAAACCCGGCTGTTAGCTGTGTAGAAGAGCGGAAGCGTATGTACACGAGAATCACTGCACTCTTTGAAAAGTTCGGTGCTGTTTTCGAGAAGGTTGCGCAGGAATGAAGCGAGTACAGAACAAGACATGCTGCTGCGAGTCCCACAAAGATCGAACCCAAAATGGTTTAAAAGCTTTTCAAAAGGATTATCAAGTAAAAAATATACACAGATGGACAAAGGACAGGCCTTCCAAACTTACAGGCAGAACAACGCCACAGTCAGTATGAAAAACACAACGTGGCAGGAATAATCTGAGGGGGGTGAAGACGATGTGAAGCATGTGTGCGTGCAGGGTGAAGGGATGAGCAGAGAGATGACTTCCCCCCTCAGTGCGACAGTTCAGTTGGTGGAATGAGACACAGGATGCTGATGAAGAGCAATGAGGAGGAGGAGGAGGAGGAGCAGGAGGGAGGAGGAGCTCAGATGGATGAGTCGCGGCTGTGGGGGAAGACGCCGGGTGGCTCTCCTCCTCCCCTCGCCCCAGAAGAGGCACTGGGGAGGGGTTCGATCTCATCTCCAGTCTCCTCGATGGGGGGGATCCGAGCCTCCTCCTCCTCGGACAGGGGGACGAACTCGGGATGGGCCATGAAGCTGTGGATGGAGCTACGGGACTCTGGGCTCTCCAGCCCCTCGTACAGGGAGCTACGGAACGCGTTCACCACCTTAATCTGAAACAGAGAGAGAAGAGAAACATCAGCGGATGACACCTTTAATCAAAGAGTGAGGTCAGACAGGCAGCAGGGGCTGATGGGACACTTGATGGTTGGTGTGACTGAGTCTGGGCGGGCAGGAGCAAAAACCACCAAACACAATGTTGACGAGTGAAAGAGGCTGGATGAGAACATGGTGGGAGAACTGAAAAGAAAAAATTCACAACACATCAACACAAAGGGTCAAAATAAAGGTCAACGTGATACTGGAGGCAGGAAGTCAGAGCAGGAAGATAAACTGCAACTAAAAATCCACAAACAGGCGGCATCGAAACACAACAGCTATAACACACACGTACACTTCTCTCTCTCTCTCACACACACAAACACACACCTGTTTATATCCTTGGTGGGAGTTATGTCCTGTGCAATGATTGACTTTTATAATCCCATTTTATATTTATAATCCCAATTTTTAATATTTAAATTCCACACTGACAGACTGGGTCCAAAAGTAGGAAGATTCCTGTACATTACATCCAGATGTGATGGAGGAACATCTGATTCTCAGACCTTCTCTTTGGACCTGCTGCAGGGATTTGCTCCCATTCAGCCCCGGGAGAATCAGTGAGGTCCAACACTGATGCTGGGTGATACGCTCTGGCTCACAGTCGGCATTCCAGTTCATCCCAGAGGTGCTGGGTGGGGTGAGGACGGAGCTCTGAGCGGGCTGGTGAAGTTCTTCCACAACAAACTGGTAAAACCGTTTCTTAATGGATCTGGTTTTGTGCTTGGAGAAACGTTATGTTGACACAGGAAAGGGCCTTCCCCAAACTGTTTCCACAAAGTTGTAAACACGCTATTGTCTAGAACATGATAGTATAAAGATTTCCTTTCACTGGAAATAAGAACCCAAATAAAACACAACCAGACTCAAACTGCTTTAGGATGTGAAGAAAGTTGTTTTATTTTTCTTCTATTTTTCTTTCAAACTAAAACTGAAAAATAACAAGTCTTTGTCTTAATGCAATAATTGCAGGTTAAACACTTTCCCCTCAACCATACTTGTCCATTCATTAGTGATTTCCTACATTACCCAGAATGCTTTTCACATCATGGTCATGTTAGAGACTAAAATAAAAGCTCAGACTCCTCTGTCCTAAGTTTTACACTTTATTTTATTCAGACAAAGTTCACTGCTGTTTAGACAACATTTAACATTTGATTACCTCACAGAGGAAATGGAAGAACATCGGTTTATATTTCTTAAAGTAAGATATCAAAGAAGTATTGTCTGGGTATTGCTGTTGAAACTCAGGTTTTCAGGGCCAGATTAATTTTTGATGAGGCCTCAGGGCAAGAATTTGGTGCTGGGCTCCTGTTGAAAGCCTCACTTCCCTCCCTGTGTGAGACCAAGCAGTTCTCCTCTGCTGACACTACCTGACCTCAGGTCCTCTCTGTGTTGATTAGTTTGTGGTAATTTGACTAAACACAACTTTATTTAGGAACACAGGGGCCCTCTACATGACAGGACGGGATCTGTCTTTGATGATTCACCAAAAAATCTGCAACGAATGGAATTTTTATGTGTAAATAAATCTGTGTAAACACCACAACAACGGACAGGCTGTGAACCTGGATCTTTAAGGAGTCCAGGAGGTTGCAAGAATGGGCAGTACTGTCCTAAGAGGGGACACATGTCCTCATGAGGTGAGTGTGCAATCGGGTTTGTGTCCCAATAATGCAACGAGCACCCAGCAAACAGCAGGACTCAGTACTGAACTTCAGTGCTTTTTGGGACCAAATGAAATGAATATCAAAAACCATCAAGAGAACCAAACATTGCCAAATCAGATTTAACATCTTGTTTACTTCCTCTTTGATCAGATAGCTCCTAGTGGACATTTCAGACTGTAGACAAAGTTCTTGACAAGCTGCCTGTCTTCAGACAACATTTAACATTTGAAAATTTAGTTGTCAAATAAAAACTGGATTTTATAGAAAAACATGATCACACTTTCTCAAAGTGAGTCAAAGTTAGTGAAAAGAACATGTTTTTCATATTCACAGCCAGATCACAGTGAGGGCCATGTCCCCACAATGCAATGAACACCCAGCAAACACTAGGTCTGAGCACTGAACCTCCAAACAATACCCTGCCCCAGGAAACAATAACACACACACACACTTGGGAAAAACAACAAACACATGCACGCTGTTAAGTATTTATAATCACATTCAGAGCCAGAATCATTGTGTCCTCTAGCTGCTCTCTTCTCTCTGCCTAAAGTCACAGCCTCCGTGATGAATCCACAGAGGCTGCAGCTGATCACACTGATTTATACGCACCAGCAGACACTCTTCATTTTAATTAATAACCTTGCAGTTCAAAGCTCTCTATTACTGAACCACAGAGAGCTGCAGGCTGAGCACTGCAGCTTAGAGCATACATGCAACAGTCACAGACACACACACACACACACACACACACAGCTCACAAGTTAAAAAGCTCTTGGCTGTGAAACCATGAGAGACTTGCTGAGCCTGACAGATTTAACCCTGCTCAGGATTAACCCATAAAATTATCTTGGTGCTCAGGCTCTCGCCTCCGAGGAAGAGAGAAAAAAAAAAACACAACAAAGAAAATAGGACAGGGATTTTTTTTTTCTCTGTCACGAATAAGAAGGCTTCACAGCTTCTTTCTCTTCTCACTGGCCACATGTGCCAACGGTTGTTATCTGTCAGCGACTCGTCAGGCAGCAAGTCACATCAGGGTTAATAGATGCATGTCCACAACATGCAGGCGGAGCAGCAGCAGGCGGAGAGGGGAGTGATGACAAGAATAAAAATAAAAACAAAACAGAGATATTAAGATGGAGGAAAAGCTACAGCAGAGGAAGGTGAAGCAGGAAGAACATGGAGCAGAGTTACAGATGGAAACAGATCAGGTTGTCTGCAAGTTCAAGTTTTTAGATGTTCTTCCTCCTCCAGTGTGCGTCACACACTCAGAAATACACAGATTCATTTATAAAAGAAGACTCAGTCATTTCTGTCTGTGTATGAATTAAACAAATAAGATACGACGTGTTGGTTACTGAGCTTTAGCAGAGCTGGTAGATTCCCTCTCCCTCATGCTAAGCTAGGCTAACCACGTCCACTTTACTATTGCTACCTACACTTCACATCAGTTCCATCTTAATGTAACAGTGAAGATCATCATGAAGATGTCAGATTAGTCGCGGACGTGCAGACACCTGCTGGTGACAGAAGCAGCCTGATTGGCTCGTGTGAGTCATGCAGCGCTCAGTGTTTCATGCAGTTCAAACAGAGAAGAAGAGACAGAGTCCAGCCGGGTGAAGCGTGGTGTTAGCTGGCCTCCGGTCACCGACTCACTGCCTGCAGTGGAGGAAGAAGCAGCAGCAGCAGGGAGTGGAGCCCCGGCCGAGTTGGTGAGAGAGGCGGAGGAGCTAAGTCCTACGTGGGTGGGGCTAGAGAGAGTTTTGGCGGCAGTGGCGTCATTGTGCTGGCTGACGACGGACGGCTGGCGGCGCAGGGCACCTGGCACCGCCGCCTGGCCCGTCTGGAAGGTATAGACCACATCCATCTGAAGGAAGGACAGCCACAACACACCGTTAGAGAGCAGAGACAGAGCAAGGAGACAGGACAGAAAAGAGGAAACAAGAAGGAAGGAAAGGAGGAAACTTCTGGAGAGGTTAGAGGAGGTTTTACAGAGGCTGGAAGGTAACAGTTGTTTCTGGTTTTAAAGGTCATTTGTCATGTTTCATGTCTAAAGTGCAACAAACAGTGGACGGACAGAGGAGGTGGTCCAGGTGCAGCAGCTGGTGAATGTGATGAAATTACTGTTTTCTTAGAGAAGTGACCAGTGTTCATGGAAGACGACAGCAGAATCCAAGATAACAAGATATTAACGATGACATCAAGAAGCTGCCGGGTGTTTGGATGTAATGTAGAAAAACAACAGCCGTGAACACTGTTGCCTTCATAAATGATCAGCCAAACCTTTAACAAGGCGTTTGTTTCTTCACTGGTCACATATGCTGGGTGTCAAACCTCAGCTCAGAGGTTTAAACCTCTGAGTTGAGGTACAAACGCTTAAATGTGTCTTTGCACAACTGAAAGTTGACATTGAACGCTTCAGTGCATCGCAGCCGTCGCTGGAGCCTCCTGATGCAGAGGACGAGCTTGTCTGCAGCTTTCTGACTGGCAGCTTCAGAGAACAGAGGCGGAGCTACGTGATCTTCAACCAATTGAGTGGAGTTAATTCTGGATTGTGTCAAAAATGTATGGTTGTTATTTATACATGTTATGATCTGATCACAACGTGGGACACAGCACCTCCAGATGTGTTCTGGGAGATTTAATCAATTGTACCAGGTGGAGATGAGGTCACATTTCCAGATTTTATTTTAGACTTCCTGTTTCTTGAATTGTGGCTTTAGATAAAATCTTTAAAAATACACTTGAAAAGTTTGGCTGATTTATTATAATATATATATATATATATATAGAAAATATTAGAATAGAAAAAAGAACCAAACTGTACTTTATCTGTATCTTCACCCTCCAGTTCTTACAAGTCACATGACTTCATTAGCTTTTGTGGCAGAAGAAGAAACATGAAATAAAGGCAGAGATTCTTCTTTCTTTCAAGGACTATTGCACTGTTTTTGACCCATTTTAACCCATTTACTAAAAAAAGACTCATCTTTTTTTTTTTCATCCCATCTTCCAATGAGATAAATCAAAATCAAGAGGAGGATGATGGAGAGATCAGGGTGGAGGAGAGGTTTGGGAGTGAGGAGAAGAGGAGTTAAGTTTGAGAGAAAATGCACAAAGAGAGAAAGAGAGAGAGAGAAGCTCATTTAGTTAGTGAAAGACATAATGTGAAATTCCATTAGAAGCTGTGATAGAACGAGGGGATGAAAGAAGAAACAACAATGAATAAAGAGCTTCTGAAGCACTCTGAGTGGAGACAGGAGAAAGAGGAGAAAATGTGTCACTCGGAATGACTGATAAAGTTTCAGCAGTGAGTGCTGCTTGTACCAATTATTCCCCCACTGTGCTTGACTGTCGAGGCGTTGAGCGGCACAACGCTGCCCACCAGGATTAGAGAGGAGGAGGACAGGAAGAGGAGCATGGAAAGATAAGAACCTAATTAGCTTGCAGCCTTTCGTTGCCTCCCCCTCCATCCCCTCATCCTCCCATCCCAGGAGGATGACAGACTGATATTACAGATACACAGACATGAAGAGAGAAGAGAGAGCCTCCTCTTTTCTCTACAGCGTGTCTGACGGTGGAGCCTGAAGAGGATGAGAGCTTCGCTTCACTTCCTTCCTTCCTGTCGCTCCACGGCTTCATGAAGACCGGGTGAAGGTTACCGTCACACAGGTTACACTGCAGAGCGTTACCCCACCTCACCTGAAAACGTGCACGCACCTGTCGGCACATTCAGCAGCTGTCCTCAAGCTTTTGATCGTATCACATGATCTTAATCTGCACATGGACTTTATCATGTTTTCATGGAACTGTAGACGTTTAAAGTTTGATTTCTTTAAGGTCTTAGCATCCAGCTGTTAAAGGTGTTTTTCTCAACCACTGTTTCCAAGGTTTGGTTTATTCGATGAAACGAGAGATTTAGTAAAGTAAGGTTAAGTTCATAAAAACCTTCATTCATAAAAAGGTCGGTTGTTTCTGGGAAGGAAACGTTTGAAACAACATTAAAACACATAAAAATCCTGATATTATTTCTGTTGTTTTGAGGCTCTTCAGAAAAAGTGTGAACGATGAAGGAGACGAAGATGTTAGTTTTGATTAACTCAGATGTTTTCAGCCTCTGGCCACAGTAAGTTGGTCCGATGATGAGAGAAGGACACCTGACCTCTGTGAGTCTGAGTGTGTGTGTGTGGGTGTGTGTGAAGGTGTGGAAGCAGAGCGTTGGCTCCTGTTACTATAGGTGGGTGTTAGCATCGCGGCTAATGAAGCCCATTGGGACTGAATGGGACTGCCTATGGACATGCTAATGCTCAGTGAGTGTTGATCTATCTTGTAGGAGGAAGGAAACACACACACAGGTACAAACACACAGGTGCGCGCGCGCACACACACACACACACACACACACACACACACACAGAGCAAAGTCCTGGACTGTGAGATGAGTCACTGTTGCTGCTGTTTAACTCCAACACTCGTCAGGTTTCCATCTGAATTTAGTGTAAATTTTAATATATAATTTTATTGAGTTTGTTGAGTTCAACAGTTGATGGCGCTAATTCTCCAGTCAGGTTTCATTAAACCATTGCAGAAGACGAGGGCGCAAGAAGATGATGTCATTAAAAAGGTGCCGAAGCTCAAACAAAAGAAAACCAGGTAGAAAACCTGATGGAAATATGACATTTATGTTTGTTTCATATATTAACTCCTCATTGCTCTGGGACGAAGATCTGATGAAACTCTGTATTCCACTGTATTTAAATGAAGTGGTTCTGTACTGAGCACAGCAGCAAAGTGTGAAATTAAGTGGACAACAGTGTGTGTGTGTGTGTGTGTGTGTGTGTGTGTTAAATTTCCAGTTTTACCCTCCAATGTGTTTTAATGTCAGTCCAATAAAAAAAGTGGCAGAGTTTGTCCCATCTGCTGCTGCAGTGAACTTCTCTTCATCTTAAATATGTAAAATATATAAAGTTATTGGGCTCAGTTTGACATCTGACCTCAGGTCAGAGTGGAGAAGTTTTCTATAATATTAAATACGTGATATCAAAATTATCACTGTTCACCAAAATGAATCAACACTTCAGTGGTAATCTGTGATTGAGAACACATTTCAGATGAGTCACGTTTTCAACATCAGTCTCTACTTTTCAGTGGAGACATTTCATCAGCTGCTTAGTGTCTATGTATGAAGACTGTGTGTGTTTTTTCTCTCTTGACCTCTGGCTCTGTGTGTGACTGTGGATGTATCCTGTTCCTCAAAAAAAAAAAAAAAAAACTTGTCTCATAAAATCTCAACCCAAATGAGCCCAGAGCTAATTAGGCAGAGCTAATTAGCTTCAGTCACGTCTCACCGCTAACTCCAGTGTGAATCAGATTTGATGAAAACTGCAGCTCATGGAAACTGAAGGAAAAGTGTTTCCTCATTGTCTTGATGAGACACAGTTTCTCCACCTCACTTTGATTCAGCGGATGTTTGGTGACGAGGAGCAGCTGAATTTAGATTTTAGTTTGTTTAAACAACAAGTCACAAAACAACTGACAAAAACAAACATTTTTTAAAAATAAGTCTGTCATCTGTTTTCTTCCTGTGTTACCACGGCAACTGACGTTTTCCGCATCTCTGACAGAACAGGCGTTTGAGTCATGTTACTATCTGCACAAACACCATCTTGTAAACTTTACATCAGAAAAACCTTAAAACAAAAAGTGGAGTTAGTGGTGAAGTCAGATGTGACGGAGTGCGAGTGGCGAGTGTGATGGCGAGGCGAAGCCGTCGTACCTGCGTCTGGATGCGGTTCAGACCTCTGAACCAGAGGATCTGGCCTCTCCTCAGCTCCATCTCGGCGTGGTCGATCTCGTCGGCGCCCTCTGTCAGCTCCTCCTCGTGGATCTCCTCCTTCGTGATGCCGTGTCCCGCCTCCTTCAGGAACTTCAGGTGGTGGGTTGGGATGGCCGAGATCAGCTGAGCGTGACAGAAAACACGATTGGTTAAAGGACCACTCAGCGTCCGAATTACAAACTACATATTGATTGATAATTTTTTTGTTTAGTGGGCTGTCACAAAAACTGACTGAACATTTCTAATGATCCAATAAATGATGACAGAAATTTCTAATCAATGAATAGCATAATTAAAATTGTCCTGCCACTGGTTACTTTAAATGTATGAACCTGCGGTGGTGACTTTATCTGTCAATAACACCTGATTGATCGCGACATATGCAGGGTATTTCTATGCATCATGGCTCATTGGCTGCTGTTGTGTATTATTTTGTGCGTTTCTGTGTAATTATTGTGAATGAACTTGTTGTCAGATTAATGATTCTCCAGTTACAACCAGTTACAGGAGCACGTCTCCTGACAGGGCTGGAAAGTGGTCTCAGTGTTTTGGACCCCATTGTACAATTTATAATATCATTGTTTTGGTTGGTTGTTTATAAATGTAGGATCCAGAGCTTTGGCCCTTGAGCCAAACTAAGGCCTGAAAATCCGAATATCTTGCCCTCTGCTGTCTCAGTCATTTTTCAGTTTTATAGAGGTGTAATATTACATTTCTGAAATGCACCTTTAGGAGCAGTGATCCATATCATGAAGAAAGTTTTTCCTGAAATACTCTGGAAGTTTCAGAACTTAATTTCTGTTTCTATTTTTCTTCTACTATTAACAAGCAAACATTCCTTAGAGCTGTTCTGAAGCCACTGAAAACATGTTGATTATTTCTGTGTGTAAACGATGCAGAATCACACAGACATCAGGTGTGAAGGTGAAATGAATTTATATCACACTGTGTTACATGTATTATTCTACTGTTTTTGCCTTGTTGTTTGTTCATTGTTTAATTAAAAAGGCAGAAGACAGACACACCCAGCCTCCTGCTGCAGCTGCACATCAGTTCTTTATATTCCCGTCCCCTTTTCCCTCCTCTCGCTCTCTTAACTCACAGACCTGAGATCAGTGTGTTTCTGTCTCTGCCCTTCAACTGAACCCACCAGGCGTCTTACAGCGGAACTTTTTTCCAGTATAATGTAATGTGCTCTCTAAGCGTGTGTGTGTGTGTGTGTGTGCGTGTGTGTAACCGCAGAGGGACTGACACGCTGGGTTTGTTTTTCGCTCGGTGCTCGTAAACAGGAGTCGCGCTGCTTTCATGTGCTGAGTTCATTACCATGGCGATGGTCGTGATGGCAACGCTGCAGCAGCGCAAGTGTGACAGGCAACAGTTTGCTGCCACAAAGCTCATGTATCCACCTCTTCATCCTCTCCTCAGAACACGTTGTTCATTCTCAGCGCTCTGTCCATGTGTTCAGTTCAGTTCTGTTAGACGAGACTAGATGCACCTGTGGACCTGGTTCTGGACTCACCTGTCCCCACAGCAGCTCTCCCACACCGATGAACACACACCACAGCCACTGGTCGATGGTCAGAGCCGTGCAGGAGAACGGCTTCCCTCCGAACTGAACGATGATGATCTGAGGAGGAAAACACAGGACATGTCAGCTGCTGATGTTCAGCACTTATCACCAGCAATGAATCGATCCTGCACTGCCTGTGTCTCTAAGACTAATGCATCTTCTTCTTCATGATGATGATGATGATGACGAGGTACCTGCAGGGCGAAGGTCCCCAGTACGACGCTGCAGAAGATGGGGTTCCTGTAGATGCCCTCGAACACGTTCCTCTCTCCGTGGATCTTCCTGGCGTTGATTTCATTGAAGAGCTGCATCATGACAAACACGTTAAACACGATGGTGTAGTGCTCGGATGGCGGCGAGTGCAGGGGAGCGTTGCGGCCGCTGTCGATGTCGAAAAACGTCTCACCTGAGAAACAACGCAGGAGAAGACAGACAGAAAACTAATTAAAAAAAACTCACACAACAGAACAAACACAGGTAACTGAGTGGGGAGATTCTGGTTTGTGTGGAATGTCGTTAATTGCTTAACCCACCAGCGAAGAGGAGGGTGAAGATGATGACGAGCTGGTACACGGCGTGGCCCAGGATGTTCTTCATCATGGTCCTGGAGATGAGTGGCTTGTTGCGGCCGTAAGGTTTACGCAGCAGCAGAGACTCGGTGGGCGGCTCGGTGGCCAGAGCAAGAGACGCCAGAGTGTCCATGATGAGGTTCACCCACAGCATCTGGACGGCCTTCAAGGGGGAATCCTGCAGGAGGAAGAGGAGGAGGAGGAGTTAATAATTATAGGAAATGATCATCAACAACCACAAACACATCTCCATTTTGTTTTGATCTGCAGCAGAACAGCAGCGTGTTGTCAGGATCCGTCTGAACCTTTTTCACCGTCGGACTGATCCTGTTGAGGGGTTCACCTCAGGTCTGACTCGTTGCAGAGACTGAGCATGTGCAGGCGTGTAAGCGACCAATCACAGGAGCGCTGCTGACTAATTAACAACTAGTGGTCAGAAGAGGAGAAAGTTTCTGCTGCCAAACTAAATGTGGCCGGCTCCTTATCCCTCCCGTACTTGGTGTGTGTAACAGAGTGGACTGGGCAGGGACGTGAATCCTGACTCACTGGTCACTGCCGGACTCAACTGAACGTTTCCTGCTGTCCTGTCCGTTGTATTACACACATCACATGCTAGTGCGTTAGCATCAATACATGTTGTTCAGTCCTGTTAATGTTGTTGTTGTTGATAGATTTGAAGGTGATTAGAAAACCAGCTTCTCTGTGTGTGAGACTGTGAACATTATTGTGTTATGTGTGTGTGTGTGTGTTGTATGTACAGGCAGGAGAATTTATATCTGTGCAAGGTCGGCTTAGATCCCTTTGTCTATACGTAAGACAGGTGTTCACAGGCGTTCGTAGATCACCTCTCTACACAGCACTGTTACACTGTGTATTTTCCTCCTGTACAGATAATAGAAATGTCTGTGCTACGCTTGCTTTGCTACTGAATTTACACCAAAGACTGAGAGTTATTGATCCTGACCTCTTGTTTCCATTTACTCTCTGGAGCGGGGGCCATCCTATATATCCAGACTTATTGTCTATTCTTCAGATTCCAATGCACATAAAAGCAGGATAAACATTTACACACAAACACACAGACGTCAGCTTCTGAAAGCAAACCCACCCCCTGGATCCATCCTCTGTATAAACAATAAGGACATAAATCAGTTTACCATCCTCTAATGATCTGTACCATCGGTTCAGTGGCCTGAATGATCAGTGAGCATAAACACAGCACAGAGACCACAGACCTGCTGAGTCCCTGTTATATTTCAGGATTATGATGGTGACGTGTTGCCATGGTTTCAGGCTGTATCTTAGCCTACTTTCTCTTCTCCGCTCTGTAGATGGGGAAGTTATCTGTCCTGCCAGCTGTGAGCCTTTCAATTAATACAAAGTCGGAAGTTACTTTTTTTTTTTTTTTATTGTGTCAGGAGTTCACTTTCATAATTAGAGGCACATTATGAAACATAAAAAAGTGACACGGTCGCCTCGCCTCCTCACAGCACCAACACGGCCACATCAAAGTCACAAAGCATTTGCTTTTTCTCTTTTCTCTGGAAATGATGACAGAGGTTTACAGATGATTTACAGATGTTTACAGAGCGTGAGAACAGATGCTGCAAACACAACAGCAAGCCTCAAAACTTAACCGATCAGAAAACAAGCTTCAGTTCAGGTTCAACAATCAAACCAAAACAACTCTTCTTTGGGAAGAATAATATAGAAGAAAACACTACAGATCTGCTGATGTTCAAAAATTAAAAGTATGTTTGTCTCTAAAATGTGTAGAAGTGATTTTTTTAAAGTCTACAGTCTCACTGCAGCTCTGTGAGGCACAGTGATGCTAACATGCCGTTTCCATTTTTCAACATATTCATCATCTTAGTTTCACTTGTTAGCATTGTTTAATTTACTAATTAGCTCAAAACACAGATATAGCTGAGCCTGATGGGAATGTTTACAGGTAAAAATGAAAATGAATCTATTTCAATGAAAGAGGTGATGAACTAAAAATCTGTCCACCCACACACACACACACACACACACACACACACACACACACACAGCCACATGTTGTTGTCACTGGTAAATATCCATAACAATTTGTGTATATGATAAACCGCTGCATGTGATATTATGTTTTGATTGAATGTACAGCGTCCATGTGTGTATCAGTGTGTATGTACATGTATAACTACTTGTGCAGTCACTGTCTGTACAGGTTCAGATAAGTGGAACATTGTGTTTGTGATGGCAAATTCAAGATAAAACCTTTTTAATCGATACTATAACCTGTGTTTCTTGTCGTAGTTTTAAACTATGTGTGTGTGTGTAGGTATGTTTGCAGTATTTGTTGCACATGTATGGACGTACTGTGTCTGTCCATAATTAATTACCATTATTGCTTTCTTTTGTTGTTTTCTGCGTGTTTTTTTTTTTTTTTACTTAAAGACCAAACTCAATCAATCAGTAAAACCCAAAGTAGAAACTTTGGTCTGATGATGAGGAAAAGTTGAGGGATCACTGAAGTTATTATGATTCATCCTAATGTCTGAGGCAAAGTTCATGATAATCCAGGAGATGTGGAAAATCTTGACGCGGCTGTAAAATATGAAGGTTCAGAGCATTTGTATAACAAAACTACATTTTCAAATAATTTGATGCTGGAAAACACACAGTTCCTGTCAGAATGAAAAACAAAATATAAACTGTGCAAAACAGGTTCATTATGACAATTAAATCTAATGTAACACGGACCCTTTAAAACTGAGCTGAACTGAATGTGAGAGCTAAACTTAAAAAATTTATTCTTTAAATTTAATTTGATGTTTGTCCTGATTTGATCTCGGTTCAGTGTAAATTAAACATCACTCTGATTTGTTGTCTGTCCAGAATCAGTAAAGTTAGGTTAGATCTTTCTAGAGTTATGTGAAAATAAAGTATGGTTTTTAGAGAATGAACAGAGTTGGACTCTTCATACTAAAAGAGGGTCAAACACAATATGCACACAAATGGAAAATGAAGTTGAACAGTGTCTGACTCATGCTGGTGCGTCTGTGACCACACATGAACTTCAGCCCAGGGCCTACCTGTGTGATGCAGGCGCCAGTGAAGGCCACGATCACAGCCACCACGTTGACAGTCAGCTGGAACTGCAGGAACTTGGAGATGCTGTCGTACACGTTCCTCCCCCACATGACGGCCTTGACGATGCTTGTGAAGTTGTCGTCGGTTAATATGATGTCAGACGCCTCCTTCGCCACGTCTGTGCCGGCGATTCCCTGACAGGAAGCAGAGAGACAAGATCTGTTTCAGGAAATTGGGTCTGAGAGAAACAGACAGGGTAGTTTCCTACTGAGATACACGATAGTTAGATGTAAGAAAACAACACTAATGACATGTTGCATTTTGTTTCAAGATAAATGGAGAAATCACAGCATGAGCTGCAGGATCAACCAGTATCTGCTTGTCAAAAGCTCAAACACTGTGGCTGCAAGAATAAAAATAATATCAATTATTTTATTGGAGGATGATCTGATCCACCGATCAAACACACTTGAGACCCTTTTCTCCTCATGACACATGGAATATGTGAGACATGAAGACCAGCAGGCTGTTTCCGAGTCCAGTCGTGCCGTCGCCTCATCAACCTCATCTGTGCTGCAGATTTGAGCTAAATTACACTTCAGGCTACATCATCATCATTTTTCTATTTTCAATTTAACAGCACTGTCAGTCGTCTTGCCGTTGGTCTCTCAGAAACTCAGATATTTCTTTCCTGAGGTTTGAAGTTATTTGTCCTTTCATGACTACAGTCACTGACTGTTCTGTCCACTTTCTCTGAACTCTCTCTCTTCATGGGTTTAAAGCTCCAGCACCAGCATTCAGCTGTCCCTCCACAGCAGAGCGACACATACAGGGGAGAGGAGAAGGAAACACCAGCTGCTCAGCTTCAGAGGGGATAGAGTTGGAATTTACTACTGACGAATACTGGATTTCTTCCACCACAGTGAAACCCAGGTGATTTCCGTTTGATATCCCTGATTTAGAGGAAGATGCAGCTCAAGTGTAGATGGCTTTAACTGAGAATACTGTCAAGTGACAGAGTGGTAAAAATAAAGCAGAAGAATGAGTCTCATGTTAACAGTAACCATGTAACCATGAAGAAGCTGCGATCTGAGCCTCGCTGCAGAGTCAGACTCTCCCGAACAGACGGAGGTGAATCGCTCCGTTTTCCAGCTGAACAGGTGATAATTAAACAGGGACACTGGGTGAAAACTGAAAAGATTCCAAATGGGAAACATTAGTGACTGAAAGGTTACTGGTTCAAGTCCCCAGAGTGCCTTCGTGATGTGTTTAGGAACAGTAAGTACTGTCAGGGAGCTGTTTGACAGCACAGCAGCTGCTCAGCAGCCTGCAGGAGACACTGGTGTTCAGAGGACTTTTCCTCAGTAAATAAAGGTTACAACAACATACAAAGCTCAGCTGATGTTACTGAGCACATCCTCAGGCCTTTCCAATGATACGTATCCACTTTAGTATCACTTGATCATTTTCAGTGAAGCTCTTTGTGCTCTGATGTCAACTGGAAAAACTCCTCCCTGTGAATCTTTTATGGTCTAATGATCAAATAAATCTGATTCATTCACATCCACTGATGACAAACACTGCTTCAGGTTTCGGTCAATGTATGTTTTGAGATCTTGGCACTACAGTTCCCATCATGCTGTGGGTGAGTGTAATGTTTCTTCTGAGTCAGTCAGTTATCTGTGGGCTCCACATGAGCACAGACAGCTCTGGTTTCCAGGGCTGAGTCTTGATAATTCAGCACAGTGAAATATAACAACAGCACACTAAAGAAAACACTATGAAATGGGGTATATTTTCCTTCCAGTTATTCACCTGCCAAAGATGCAAACTACACTGATTATATTATTTCAGCTCAGTGTGCAAATGTGTTCTTAATACAAACCCACAGGTATAAATATCACATCAGTGTGTTTTCCAAGTGTTTTTAGCTCCAAATCATGTAAATGAAAAAAATGCAATAAGAAAAAAATTGTATGCAGATGCATTTTTCTCTCATTTCCTTGCAGCCACTAGAACCATATTAAATTCAAATGCGAAACTCTTGAAACCTGCTTGAATTGTGGAATCTATCACCAACTTTTCAGAACAATTTGCAATGAAACTGTATCATCAACACCAAAAATGTGACTATGTGACAAGTTTAGTGAGTCTGTTAATCAATTTGATGAGCAAGGAATGCATCTAAAAATCTGGGGTAAAATATAAACTCTATATAGGATAAAACATATAAAAATCACTGGTGCGGTGCAGAAAGACAGAGACATTATTACTGTATGTAACACAGGTGTAAGCCAATAACATGAAAGGACAGTCTGTGTCCCTCTGTGTGTGTCGGTCTGGGGAAAATAAAGGCAGTAAACATGGCGACAGACTGGGACCCACTATGTAAACAAGCCGAGGAATCCAAGCTCAACATTTATTGATTAATTATTCAATTTTACAGCTATCTCAATATTATAATTCCATGGCATTAAGCTCAGGCGTTAATGTGGATGATGTTTCGAGCAAATACCTATTTTATGGCCGCATTAGAAATGTAATTAACTCAAAGGACTTTTTTTTCTTTTGGTAATGATGCAGAGCTAAGTGAAGCAGCCGATGAGTGAAGCAGTGAAGAGCTGGGGAACAGAGAAACGAAGAAGTGGTTACCATGGCGAAGCCAACATCAGCTTTTTTGAGGGCGGGCCCGTCGTTGGTGCCGTCTCCCGTCACTGCCACCACCTGTCGGGTTTCACCCACCGTGCTGTCAATGATGCCTGATCAACAGAGTGGAACAAAGAAACAATTCTCCATCTCACTGAGAGTCAATATTTCAAGAAAGATGTGGAGAGCTAATGAATTCTCTCCTTCTGTGGAAGAATTTAAAACATGCAACATCTCTGCTTTAAAACTACATTTATTTTCGCAAACCACTAATAAACATCCTACAATATAAAACTGAATCCCACCTTTGACCAGAGTATGTTTGTCTGTGGGTGAAGAACGAGCCAGAACGCGCAGTTTGGGCCAAACTTTGTCCAGACGCTCCTGCTCCACCTGGAAATGTGAAACATGAAAAATGGTTTTATTCATTCTTTTTACACAACAATATGACACACAAGTAAACACAGCTGTAATCACAATACATCTGTCTGTAATTTGTGTGTGTGGTGATTCTGTCAGATGAAGTCACGGTTATAAGATCAGGGTTTTCAGAGCAGCAGCTTGAAAGTGACATCTGGTTAACCTGTCGTCTTAATGAGCCGTGATTCAGTCACTGTTACAAACCTGTTCTGTTGCCTGACAACAGAAACAGGGAATTCAGCTGAACTAAAACACTGTATAAGGGAGCAGAGAGAGTAGGAGAGAAGCAAACCGGCTGACAGTAGGCAGTAGTCAACGATATCTATTGTGACTATCTCACTCACAATTCTTAAAAAAAATTCATATTAAGACTGATTATTTATAAATGTAGAAAACATTACTGTTGGAGGATTTCTTGTTATCTTGTTTTATTAAGGCCCAGTTACACTAATATTAGCTACTACCTACAGTAGTTAGTTCCACAACTGAGCTAAATCTGCTGTAATCAAAACATTGTCTCTGAAAGTGACTTTTTATTCACATTTAGACACAAAAGACGAGTAATGAGAGTAAAAGCTTTACTGGAAAAGGGTAAGTAATGTATGTGATAATGTGTGAACTAGCTGAGATGTGAATCATAGTGTTTGTGTCTGATCTGTTTAATAATCCAACAATCACTTATCGGTTGCTTCTATGAATATTTTTGTGCTACAGTGAGTTTGGCTGCATCATGTCATAAACATGATCATAAATCTGTCTAAATTCTTCGAGTCTATGGAGGATGTTCATCTTGGTGTAAATGATTCTGCAGAAGAAAACACCAAAACTACTTCATGATACCAAGAACAAAGTCTTTATTCCAGCAGCTCAGGAAGGTGGTAATCTGTAACTAACTTGCATGGTGCAACCTGTCTTTAAGTTAATAGTGGAGCTCCCACACTACAATCAAACTAAGCTGTTTTTCACTTAAACACAGCTGCCGCCACAGCTGGACTCTCACTCCGTGTCTGCTGGATGTGGAAGCATGTGTTGATGTTTCTGTTCACAGGTTAGGCTCAAGGACTTGATCTGCCAAAATTACATCAAGGCTCAGTTGATGTGAATTATGGAGTCATCCTCCTTTCAAAGCTTCACGCAGCTTTAGGTTCATTTTTTATTACAATAAACTGCAGTAGAACATCTCGGCCGTCGTCTCACCTCTCCCTTGTCGTTTCTGATCTGCTGGTTGAACTCTTTGCCCTCCAGACACAGGAAATCCTCCCCGGGCAGCAGGATGCCACACTTGGTTGCAATGGCGCGAGCGGTGTTAATGTTATCTCCAGTGACCATGCGCACGGTGATGCCTGCACGCTGGCACTTGGAAATAGCCTCAGGTACCTGAGAGAGTGTCAGAAAATAAACACGCAAGATTCAACAACATGAAACATGAAGATGAGCGCAGATGTTAAGAAACTCGTCCCCATCACTTTAGAGATTATGTTGAGTCGGTCCAGGACAAGACTGTAACAGAGTTTAGGTTAACGACATCAGTTCTGTCCTTCAACATTACCCATAATACTGTAGTCCTGCACCCTCAGTGTAGAATATTATAAATAATAAATAAATAATAAAAGTCTTTGTAACACTAAGCTACAACACTAAGGCTAACAAGCTCTTCCCTGCAATAAATGATCAATGCTGGTTCTTTATTTTCATGTCGTCCACATTAATAATTAATTGTTGAGGAAATGGGCTTTTGGCCTGGGACATGTTAGTTGTTGCCTCAGTGTTTTTGCATGGACCTTATTTTAAAATGAGTCAGCAAGAAACTAAATTTGCAGCAAAATGGATGGAGGATAGAACAGAATAGAACAGAATAGAATAGAATAGAGGAACGGGACAGTCGAGTCGTTCAGTAATTGTGATTTTGCTGATTTGCTTTAGTGAATTACAGGAATTTGAAAGTGTTTGTGTGATGTCATGATGATGAGCATCAGGATGCTCCAGTGTGCTCGGCCCTTTACGTGAAGGAACTGACCACTAATTGCAAGTGGTAGTAGGAGCGTTCAGCTCTTTGATAGCAGAGTTGGATTGTTATACAGTTATAGAGCAGACTAGACAGTCGGGTCACAGTAACATACATGTTCCATGTTTCAGACTTTGAACAGAAGAAGAAGTTTGTGCCAGAAAGCTAAAATAGTCAGAGGAGTCCTGTGTCCGTCACAGGTCGTGTGGAGATAAATGATGAGCTGCTGACTCTCCTGCTGCTCTCAGGTTATTTCCATCCTGTCTGTGATCTTTGTGCTCTGACATTAAAGCAGCAGGCAGCAGCACTAATGCTTTCTGAGCTTCATTACAGGCTTCATTTAACACTTTAGAGCGTTTGAATCTGACACACCTGAGCAGGACTCACCTCATCTTCATGTTAGGAAAAAATGCTCATTTGTCTCGACTCTGTCACACACTACTTATTGTTGGGAGATTTTTCCCTTTAACACAAACAGTGTAATATAATCAGGAGCAGCCTGTCAGATTAGGTCCAGTCTTCATGTTCAGTTTGTCTTTGTTCTCCGATGATCTTTCAGGAATAAGCTGAGCCTCAGTGTCTCTGCTGTGTTCCTGCAGGACATCTCAAACTAAGCTGAACTCATTCTTGTGTCAGTGAAAACATCTGCAGACTACAAGCACTGATTGTTGGACTGTAGATCCACTGTTACCAGACCAAAGCTGATGTAATACTGCAGGTAACAGATGCTACAGCAGTGAGCTGCAGGCTCTGACTGCACTTCGTCAAAGTAAGAAAACTGCCTCTGTCACGACAACTGAGTGCAATCCTTGAGGAGAGACTGTACGAAACTGTGCAGCATTTTCCTTATTTATATGATTCATGGGCTCGAGACAAAAAGCCAAAGACACAGGGGAGAGACTGAGGCGGCGGTGGGATGCAGCCTGGAGGAGGACATGACAGCAGATTTTTCACCCTGCCTCCCACTGTGGAAATTCAGAACATGTAGAAACCTGATTCTTTTTTCCGGTTTTGTATTAATTGTGTCCTCATTTCTCTCACTTGCACCTTTTTTCTTTCTCCTGTCTTTAGCCTCAGTTTCCTTTCTCTGATCAGTCCTCCGTAGAAACATGAGGGCAGCACAGCTGGAGCAGCTGTCAGTCTGCAGGGGTTGACAGCTCTGTGGGCTTCTCAGAAAATTTTCAAGCAAAGTGGAAATAATGTGAATATATTACACATCGAAATGTAGTTTCTGTCGACGCACTGGGGTTTTCAGCTACATGTGAGAAACTAGAAATGACACTGATGGATAATTAAAATGTGTTGAACTGAAACAGGTCCTCCTCCTCTCACCGAGTGTAATATGATGCATGATGCAGGTTAAAAGGGTTAATGACAGATCATAAAGAAAAGTCTCTCTGATGAACGCTGAAAGTTGTTTTATAGTTCTGTTGTTATCAGATCTACAGTTAATACAGATCCACTTTTTAAAGAGTCAGCTCACACTGAATCCACAGTTGAGCTATTGTTCGTAGTCTTTTTTTTAAATTCATGACGTACCCTTGCACACTCCACTCTGTAACAGTGAGCTGACCCCAGTATAAAACTGAGTTGTTGTGATGCAGTGTCTGATTTCTAATAAAGGAGTGTGAGATAAAAACTGTGGTGGATGATCTTAGTTTTATTGTAGGTCTGTGGACTAAGATCATCTTCGTCCTCAGATGCTTTGGGGAAACGGATGAGTTTCAGTAAGTGAGGAGGCATGAAGGGAAACGAGACGTGATTTTGTTTGAATGTTCTGAAGCCTTCAGCCTCATTGTCTACAACAACCTGCCAGATTTAAAGATATGGGACAAATGAGGCTTAAAACTTAAAACACATGATTAATATTTCCTGGTTGTAACAGTTTGGTCTCTGTGACTGTCTCAGCTGTGGCTGCAGATGGAAGCCGTCCAGGAGCCAAGATGTCACATTTCTGCTAGTTTATATTATCTTGGTTCAGCAGGAGTTCACTGAACAGCTCATACTGGCTCCTTTATTGGTCGGCTCTGTTGCACTTAATGAGCAATATCATGGACTCAAGTACAGTGTGACCGCACTCGTGTCTGTTTCATATTGTCTGCCACAGACTCTGCCCTCGTGCAAACACAACACTCACGACTAAAAATTACATCAGCAACAAGTTTTCTGCTCTGCTGGTCTGACTCCCCAGAGTCTTCAGCACTGAGGAACCGACCTTCAACGTTCTGCAGGTTTTTACTCATTTAGAACCAGTCTCACGTTCAATGTCCTTCACATCAGCATCAGGAGGATTTAAAGTTGGATCACATGATTTCTTCTTATAATAATTACAGGACGTGTTTGCAGGATGTCTGTGTGGGGGCGGGGTTAACTCTGTACCTCAGGTCTGACGGGGTCCTCGATGCCGACCACAGCGATGCAGGTGAGCTCGTTCAGGATGTCGTTCTCACTGTCCCAGTCGGGCTCTCCGGCCTCGGCGGGAAAGTCCCTGTAGGCCACACAGATGGTCCTCAGCCCGTCGCACGCCATCGGCTCGATCACCTTACGCACCATCTCGTCACGGTCCTTCGGCTTGAAGACGCGAGGCTGGCCCTGGACATCCAAGATACGGGAGCATCTACAAGAGGAGGAAAGAGAAAGACGGAAGAGGAGGAGGGAGATTATAAGGGAGGAAGGAAGCGAGTGATCCATCACTTCATCCATAGATCTCATGTCTTACTTCCTCAGGACGATCTCTGACGCTCCTTTGCTGTACATGCGGAAGCCTCCGTCAGCGTTCTTCAGCACCGTGCTCATGGACTTGCGGGAGGAGTTGAAGGTGTAAACCTTGTAGAGGTTCTCTTCGGGCACCTCCTCTCTGATTGGCTGGTAATCCCTCTTGAGGTCCAGCACCAGGCCCAGCAGAGCACACTCGGTCTTGTTGCCTACGTGGCGAGGGAGGCCGCCTTCTTTCTCTGGAGGCTGAGGGAGGGAAACAGGTTTGGATGTGATGTGATATCACAGTTTTAAGTTTCATCAGCTTCATGTCATCACAAGCAATGAGGGAGGACACCAAGACTAACCTAACCTCCACCCAGACAGCTGAGTTTTCACCCACATCTGTTTATTTTGCCAAAAGCTCTGAACCGATTTACACTGAACTTTGTTGTTTTTCTTGAAGTGTTTTGTTTTTCTCTGGAGTCTGGTGGATGTTGTTTGACACTGGCCTTGGTGGAGGTCTGAGCACTGAGTGCCCCTCTAGTTTCATTGGTTTTAATGTGTTTTAGTTCACTTGTCTGAGGCAGAACATGAGAGAAGCTCAGAAACATTTTGGATCAGATTCTGATGACCTCAAATATCCAAATGTGCTGAGCTCAGAGGACCGCTGTTCTGTCTGGGGGGCGTGGCAGGGTTCTCATTTTCAGACGGCTTGTCCTGGTTAAATAAATGTTGCTCAAGGCAGATTAAACTAGTTGTAGCTATTTCACATTAACACAGACAAATAGCAGTTGTCCAATCATAGCTTGGTAACTGTAACCATGTCAGTCTCTTCACATGTTGAAGAGCTGTACACGGATCTGTAGTAAGAGAGAAATGTCGTAAACACGTTGTCTGTTCTGATCTTTTCACTCCAGCACCTGCAGAAAAACTTATTACCTGAGATAATGTCACATTTAGCAAATTCATTTCCAGTTCTCATCCTGAAAGAGCTTTGCTTGTGAAACATACGGGCCCTGACCCTACCCCCGATGCAAAGGGGTTTCAGGGTTTCAGGGTTTCAGGGTTAGGGGTAGGACTAGGAACAGGCTTGAGTTCGGGTTCGTGTCTCACCAGGATCTTGGTGGTGTATGCTGAATTAATGGAGATGCTGTTGACCATCTTTTCCAGAGTCTCTGGTTTGATGGCATCAGGTTCGGGGACAGTTTTGTAGTGCGTGTCGCCGATGTACGCCTGCACCACTGTCATCCGGTTCATGGTCAGCGTGCCCGTCTTGTCCGAGCAGATGGCCGTGGCGTTGCCCATGGTCTCGCAGGCGTCCAGGTGACGCACCAGATTGTTGTCCTTCATCATTTTCTACAAGACGGAGAACAAGGTTTGACGCTGAGGTTTGTTTTCAGACAGGAGTTATGAAAACCTGACCTGTCCTTAAAGTTAATGACGTTTGATAGGTGCAGTTATCAAATCCTCAACAAACATGATTCCAATTCCCATAATCCCCTTTGCTTTCCACCCTGCTTACCTTGACAGAGTAGGCCAGAGAGATGGTGACAGCGAGCGGCAGCCCCTCAGGAACAGCCACCACCAGCACTGTCACACCAATAATGAAGAACTTGACGAAGTACTGGATGTAGATGGGGGTGCACTCAGCCACCCAGGACCGACCCTGGATCCCGAAGTTGTCGATCACAAAGTAGAGGATGAGGATGATGACGGTCACAGCTGACATGATCAGACCTGGTTGGAACGAGCAGATGAGGACAAGTCGTATTCAGGTCGACTACAGGCTATAATCAAGACTTTGTCTCAGACGTCTTTAAAATCTGAAAAACACACGACATCCTTTTATCTTGATATGGGCAAGAAAAACCTGCACGAGGCCACAGGTTGTTTTATTGCAGCGTGAAACACCAGTGACAGACTGTAAATATTCCATTCCTGTTAAATGTCTTGGTTTTTGTTGTGGTAGCACTTTTCAAAGATGGTGGCCATCTTGTGGTGCATTCAAGAACAATCAGACGTCCAATAACTAACTGCTTCAACTCAAACAGTTCAATTCTGATTGGTAACCTTGTGTTTATGTCATCACCTTTTCTCTGTCTCTAATATCAACTATTAAATAGTTGAAAAGGCTCGCGTGACTTTCATGCTCTTGAATAAACTATATTTGACTTGACTGATCACTGAATGAGTTTATCATGCTTATGAAAAACGCTGGTTACTGGTTTACATTTCAGCAAAGGTCTTGATGCAGAATAAAAGTATAAATTCAGGCCTAACAGGAACCTTTCCACTGGACAACACAAAAGGGGAAGAACTTGTGTTTGTCTGTAACTCAGACACATCCTGAATGTAACATCAGAAACAGGTAAAACACAAAAATCCACTGCTTATGTTTTTCCGCATCACCTCTCCCGTCAGTCACCTCCAGTCAAAGTGTTTTGGCCCAAATTCTATTTCTGTTCACTAATGAGGGGCAGTTTATTACTGAAGCTGGTCTATGGTCCTCCCCCCCCTCCTCCCCCCCCCCCCCCCCCCCCTACACCACACTGTCCTGAAAACCCCTCAGTGTATTAAGGTCAATTGAAATGACACAGAAAATACCTTCAATTCCGGGATGAATCATGTACCCAATAAAACATCCATCCAATAAAACTGAGTGCATGCTGACCCTCAGCCTCTCCGTCCTGACCTGAGCTCTTTGTGTCCTATTAAAGGAACAGGCCTACATTTGTTCTCTGTCTTCTCCAGAGTCAGGAGAGAAGATGAGCACCAGCTTCATCTCTGGGCTTCCAGTAAAGAGACAGGTTCAGGATGTGTTAGCCTAGCTTAGCACAAAACTGGGCTCAACAAGCCATGTAAAAGATTCAACAAGCACACACACTTGTGTGTACGAGGCTGATTATACTAAGTCACGTCATCAAGGAAAAACAAAGTGCTCAGTTTAAAGCAGAGCAATGAAGGTGTGTCTGGTGACTTTGTCCTTATCGGTTTTAAGTGGCTCTGGTACCTTCACTTTGTCAGAGCCTCTGTCTGCAGAGGCCTCTGACTCTGACTGAATTCAGCTTGGCTGGCAGCTGTAACATACTGATAATATTAAAGAACCTCCACCGACGCCTGGGGAGAGACGCTGCCAGACATGGTGAAAATATTTATTCCTCCTCTGTGGCCGTAAGCAAAACACATCAACCTGTAATAACTGTGCTGCAGTCAGAGCTCCTCTAACATTAGATATTCAGAGCTGGTGAACAGTAACATCACCTTATCCACTCCAGATACCAGGGCTGTGACTGTGTTGGCACTTACACACACACACACACAAGGAGGGATGAGCTACAGTTAATCCCCTAAGAAGCATGACTGTGTTTCATGCACCTCTAGACTCCCTGTTTGCTGAGGAGACACACAGAGCAACGACAGCTGCTGCTCATGGCGGCTTCGCTCTGACAACCTTCACCATTAACGCACATGTCGCTGTACACGCCTACATGAGGCGTCAGCGTCCCCAGACCAGCAGGTGTCATCAAACACAAGGACTTTTGGCAGCTGTGGACTGGACTGTTCTCGGGGTGTGGCTCTGTGGATGGCGATGTCGGTCACTTCACACTGAAATATTTTGACAGCTGTTGAATTGATTGGCATGAAATGTAGCCGAGTGATCTCTTAATGTTTCATCATCATGTCAAAATTTCAGTTATTATATTTCTTTGGTTTATGACCAAATATCTGCAGCTGTACTTGGTGTTAAATCTAAACTCAGATGTTGAAGGTTACACAAGATGATGTCAACATTGTGACTGTGTGCATGATAGCACGCTGACGTTAGCACGCAGCTGAAGCAGCGCAGCCTCATGTAGCCAGTAGCATGGCTGCAGGTTCGTTTTTATACCATCCAATCTGATTGCCTGATGGTCGGACCACATCTTTCTGAAGTCTGATTGGAGGATCCGTGACTGATCATTTCTGTAAGTTTCTGAAACCGATGGTCCGACTTTCACACTGTGATTTTGTTTTGTGACTTTCATGAGAACTGAGTAGAGCACCAGGAGAGAGACTGCCTAAAAATATTTATTTATTTATTTATTTATTTTTATTCAATTGTTGACGTGAATTTTGTTTTGTTGGAATGTGAATTTTTTTCTCTTGATGAAGCTTGGCTAGCAGTTTCTGAGTTTTCGAGTTGCTAAGCTAAGCTAAACACGATAAAATGTTCATGAGGAGACACATATTTATGTTCCAGCTGTTTTATGTTTTGTGTGTGTGTGTGTGTGTGTGTGTGCGCTCCTCACCAGCTTTCCCAATCTGTACAGCCAGTCTGGTCAGTTTGCCCTGCAGCACTGACTTCTCCTTCTTGGTCACATTGACCTTCTTCACCGGTTTCACCTCCTCCTTCTCGTCCGACTCGGCGGCCTCCTCGCTCTTCAGCGGCTGTATCTCCAGGGCGATGCCGTCCTGGGTCTTGGCTGGAGGAGGAGGGGTGTGGAGGGATACGGTGGTGGTTGAAGGGTAAGAGGAGGAGGAGGAGGAGGAGGAGGAGGCAGGTTTTTAAGGGGCAAATGGGCGAGTAGAAAGGTAGAACAGGGGCAGAGAGTAAAGAGAGATGAGGAGGAGGTTAAGGTCAGAAAGGGTTTGTGGTGATGAAGAGGAGACGATGAAGGAGGATGAGAGGGAGTTATTTGATAGATTGAAGATAGGACGGAGAAAACATAGTGAAAAAGATCAATGTTTAGATAGAAGATAGATTTTTTGGAATGAGGATGAGGAGAAGATTCGGGGGTAGAGGATGAGGAAAGGTAGGACAGGTCGATAAAAGGTGAATGAATTAAATCAATAATAACAAATTACAAAACAAACCAAAATGAAGAAGGGAGGAGGGTTCAGGAGTGGTTTGGGGATAAAGGGTAGAGAGGCAGAGAAAACGTTACAGATTCAGTCGGAGGGAAAGCTGAAAACGACCAGACGAGTTATCTCAGAGATCAGAAAGACCCCTGACTCTTTATCACTAACATGGTGACCCTTTGGCTGAATGCAGAGAGCAGCATGTCATCATTTTTGATCACAGAACATTCATGAAAAGGTCCAGGTAGCTTTAAGAGAGTGTCACAGACGAGTTGGGAGCAGCAGGTCATAATGAAGAGCAGCAGACAGAACAGAAAACAGCAGGTACAACAGAGAGTATTTAACGGGGGGCTGTCAATCTCACACACACACACACACACACACACTCTGTTTGTTTCACATCAGAGCTCAGAGGTTGGAGCGAGGCTGCGCTCTGAAGTCTGACATGGCGTCTGGTTTCTCGTCCTGCTCGGCAGCTCTGCTCCTCATTTGCATAAACAAACTGTGTATTTGCATTTCACTTCATCAGCTGCGATCCTGTTTGGACTGTGGTGCTGTAAGTGCAGCTTTCTGATCTGTTTGATCTCTGCTGAAGAGCTTACACTGAATTCAGCTGCACTCTTTCCATCCACTGCTGTTTGTCATATTTCCATACCAAAGAAATGTGAGCAGGTGATGAATGGAAACAGAACAGATCTGCAGTTAATCTGACACGCTCAGGTTGGATGTGCTGTTTGTCCTCATGAACAACTGAGCTGACAACACTGACTGAACCTGGAATGATTTTATCTTCAAATCCCATAATTTCTTTGTTGGGTTATTCACATTAAATACTGGAAATGTCTGATTAATATAATACACAAATACTCAAACTCCATCCATCAGCTAACTGTGTTTTCCTGAGTCACTGCTGGTAACAATATCAACATCACTTCTGGAACCAACAATACCAACAGATCATGGACATAAAGCAGGTTTAGATTCCTGGATGACCAGTAAAAAGTTTCTAAATGACAAGAAAAACTTCATCTGTCCACTGCTGAGAAACTCTGCCCAGGTTATCCAAAATCTAACCAGGCAAGTTTAATGAAATTTAAATAAAATTCAAAAGAAATGGGGAACACATCTGTTGGAAAACGTCTTCCATTTTTATTATCGACTGGTGTGAAATAATAAAGGCTGCTGGGTCGGCGCAGACGACTGTTTCTGTCAAATCTGTACCAGTTTCTGCTGGAGAAACGTTCACTGGAAGCAGCAAAAGCAAAGTAAGTCAATAATAATAATGAGTTAGGATCTGCAGAGTTTGGGAGTGGAAAGCACACACTCCTATATCGTGCCGTTTCTGCAGAAAGTTAAAATTCAACCGTTTTAAAATAAATTCACTGCCTGAGCCTCATGTAAGAACCAGAGTCTAAATCTCACAGATTTAGTTGTGGATGATTAATAATCACGTGCAGACAGTCTGTCTTTCTCCACCAGGGAACAACAGAAGCATACAGCCTATTCGAAAAGAAAGGTTTGGCCTGTGCTGAAAGTTGGGCTCATTGTGTTGTGTTGCACCATGTATATATTGTATAAACACTGTTCCCAGGTTGGTGTGGCAGGAGAAAATCAACAGACTGCTGAGTTTTATGTTTGTGGGGTTTTTCATTTACAGATGTATTTAACAGGTGAGTGGAAATGTTTGAACTCTTTGGTTGGTGTTTCCAGGGATCGTGGACGAGGTGCTAATGAAGACGCTAAAACCTGTGTCACTGTTTGAATGAAACTGGTTTAATAAAGCTAATGCATTGTAAATGGACTTGTCATTTCCTGTGTAACTCCAACTTGTGTGGTGTGATAATCATTCTGGGGATTCTTGCATAGTGAAGTAATTCAGAGCGGGTGTGTCAGGGGAGGGTGAGGAAACCAGTGTAAATATTATAGTTACAAAACGAATCACGACGCCTTAATCTGAGTTTAAATATGTTACAGAGAATAAAATACTTTGCTTGAGTGAGACTGTTTTTGTCGTACCACTCATCCTTCTCTGGGTTCTGTGATTATCGGCTACAGTGATACCTGTCATTTTCTTGGTTCAGCCCCAACATTACAGCTGAATGTGTGTTTTCATCTGCTGATTTCTCGCAGCAGGACTTCAAGCTCTGTGGCGTCAAGATGTTCCTTTTACTCTTCGGAGAGATGTTTGTGAATAAAACTTATAGTAGCCTTTTATAGCTTTTTGGAGGTGTTGATTATGCTGATGATCAATTCTCATTAACATACACTTGTTGATGGGCATTTATCAAGTTAAAATTAGCAATTTACAAGTTTGTACACTTGTTCAAACTCTGTAGGATAAAAATATAAAATAAGGTTCTTGCACGAGGCTCAGTGACTCTAAAAAGAGATTTCCTCCCAGCTCGCTCTTGATATTTTGTAGAAAACATCCGCACTGAGCTTAGGGACCTTCAAAGATTTGGGGATGTTCACACAAAGCAAGGGAGCATCTTTAAAGTGTAGAAATGCGTGTTTGGACATTTAAATCCCAAACAGCTCCTTCACTGTCAGTCTCATGGGCTCAGTTTCATTAGGTTGATAATCAGAAGCTCCCAACGCTGAACTTCGTTAAAAGAGAAGTAATTTGAGGACAGCTCGACCTTAACATGACATTTAGACATTCTGAATGTGTCGGTGTCAAACCAGGAAGCTGTGGAGCTTTATGCACATGGTCCACTCTGAGGACAAGCCACAACATAGAACTAACTGACACAGCTTCACATGAACAGGACTGAGACCCACTGACCAACCACAGAACTGTAAACAGGCGCAGCACTGAACCATGGGAGAACACATGGCGGGCAGAGGGGAGGGGGTGTCTGACAATCAAAAAGAAAGCAAGTCAACAAACAGAAGACAAACTCAAAGGATCACCCCAAAAAACGAAAGACGACAGCGATGCAGAACCACGACAGAGAGAGACAGGAGGAGGTAGAGGAGGCTGCAGAGCTGTGGAGGCTGCAGGAGACTTCAGCAAGACAGAAAAATAACAGAGGAGGGAGAGAGTCAAACAGTGATTACAAGACAACATGAAGTCCTGAGCAACACCCTGCAAGGAGGCAACAGTCAGAGAAATGAGAGGAATCAAAGGCGAAAAAAAATTTAAAAAAAGAAAGAAACTGAAGATACACAAACAGAACAGACGACAGCCCACAGCCCACTAATACTGCAAGGGTGCAACTCCCACACACACTGACAGCCCTGAAACAGCCAAAAAACATCACGGCACTGTTTGTTTTTCTCACCGGTGTCGACAGAAAGTCGCATTCATTAGAACAGAATAAATAACCGTGTGGTGGGAAAACGGGTCGTGTAGCATTTTAAATCCGCCATAAATTCTCAAATACAATGAGCTCAGCTTCAGAGACAAATCTCCCTGTCGCCCCGTCGACTTTTATTGTGACACATCTGCAGGAAGTGTCAAGTTTCACTGACGTTACCTCAGCACTGCAGTAACTGGAATTTATCAGTGAACGAAAACAGTATTAATGTTAAAAAGATAAAGTGGGTGCAGCAAAGTGGTGAGTATGACATGACTTCATTAAAAGTTAAACTTCCTACACAGATGTTACACTTTAAACACTTTTTTGCTCAAAAGACATAATTGTCCCCAAGCACTGAAGCAATCAGTTGATTAATCAATGACTCTATTGATAGAGAATTAATTGGCTTTATAGGCTTTTATAGTGAAACATCTGCAGGAAGTGTTGAGTTTCAATAACAGTTGCTTTACAGTGATCGAAAAAACAGCAAAGTAGAAGCTTTTGAAAGTCTCAGAAATACCTTGTGGTGTGTTTAACACCAACTAGGGGGGGCTGTGATTGTTTGTTACCCAATTTTCGCTACCACTAGGGGGCAAAAGAACCGCTCCATCAGCCCCAAAAAAATTACAAAGTGCAAACGGCTTCCGCATCCAGCAGTAACAAAGAAACATCATCTCTTTGGAGTCGTGTGAAAACAGCTGCCTGCTGCTGGAAACTGAGCCGTACAGTTCATCTGCCATAAAACCAAAGATAGGGGCTAAAAGAGGCTAAAAAGCTCAGTGGAGCTGCAGAGTTGGTTGATCTCTAAAGCTACAGAGACGAAGATGTGGCTGAAGATGTTTTGATCTTGATGTGTTATTAGTGGAGGTCGTCTGTGACTGCAGCTCTGACTGTCTGTGTGAAAACTGTGATGAGAGCAGTGTGTGTGTGTGTGTGTGTGTGTGTGTGTGTGTGTGTGTGTGTGTGTGTGTGTACATCAAAAAGCATTCTGCCTGCAGCAGATGCTCAAACCATGGGAGGTCGGGAGGAGGGGAGCTCTATCTCTATGTGTGTGCATGAATCTGTGTGTGTGTTGAGACAGCTTGCAGAGGAAGTTGGACATGTGTTGGATCACACAGGACATGGAGGACGGTTGGCTGGTCGAGTTTGGAGATTGGAGCGATGACGTCGTTACCACACACACACACACACACACACACACCCATTAAATATTAAATATTTGAAGGCACCAAAGGAGCACTTGATGTCAACACAGCGTCACACACCAAGGACACCTCAGAGGTCAGGCTAGATTAGACTGATATACATGTCTCATTTCTGAGTGTGCAACAGAACATTTTGAGGACAGAAAAAGAAAATTTGCAAGTATATGAATTATATTTTGTAGAGAAATTATTATATTATATATTTTCTTATCAGTAAATGTATTTGCTTGTAACCTCTGAGATTCAGTTTTACTCATTTGATCTCTGTCAACATCTGTTCGGCACATTCGCACACAAAATAGTTACAGTTTTAGTTACAGGTCTAGTTTGTTGAACCTTGAAACTTAATGTGTATTTTATTAGCTTGCAATCAAGTTGTGTTGGTAGCTTGCTACCGAACTTCTTCCAGAAAAGCAGCAACTAATGAGGCTAGTTGGCGAACTGGATCATTACCAGTTATGTAGCCAATGCCTTGCAGTCATTGATAATACTGAACTTGAACCGGTTATTTTTGACAAATATCTTACTGGTTTTATCATATAACGTACAGCATGAAGGACAGACAGAGCAAATTCCAGATCAACAAAGTAAAAATCAGCTGCTTCAGTGTTGTTTTTATGTTTTGTTTTTTGTGAAGGATGCAAATAATGTGAATAAATTATCTGCATCAGAGTTCTTAATCCTTTTCATGACACATCAAGCTGCTTCTGCAGCACACAGAACGCAAAGCTGAACTTCTTATGACCTCAGGCCTGAGGATCATCTTTTTAATAATAATATTCTAATATTTAATATTTTTAATATTCTTGGTGCATTGAGGCTCATGAATGTGGACATGTATTCTAAACCTTGGGAAATGTTTAGTAAGATGAGACTCTTGTATTCACTATAGCCAGAAACATCCACCGGAAGATAAAGGCAGAAATGGAAATGGAACAAATGAAAGAACGGGCAGTTCTTTTAAAAAAAATGCATCACAGCACAATTTTTTAGATTTATTTGAACGTAGCGGAACAGTTGAAGCTTTTTGATGGACCTACATGAATGATTTCAGAGCCTTCTGCGTAGCTGGTAACCACCAGGTTAACTAACTTAATTAAAGAGCAGATGAGTAAAAGACAGTGAGAGGCTATTGTTGCGCATCAATGTGGATAATGACAAACATGCAAATACATTTATTGAGCACAAGATATTTTTGTTTTCTCCATCAGTTTTAATTCGAAAAATATATAAAATATAATGCATCTACTTGCAAAAAAAGTTTTTCTGGCTCAGTATGTCCCATGCACTCAGAATTGAGCCATAATTATAACTCCATGGTCACCCTGTGACAGTTGCCATGACATCTGTGGACAACTGATTGGCTGTCAAAGACCTGAAGGTTGAGAGTTGCACCCTTTGACAGGTAAAGCAAGGCGAGAGAACGTCCCCCTTTTTTTTTTTTTTTTTTTTACAGCAGAGAGAAAGAGAGATGGACTGGACCCTCCCCTCCTGCCGCTGGGTGGAGGGTGAGGAGGGGGTGAGTAACAGGGAGGATGGAGGGACAGAGAGGGACAGATGGATGAATGGAGGGGTTACCTTTGTTGCGATTTTCAGGGGGTCCTTGTTTTTTACCTGTTCGGACAGAGAGAGAGGGCGGAATGCTGATAAGATGGCTCAAAGGAAAAATAAGATCAAATCAAACTGAGGGAAAACACAAAAGTTCAAACTGATAAAAACCCACAGGTGTGTGTGTGTCGTGTGTGTGTTGTGAGCAGGAATGGACCAATCAGAGGAGAGAGACACATGATTTCCTGCTGCGGAGAACCAACGGCCACAACGTTTGACAGCCAAGCTAATCAGTTAATCAATAATTAATAAAATTCCATTGAAAGATTCCTGTTTGAGTGTGTTTACGTTATCACTGTCTGATAAATAATGAACTTAAATACCAAAGACAGTGTTTACAACTGTGTTCACTTGTCCCCATCTGTCTGTAACTTTGCATCATATTTCACTTTGTCTTGTTTACTTGCTGATTTGTTGCTGGGAGGGAACTTTCTTTAACGCCTCTCCTCATCTGTCTGTCATTTCATTTCCTGTCATCTCTCTACTGTCGGATTCTGATAAAGACAAAAGGTGGTTTGTCAAAAGGTTGAATGTTTCAGGTTGAGGTCTGATTTTATTTGGAATGAGCCACTGACACCAGCTCTGAACTGCACAGTTCTTCCAGCTTCACCACAGGTCGTGAGAACACTGGAGCACGATGTGTGGGCGGGGTCAGGTTGTAACTGATGGGTCTGGTTTTGTTTCTTCACTGCACACATCTAAACTCTGATGTTGTTAACATACATGCTCAGATCTAAACATCTGTTATTGATCCCTCGCAGCTGTCTGTAACACCTTGTGATCGTGTATTGATCAGACATGTGACAGTGTGAATGTGCATTTCCCCCCACAGGGACATTAACTTCCTGTTGCCCTAAAATGGAGCTCTCTGCTCTTGATGTGGTAAGAAGGGTTTGGCAAGGTCAAAGCCAACATGAACACACCCACACACACCCACACACACACACACACACACACACACACATGCACACACACACACGCACACACACACACACACACACACACACAAAACTCTTAATTCTTCAGCTCTGTGATTGATGACTAAGACTTAAGTGCTGCAAGTGTGTGTGTGTGTGTGTGTGTGTGTGTGTGTGTGTGTGTTTGCACAAACTGGAGGCTGAATGCCTGTAAGATAACCAATGGGTGTGACACACAACAGTGTTGTTGGGGCCATTTCGTCCAGTCCTCCCTCCTACAAACAGCTTTTTAAAGGTTCAGTCTTGGTTTTAGGATTATTATTATAAAATGAGGTATCACTGTATTATGTCAGTGAGGAATCTGAGGACTTGTGGTTTTCCTCATTAGGAATTCATTACTGCTTTGTTTTTTTTAAAATTAGTGACCGAAATGTAAACGTGAGCATCTCTCTCCGCTGAGCTGGTACATTCAGCCAGTTCACAATGAATGCCTGACAAAATAAAACTTCAGCAAATAAAACAAATGATCAGACAAAAACAAACTAAAGAAAAAGACATGAGTAAAAGGGGGTTAGCATGATCACAAGCAAATCAAAAGCAATAGAGACCGACTGCAGAAGCCTGTTGGTTTACATCAAACTGCTCTGTGATAGTACGAGGATCATCTGGACTCTGGCTTTTGAAGGGTTCCACTTCAAAAAGCAACTGTATGTGAACAGGAACGGGTACGTTTCACATGTGGAGCCAACATTACATCATATACCTCAGTATAATGGGCATAAACTGTCACCAATAAATGAGACCATGATGTAGTATCTATTCAGGGGAGCAGCTGAAACCTTTTTAAGGTGTGTGTGGAAACACTGTTCACACAGTGAACTGCCTGAAATGTTCACAGTGATGTCTCCAAATGTACAATATGAAGCTTTTAAAACAATGAGTCTTTGATTTCTGACAAAGGTAAAAAAACAGCTTCTCACTTTTAAAAGTCACTGGCAGATTTGTCTAGTTAGTTAGTTAGTTACTCTCTGGAGTTGATTCAAAACTGTCTCCACTTGTTTGACATGACTGATTCAAGATTCATGTAGAAGACGTGGAAATACAGGAGCAACGTTTTGCTTGTTTTGCAGAGAACAGCTGTTTATCGCTACTGTATGATCAGGTCGATTCTGTCAGACTCAGCCTTGGTCACGACTGCAGGTTGTCAGCTGTTTAGCTAATGTTAGCTGCTTAGGCTGACTACAGTGACACCACACTACAAACTCTTTTGATGCAGAGAACCTCTCATAAAACACAGTGAACACAGGAGAAATTCAAACACTAACAGATCTGCCTTATCATGGCTGCTAAGCTGTGATTGGTCATTCACTGTCTGGGGGAGGGGTTTAGTGAAGACCTGTGAACTTGTGCAGATGAGATCACAGTGTAAAACTACAGGTCACCTCATCCATGGTCTCATTTATTTACTGACAACAGGTTTCTGTTCAGATTGAAGCTGAATAATCTGAGATGCTACAGTTAGACCCTTCAAACAGCTGCTGTTCTCAGCCCAGACTGGATGAGGTCTACCTGCTGACGGAGTCAGACAGTATGACAGGAGAAACTTCAAATCAACACCAGCTGATAAACATGCAAATATTTCCAATCTGCGCTGTTCAAACAGTAGAGTAGAAATATTCAGGAGCTGACACGGTGACTGACGTCTGTCTAACCAAACTTCCCTCCCAACACCTCACACACTGTCCTCGTACGACCTTCAACACTTCGACCTGAGTCGTGTTTTCTGAGACATATGTTACAGGTTTTGTCTCATGTCTTACTTTTCTTGACCTTCTTCTCTTCGTCGTTCTCCCCGGCGCCCAGGAGAGTAAAGATGATGCCGGTTTGAGAGTTGAGGCCGACGGCTGACACCACCATCCTGCCCGATCCCTCCATCACGTGGGTTCCTGAGGAAAGATTCAAAGGAACGAGTCACCACTGAAACCTGGGTTTTATATGTTACTGTCATTTATCAAATCATTCATGATTTTATCTGTATAATTTTTTATTCAGCTGCATCACTGAATACTTGTTAGTACTTAAGTTGCGTTTCAGTGATGTTACAGTTTGCTGAGGTTTTCATCTTGTGGAGTTCCTCAAGGTTTGATCTCAGGGCCACAAGGTTTCAACCCAGTCTACAGCATGTTACCTCTGGTGCTGCGGATCATCATAAACTGGAGTTTTGTTCCCGTGATCTTAGTTCTGCAGTTTTGTACATTTAGGTTTGAACCTGCAAACCCTGATGAAGGTCTGTAACTTCAGATACTGAATGTAAAGGTCTGAACATTTAAACTTCTACCTGTAAACTCTGTTTACTCCAGTTATTATTATTGTTTTAAGGTTACAAGCGAACTTTTACAAGTTGTGAGGTGAAAAACAGACACAGAGATTGTTCACAGATTTGATGTTTGATCCTTGACTTTCCTCACAAGAATTAAACTTGTTTATGTTCAAGGGTAATAATTATTAGTGAAATCACTTCAGACCAGAATCATCCGTGCTGGTCCGTGTCATGTGACTGAACACTCACCGGAGAGCAGCATGGGGTCTTTCTCCAGAGACTTGCGGACATGGTCGGATTCTCCGGTCAGAGAGCTCTCGTCAATCTTCAGATCGTTGCCTTGGATCAGGATCCCATCAGCAGGCAGCAGGTCTCCTGCAAGTACAGAGGTCAGAGGTCAGCGGGTCTTATTCCCATCCACCCGGGGGAGTGAATACAATCTTATGTACACATACATTATATATTTAATTTATTTCTCAGCTTCAGCTTCAGTGTTCAGAGATTTTTCTTCAGTCCTGAAACTCTGACGGCTGAACACCAGGACATTACATTAAAAACACTGAGTACCCACTGTTCAGCTCCTGTTAATGTTTTAAATAGGTTCCACTGTAAAATAGAAAATAATATTGAGACTTTAACTGAATCTGCCCATTCTATAGCTGTTATTGAGTCAGGACAGTGAAACAGATCCTCAGCACACTCTGGTCACTGATGCTTCAGACCAGAGTTTAAACAAGATGAAGGAGGCAGGATATGTAAAACTGCCTTTCTTGGAGTGTGTATGTGAAGATTTCCCATCAGCCATACACTATATGGCCTTATCCACATAGTTTTGTGTCTGGTTGTTTTTCTTGGTTTGGTCTAGGACCCCTAGTTCCAAAGAAGGGAAATCTTAATGCAGTGGTATGCAATGATATTTTAAGCTACAGTGAGCTTCCAGCTTTGTGTCAGCAGTTTGGGGAAGGCCCCTTCCTGTTTCTGCATAATAACGACCCCAATGCACAAAATCCAGGTCAACAAAGAAGTGAGTTTGTGTAACAACCTTCCCAGAGGAGTCAGTGTCGTAGCAGCACATTAATGCCCATGGTTTTAAAAACACATGTTTTACTGTGACATGCAGCTGAAATGTTCAGGTGTCTGTTTGTCTCGAAACTTTATTAACGTCACAGGTGTGATGTCTCATTCATGCGGCTGCAGCCTCGTACCGTATTTGATCTGTGCGATATCTCCCACCACGATCTCCGCCACAGGGATCTGGATGACCTGGCTTTTGCGGATGACGGTGAACTTTTGCTCCTGCTCGATGCGACTCTGCAGTCCACGGAACTGCTTCTCCTTGGACCAATCGTTGAAGGCCGTCACCAGGACCACGATGATGACAGAGAACAGGATGGCGGCGCCCTCGATCCAGCCAGCCTGGGACTCGCCCTCGTCCTCCACACCCCCTGAGACCTGGCCACATGCTGCAAGAGGACGAGGACGTGTTGAATTAAAGTCACTTTTACCAAATAAATACATCAAGTCCAAACAGATCAGAGCAGCTCTGTCAAACTCAAACTCTTCAAACACTTCAAATACTTTTAGCAACAATGTTTTCATCACAAACATTTCAACATGAGCAATAATTTTCTTCTGCCAGTGAGAAGTCTGACTGCACCCACCTTCACTGTCACCCCCTGGTGGATGGTAGAAGGACAGGCCCAGCGAGATGATGGCAGCGATCTCCAGGATTATAAGCGTGACGTCTTGGAGAGCCTCCCACACCAGCTGCAGGAACGTCTTGGCTTTCTTGGGGGGGATGAAGTTTTTTCCAAACGCCTTGTGGCGTTTCTCCAGATCGACGGGATTACCAGACAGACCTGCAGACCCAAAAGGACAAGACGTCAATACTCCCATCAATACAGAAAACCTGACTATAGAAAGGAAATAACTGGAATCTGGCTTTGCTTTACATACAAAGAGTAAAAAAAGTATTTTGTTCAAAAAAAAAGTTGCACTTCAGTCACACCTAATGCTCTTTGGAAAGAAAAGCCCAAGGCCCTCTGGGTAAACTCAAAGATGAAGCACAGCTGACACCACCCTGATCTGGCTGGAAGCCTTCATCGAACTCAAACACGAGATATGACACAAATGAGTTTCAGGTGTGTGGATGGAAGCTGCTGCTGACAGAATCACAGTGTGTATTTACTCACTGGCCACTTGATGATGCACATCTGCACAACATAACACAGCAGCTCTGACATGACCCCTCCTTTATGAAGCTCATAATCTCTGACAGAAAGGTGGCAGTTCTACTTTATGTTCACTGTCGAGGTCGGAGTGGGTGCTGCTGGGAGGTGTCATACTAACGGGCATTTTGCCTCCTGTGGGACGGAAAATATTAGAACCTCCTCCCAACTTTGGCTGCTAACAGGCCGTGAGCTGATCAGGACCACGACTTGTTAACAGTCCTTTTGTTACTGTGAACAGTTCTTTCAGTCTGACTCGTGTTTATTAATCTCACTGTTTTCATATTTTTATCACTATTGTTGAATTTGTTGTCCAACTGTTTTTACTCGTTCTTCTCATAAAGAATCAAAAGGCCAACTCCTGTCTCCACCCTCAGTGGGAGTGTGTTTAGCTTGTTATACAGCTGTGCACCTACACACAAGGTGAGGGCAGAAAATGCACCACAGCTATGGAAAGTAAAGATTTTACACGTTTCGATGAACAGAAGTTTTGCATCATGACCTACTTTTGTTGCAGGGAAAGACTGCAGTGTTTCCATATACAGATCTTTTTTTTTTTTGGCACCTCATCAAAACAGATTGGTCCCACCCAGAAACATGATGTATTTTAGTGTTCATCCTTTCCTCCTTTCTGTCTGGAGAAACAGTATTTTACACACTTAAGGTCAAACCAATGTATGTTTAGGTGCAGGAAAAGTAGTGTTGGAAAAATAATTCCCATCATCAGATTTGAGATGTAAACAACAGTAAGTAGATGCTTAGTTTTCTTGGTTTCACTGATACTTGTCTGTCATATACAGCAGTGGTTCCACAACATCCTCTCATCACAGACTCTGTTTGTCTGCTGGTTGTGATCCACTCAACCAAAGAGAAAAGATTCTGGTTTCATTTTAATAACTTTCAGAGGCCCGGTGAGCTGAAGTATGAGAGAGAAGTCTAAAGAAATAAATATAATTTTAGACATCAGAAGTTTCCTCTTCCTGTCAATCATCCTTCAACCCTTCAGGTTTATACTGTGGCCCCTTGTCTGGGTTCCCGCCCCTGGGTTAAGGACAATGGGTGGGTGTTTGTGTTAGTGATGAGTCCACCATGGCAGCCTGAACTGACCTGAACCCCGCCCCCCACTGTACAAACAATCTGCTGCTTCACCGGAGCCAAACTGTTCCACGTCAGTACAACATCACCTGACCAGGCTGAGCCAGTCTGGATCAGCTGGCTCACAAGAAGCTGCCGAGGATCCCTGATAAAAGATTTATTTAGAAATCATAATAATAATATTAATAATATCATTAATCATTAGTTGCCGCCCTACACTAGACATATACATATAAGTGGAGTGAGATAAGAGCACTGTAGTGTAGCACTATCCTCGTCTACAGGCTTCTTTAAATATCGGTCACAAGACGTCTACAGCTAATTGATTAGTTCTGTTCACTGAAAAATGTGTCTGGTGTTTCGCTTCCTGTCCCTGAGAAGAAAGATCTCTTACAATCTTCTGCTCACTGAAGACCAAACAATATGTGTGAGTTATTGATTCCAGAGCTGTGACTGTCATTTTCCAGCATGACTCACATCGAAGCGCTCATTCATTCTCCATATAAAGACAATCAAAATAAAAGATTTCTCTGTCGACACGAACGCTTCCAGAGAAGGAGGCCAGCAGCGCTACGTCCTCAGAGCTCCGTGCTTTTAGTTTTTATTGCACTGGGTGAAAACTTGACTTTGAAAAGGCCATTTCCAGTGTATTTATTGTGCTACATTAAATAATGAAGGGTAATCAGCAGGTCGTGTTTATCTGCTCATCACAGGACCTCATTAACTTTAACTTTAGTGAACAGTATTGTTTCGCAGAGACTTCCTGGTACACAGGGACAAGTCTGAATGACAGTTAGTTCAAACCATCTGCTTCTTTTTAATGAATCTGGTATTTTTTCAGTTAAACTTGAAAATCTGCGACTTCCCCTGCATGGCAGCGAGTGGGCATCAACGTGGCTGCTGTGGATTCTTGGTGGAGTTGGCAGATGTGCAGTGGAACGTGATCTGAATGGCAACAGACCGCACTGCCAGGATGTCTCACGGAGAAGGACTCTGAAAGTCAGCACGAACATGAGCTCAGACATGTTTCTGTCTTTATATGTTTTAATAATTGCCCCTTATTCCTTATTCTCTCCCCCCCCCCCCCTTCCTCCTCATGACTTCTCTCCATCTGCCTCCTTTTTTGGAGGCAGTTATCTGGTACAACTGGATAATAGTTTCTGCCATTTTAAGGTTTATCTACTTTCAGAGGAGTGAGCATCCACACTCCACACAGCGGGACTAGCTTCCTCATCTCTCATGTCATATGACCTTAACTAGTGGCTTCAAGGGCAGAAATATTTAACAACTGAAAGGTGAGTCTGACGGAGATAAGAGATGAGATTATGTACGATTAGATGAGGTGATCTGAGACCAGCTGAAATGACGGACAAAGATATGATGAGCAGTGATGTGAAAGGAGATGAGATGAGAGACATCATCGAGAGGCAATCGAGAAGTGATTATTTGAGATGAGATGAGACGAGGTGATATGAGATCATCTGATGTGACCTGAGATGATGATGGGTTATGAGAGCAGAGATAAAGTGATCGTAGTAGAGATCAGGTGATTTGAAATGAGATGAGATGAAATGAGATAAGATACAGTGGTTTGATGTGAGGAGATACGAGCTGATGTGTAATGATGTGTGGCGTCAGGAGAAGAGATGAGATGAGATGAGATGAGAAAAGATGAGATGAAGTGATAGATAAGATGAGAAGAGGTGATGAAATGGTAGAAAACTAGAGAATCTTTTACTTTTTTTAAATCAACACTTAATCATAATAAATTGATAATCAAAACTGTTGAAGATGAATTTTTTGTCAATCATCTCATCGTTTCAGCTCTGGAGCACGTAAAAGGGACTGTTGGGTGAGAAGATATGGGACAGAGTGAGATAAAGAATAAATAGATATAATAATATATTATAACAGATAAAGTGAGAGGAGGTGACATGAGGTGTGGTGAGGTAAAAGGAGGCAGGTGAAGTGAGGCTGGAGGACACAGACTGAGGTGAAGTGAGATTAAACGAGACAAGGTGAGATAAAGGTGAGCAGATGAGATAAGACAAACTTAAAAGCTATTGTATTACCACGGTGCTGTGAATATACCTCAGTTTATTCGACCTACAGCCTCCTCACATGTCTGACTGAGTATCTCTGTGGTTCAGAGCTGAAGCAGAAACAGCTTCATGATGAGCTGGTGCACAGAGATTTTAAAAATACACCACCTGTCAAAGTCATCAGCCATGTTTAGTTCAAAGTTTGGTCTGATCAGCCATTGATGTCAAAAACTCCTGACACACTAAAATAAAGAAACAAAGGATCACAGAGCCTCTTCGCTGGTGGCCTGATAGATACGAGTCTATTTTTCCTGGTTAAATGTTGTGATTGTGAAGGCGGGTTTCAGCTGGTGCCTGGCAGGAGCTTGTTGTGTTGGTGAACGTGCCCCTGGAGATGCAGATTAAAGCTCTGAGATGATGTTCCAGCAGTTTGCTGCACACTGGCCTGTCACAGATGTTGATGCTTTTCAGCTTCCAGCAGAAACGATCTTCATTGGTCCAAAAAGAGGTCTCTTCCAATTCACAAAGCTTCATCAGCCAACACGCAGCTTCGTCTTTTACCACGCACAGTTTTCACTTTCATTCAATCTCCCTCTGACAGATTCAACTACAGCAGTGTGTATTAATGTCCAGTCTCATTGCTCAGACTTTTTGATGTCCACTACAAAGAGAGAGGAGTTTCCTTCATCATCTCAGCACTTCAGCTCTGTCTTTGCCCCTTTTTCTTTCCTATCATCACCCTGCAGTGCTTTATTCTGTCACTGCCGTCCCACAGCTGGAGTGACACAGACACATAAGACAGAAGTGCACTGTAAAAAAGGAATTTCAAAGTCAAAAAGTAGTTTTATTTTTTGTCTGAAAAGAAATAAATAATAATAATAATAATATATAATGTCTTAATAAGACATTCCAGCTAATATTGAGCTAATTTGAACCAGTAATAAGCCATAACACTGTTTTACATTATATCCCAGCAGAGGAACAAGATTGTTTTTCTTATTTTAACAGTAAAAACACTTGTACAACTTCTCAATTCAAGAATCCTATCAAACAAGTTTGTTGATCTATTTACTTGAATTTAGGTTTTTCTGTCCATCCTGTTTTCTAGGATTCTAGTCAAGCAACATTGGCAGATTTTTTTGCTCAATACAAGACCATATGAATAAATAGATTCTGTGTCTGCAGTGTGATGTGAAGTTTATTCTTCAGCTTGAGCTTCAGTTGCCAATTTCAAGCATGAAACCCAACTGCTGAGTTATGTTCCGGCAACAGCAAAGCAAAAAGTTTCAGGAACAAACTGACTGCACATAAAATCAATGCAAAGATGTGAGTCGACACAAACAGTTGCAAGTTTGCCCAAAGGCCAAATATATGAAGGCAAAGACACGTCCCTCTGAAATAAAAAGGTTTCATCTTGAGCAGAAACACTTCACTTACTCTGAAGCTTATGGATCAACATTATTCCCTGCAGGAGAAAGAATTCCTGGTCCATTTTAAGATTATCAAGAGTCTGAGGCACAAATTCAGAAAATGAAATGTGAACTGAATTTGAAAACCACAAACAGAACTTGGATTTGTGTGGTGGGGGAGTAAACAGACACTAACAGAAAGACATTTTTCCTTTAAGTAATGTCAGTAATTCACCACATACTAACAAACTGCCTAATACATACTCCATGTACTGCAATGTAACCGTGTAGATTTCAAATGTGTGGTCAGTTTATCCAACACCTGTTTGTAAATCTGCTGCAACGTGTCGGCCATTGTGCAGTCTGAAGAGATGCAATGCGAGTATGTCTAAGATATACATGCTAATCTAGTACATACTTCCACACGCTATCAGCTGGAACACACTACATACTCACGTTAGTAGATGGTGTCTCCTACAATAAAGATTCAACATCATCTGCCCTCAAACGCCAGCTGACGTGATCACTGAGACTCACCCACTGCTGCTGTCTGGAACATCTCTGATAAAGCCTCATTTTTAATAGTCATAAAGTGGAATAGGATGTTATTGTTTTTTGTCATAGGAACAGACAAAGGCATCTTGGTTGATAAAGGAAAATCAGACCTAACAGAAGAGTTTAAATCACAGGCTCACAGAGAGCATGTTCTATCTTTAGTGTCCACAGACTGGGGTCCACAGGAAATAAACCTGCCTTTAATAAAGACACTCACATCCCCTGCTGCAGAATGATGCAATGACTGAGCCTCATAAGTCCTCAGACTTTATTTTTTTTTTTTAAACTGAAATCCTGCAGACAACACAATGCTCCAGAGTATATTTTAGATTTTTATTTCTCTGTTATTTTTATATTTGTTTTCAAAGTCTGGAGAGAGAATTTCAATGGGCAAGAAACACTATAGACAACAGCTTATTTTAGTTTATTATAAGAGATGTGAAAGGATGAAAAACCTGATAGAAAGAAAAAAAGAAAGACAGGAAGAGCATCGCATGTCTTGAAGTCTTTCTCCCTCTTGGTGATGGCTTAGAGGAGCATTCTGCTTCAACTGGCAGAGTCTTGGATGACCTGAGGCTGTGTGTGTGTGTGTGTGTGTGTGTGTGTGTGTGTGTGTGTGTCAGTTGCAGTGAATAGGACTTGGGTCACGCAGCTCGAGCTGAATCTCGACTGGTTGCTGACTTCTCACGCCACAGAGCTCGAAAAGATCTGACATGCCAGCAGGCCCAGAACCCTCTGAACCTAGATAATACTAGCACTGTGTGTGTGTGTGTTTATGTGTGAGTGTGAGTGTGTGAACTGATTTATGTATAACTCAGATTAAACCCTGACCGAAGATTAATCGCGTGCTCAGTACATATCTCGGTGAAAAGTGAACTGTCTTCACTGTGACTGTGACTGAGCAGAGTCATGGCCGTGGAAACTCACTGCAGCCCAAACTGACCAATCACAGCTCGAGATCTCTGCATGGTTACAATTAGTGCTGAAACAACTATAAACTTTCATATAAAGCTGGAATTCAAAGGATGACAGCGTCTCAAATAACAGCCAGTCACTGATAAAGGCAAGGTGGAGGGAGGAGTTACCTCCGTCTCCACAGCAACTCATCTTTACATCAGTCACCTTATACTCAACAATCTGTTTCTCTGTTCAACAGGAATCATGTTTTCAGACTAATTAAGCTACACAACTCAACACTTCCTGATGTTTTTCCATATTAAAAGCCCACCTACAAAGGGAAACCTGGGTGTTTAATCTAAAAAGTCTGGAGGACGTGTTAAGTTTCATTTATTGCAGCTTGGCTTTGTTTGGAGGCAAGAGGCAAAGAGAAACCCCTCTCAGGCCCGCTGAATGTCAGCATTGCAGTGCTGTGGAAATGGACATTATCGTGAAGTTAACAGGAAAACATGGAAGAAGTTTGCATTCATTGGGGAACAGGGGAAATTAGAAATAAACACCCATTTCTAATATAAGCTGGACAATATGTGAGAATTTAATAATCATCCTCTGACCCCATCTTCTCCAGCGTGAGGCTTTTCTGTTTTACATAATTGTTAACTAAATATCCTCTTTTTCAAATCTCAAATGTCATCACACCACAGAAAAAGGAGGGCTTATATGATTTTTCCACAATTATGTACAAAAACTGTTTTATTCTCCTTTGAAAAAACTCAAATAATGGAGCTATTTGTACGTTTTGCTGTTGTTATTTAGCGTTAGCTGTTTATTTACCAGTCTTGGCAACAGCTTCAGTCATCATTGCATTTATGAAACAGCAAGTTATAAAACGCCCTGTGAGCAGCGCTACATCTTCAGGGTTAGCTGGTTAGCATGGTAACTTCAGTAAAAGAAAAAAGGAGATAGAAATGGAAACAAAACAGGAGCAATACTGTCTACGGGGGTAAAATAAGTTTGATGCCGAACGTAACGTAACATTTCTTCTAGACTCGTAAGTAAACAGCTGTTAATGCTAACGTGGATATGTAGCAGAACCTAGCTCCTTTAAGGTTTTGTTTCTTCTTTGGTAGATTTGCTCAGGTTTATATTCATACAACCATTTGACAGAAGCTGTAAATATCACACATTTGTCCATTACTCTGGTCTCTTGCTGACTTGTGTTCACACATCGCAGGAGCTGGAGTTCAGGCATTAAAACTGGAGCCGTGTCCTGTGCAGTCATCATGTCTGCAGTCAATATGCTGCAGATCGGCCTTGAAACAATTTGTAGTCCTATTTATCTTCCTAAACACAAATTATCACAATAAACACAGGATTAACACAACCTCCTAGAACACAAGAACCTTTGGTTGGGAGTCATTGGGTTCTTTTATTGATGAACCCAAATAATTAATAATGAATGAAAATAGTTCAGTCAGTTACGTCCGAAACAGAAACTCTATTTGTCTGATCAGTTTTGTCTGATCACATGTTTTGTGTAGCTGTGATCTGAGGGGCCGATATCAGCTAAAATCTGAACATCTGATCATCAGCTGATGACACAGTCAGTGTCTGTTAAAATCAATTTCATTTGCCAGGTTCAGCTCCAACTCTTTTACAGGAAGGAATAAAAGCAAAGCTTCAAAGAGAAATCACCTTGTCTTCTTCTCACCTGACAGAACGTGCCGCTGTTCATTAGCATTTTCCTAAAGTAGTTGTTTATTTTTAGGTTCATATGTGTCTCTTTGTGAAGCCTTGTCTTTGTTACCCTGGTCCCGTTTAAATAAAGTTTACATCTAGCTCTGTGTCTCGTGCTCAGAGGCAGCGAGTCCTCTCACCATGAAATACACTGATTTTTTAAAATGATGAGAAGGACGATCAATGACCTCCAGAGCGGCAACAGACTGATTCATCAATACACATTAACCAGCAGGACACACAGCTACAGCTGAGACGTGTGTGTGTGTGTGTGTGTGTGTGGTCAGTTTGAACTCGTCAATGACAGTCATCTCTATGTCCAATCAGAAGCTGATTTTACAGACTGAAAGTAAGAGCAGCTGAAGAAGAAACATCTCATTATCAAAGGCAAACAGAATTAAATGAAACTGCGTGAGGTCTCTAACTGCTAACAAAACATCTCTGTTACTGAGCTAATCGGGTTAGCGAACTGTCGTCCGGCTATCAGACAGCCGGGCAGGTTTTCTGTTGTGTTCCTGGACGTGAGAAACGTATCAGTGACACAAAACAAACCGGATTGATGTGAGAAATGAGACTAAGGTGAGAAACAGGTAACCTCTGTGTGAAACTCAGGGGTCCTGCAGGTTTTCCTTCTGTCGCAGAGACACAGCACTGATCTGCACTGGCACACAACAGGTTATAATCCTCAAGTTTCTCATTATCTATGGTCAACATTTTTTCAGCAGCAGCCTTTCAATGTATTTATATTCTGTAATTATAAGTCTATGTAGTTGTTTTTATTGTTAGTGACAGTTCACCTCAGTGTGCACGAGACTCTCACAGGAAACAGAGCTGATGTCGGTTATTACAGCTGCAAACCCACCATCTGCTGCTGTGGCCTTTCCAATATTAATCCAATGTAATAAGAATCATTTTAATATTGTTTTAAAGGACCTGTTTTGACCAATCAACAGTCTAAAACCCAAAAGATATGAAGTTTATTGTCATAAGGAAAAGAAAGAAAAAGCAGATCTTTTCATTAGAGAACCTAGAACCAGCAAATGTTCATAAATAGTCGTCCATTAATTTTATTCCGATAAACCATTGATTGATCAACCAATCATTGCAATTCTACATGTGACCCGACAATAGCAGCTACTGGAGGCTACTTCTCAATCGTGACTTCAACATTAGCTCTTGATCTGAACACCTCAGAATAACGTGTGAATGAGTCGGAGTTTTTCTGCTGACGCTGCATGAACGCAGCATAAATAGACATCTTAAAGTCTGCTGCTCTATATTTTAATGCTGAGCTGCTTTATACAAGTGACTGAATCACTGCCGTCATGTTAAATGTGAGTAAGCTGATGTAGGACATTACATCACATTACTGACAATAAACAGACGGCAAACAGTATCTGTCCTGAAACTGGACGGACACCAGTTCACCCTAGTTAACTGTAACAGTCAATCGTTGTGTGTTTGCCCTCAATTTTGTATTTAGGTTTACCCCCCCTGCCCGCCCCCCTCTCTCTACACTGAAAATATAATTACGCTTTCTTCATTAAAGTGAGTAATTTCTTGTGTGGAGGACGCGACTACAGCTGTCCTCTGATTACTAAATGGAACAGAGCAATGATCTATGGAGCCATTAGGGGAACGGGCTGGAACTAATTTCAATCCTGGAATGGACCAATGGCTGAAAACACACACACACACACACACACACGCACACGCACACGCACACGCACACACACACACGGATCAAAAGATGAGACAGGCAGAGAGAAATAACAAACAGCAGCTTGTCGGCCATTTTCTGGCCTCATGAATCGACTGAAATCCAAACTGATCATCATTCACCACAAAATAATAATAAGCGTGTCAACCAGAAATGTTGCCTGTTTGTATCAATTATTGCAGTTTCATGACTCACACGCTGACACCTCTTGATCTGTGTGTTCGGCTGAGTTTTCCAAATCTACTCTGACTCACCAACTCGTTGAATAGTTGAGTGATTTCTCTTGGTTATCAGTACAGACACTTTTCTGGACCCACACTAAACCTAAACAATAAGTTGATCACACTGATTTTGGCAGTAGAGGAGCTGGAGCCAGGGTCCAGATCCTCCTCCAGCTCCTCTGCTTTTCCATCACACACTTATTTCCACATCAGTCAGGTTTGCAGCTCGGTCCTTTTGAGACAAGGCTTGATTTCAGAGCCTGTTGCTGTTGTTGTGCAATGATGCAGTGAAAAAAATCTTTTGGAGGCGCAGAGTAAAAATGTTCTGTTTGATCTTAGTTCAGGAGAGGAAGCTAGATTTTTAATAAGCAAGGGAAGGCAGAGTGACTTGGATTTTAGGAGTCCCTGAGGGTCTGGGGGCCCCAGGGCGGATATAATCTTTGGTTTATTATTGCAAATTATTGAACTGAATAAAATTCAAATTAACAGCTTCCTGAATGATGATTTAAATCATCCACAATCATTTTGATTAATATCTTGTTTAAATGATTTATCCTTCAGAACAGAGGTTCCCAACCCTAAGGCTGTGGTCCTGTGCTGGGCCACAGACACAAAAACAATATGATTCAGCAAAAACAGTGAATAATAATTAAACAGGTTGTACAGGCCAGACCCTGTCAGGGTAGAGATCTGACAGAACTCTGATCATAGGTCAAAAATGTATGTTTGACTTTTTTTAATATACAAACATTAGAACTTTTAATTTTAATGTTTTTTCCCAAAAATGGAATCTAAACTGCTCCAGATCAGTTCTTCCCTGGTGATAAACTGCATTTTTGACCCTTATTAACCCAGGAATTTAACACATAAGTTCAGTCCTGTTAGTTGTGTTGACCATGTCTGACCTTCTATAGGTGATGTTTTCAGGCGGCGGCAGATGCCCTGCACGTCTCCGTACGTGTCCCGGATCTTGTTGACAGCCTCGGCGCTCCGCAGCTCCATCAGGCTCCTCAGATCCGTCATGGCCATCCCAAAGTCCCCGTCATGGTTGCCCTCGGCAACCGAATTCCCCGGAGGGTGGTCTGCCGTGTTGTTGGCCATGTTGGTCCTCTTCACAGAAGTTCACAGAGAAATCCCTGAAAGAAAAACCAGAACCTCATGTGACCTAGAACTGAGTAAACCTGCAGACCCTCACCTCTGGCCTTACTGTGCATGTACGTGCACAGACACACAGCGAGCTAAACACGCTTCTAATAAAGGCTGAACACAGGAGCTGGCCTTTGAATTCATTACTGGAAGCAAATGAGAAACTGTAAAAACTGTATAACACTGAGCAACACATTCAATTCTAGTGATAACAAATCAAAACAAGATGAGAAACACGATGACGAAGACTGAAAGAAACTGGATTCATTCACGTCCTGCTGATGAAGAACCAGGGGTCAGGGCTGAAAACACGGTTGCTATCGTGTGTGTGTGTGTGTGTGTGTGTGTGTGTGTGTGTGTGTGTGTGTGTGTGTGTGTGTGTGTGTGTGTGAAAGAGAGAGAGAGAGAGAGAGAGATGGAGTCAAGAGTGCGTGTCCAAAGTGTTGCATTCCAGCCCATCACCACAGATTATGTAAGTGCACATCAAAGGCTGCCCTCCATTTTTCACTGTTTAGTGTTTTGTCATGGACAAACACACACACACACACACACACACACACACACACACACACACACACACACACACACACACACACACACACACACACACAGTAAGAGAAGTGCTGCTGATGCATCTCTGAGCAGGATTCTCCTGAGTGGTGGTTTGTGGAGGAGGTGACACAGGCTCTTGCCTCGGTCAGTGGTTCTTTACTGGGGGGGGGGGATTTTAGAGAGCAAATGAATCTGAAGCTCATCGAATCAGTCACATCACTGGCTTCATCACACAGTGAGTGTGACTTTCTGTCAGTCAGACAAAGAGACTTCCCTACAGCCTCCTTCAGACATGACAGGACACTTAGGGAGCGAGCAGCGTCACCACGGTGTCATTGATTTAATGAGTTTAATGATCTGAAGTCAGAGAAGTGTTTCCTGTTTTCTCTCAGGCTGCATCACTTCTACACCTGTACAAGCTGAGACAGCAGCACAGCCACGTCCATCCACAGACAGGGAAGAAAAGAGAAAGTGATGAGCTGCCGACAGTGTGACAATTAATCACTCGACAGAAAATTACTCCACAACTGTTTAATTTCTAGGTTCTTTACAGTAGTGTCCTTCATCCATAAACATTCATAAATCCACACTAGGTCAGAAAAAAGACTGAGCAACTTCTGATTCTTCTCATAATTATCATGTTTGACTGAGGATTAGTTTTGATTTAGACAGTTTTCTTACATTACTGTTGCCTCCTGTGTGAAGCTGTGTTGAGGTGGAAACAGAAACACTGCTGTTCAGATAAACTTGAACCCAAATCTTCTTTTTGTGTCTGTTCACCTCCGAGTTTCTTCAGTTTCTCTTCGTTTTCTGTTCCAAACAATCTTTTAGATGTTTCACAGAGAGCTCCGTCAGCAAGTGTGAGTATCTGTGTGTTATATGAAACAGATCAGGACAGATGCCCTCTCTCCGGGTTCAGTAATTATCCGTCTGTTCCCAGACCAGAAGTCGAGTCATTATTGCAATAAAACAAGAGAGAAATGAAATGAAATGAAATGCCTACAGACCTCATCACATTAATGTTTGTTGTACTTTATTACACAAGTCATTCGTGATATCATTGTGATGAAACATGCTAATTACAGATAAAGAGGTTACTTAATTAAACAGGTTCAACAAAGAGGAAATTGGCAACTATTTCATTACAACAGACCAAATAGGTAGATAATTGTACATGATCTATTCAGATTAAATCAGTTAGTGCGGCCTGATCCATGGAAATAATAATATTTTTCAGACAGCATTAAGTTTCCAGAGAAGTATTAATAGCAGTTTTAGTTTGTGTAATCTCAGGTAAAATAGCAGTTTCCTGGCTTCGCTTCAAACTCTGATTTGTTTTCCTTTTTTTGGATTAAAATTCTTTTCACTCTTCACTTTTTTTTTCCACTTTGGAAAACTGAGTCATAACCCCTGAGACAGACTCACTTCTCTAAATGCCACTATATAAACTCAGGGAAACAATCACAATGCTGATTACATAAGGAAGTGACTTTCTGTGTGAAGAAAACCCTGGTTACTGTGGTCTGACCTCTGACTCAGCTTCAGGCAGAAGAAAAGAAAGAGGCAATATTTGCCAAAAGTGACCAGTGCTGGAGTTAGTCAGCACAGGGAGAAAATGCATGTGAGGGCCAGGAGGGATGCCACAGATACCAGACCAGAGATGTCCCAGTATAAACCACAGTCAAACACTCTAATGGAAACACCACCACCACCAATTTCTAATACCTCGATTACCACTGTTTCCACAGGGAACTGTTTACACAGCACATTGCTCCTGCCATTAGTCACAACAGAGGCTTTTTTACCAGTCAAACAAACACAGAGCAGTCGCTGCAGGAGCAGAGAACCAGGTCTGTCTGTCTCGATCCAACTCCTCTGGCCATGAGTTACTGTGCTTATATCTGCTTGTCAACCTGCTGAGGTGCAGCTACTTTATCTGTGCTGAGCTGTGACCTTTACTGAGAGAGAGCATGCATTTTACATGAGTGATAAAGAGGAAACTCCCTGTATCCACACACACACACACACACACACACACACACACACACACACACACACACTGCTATGCCTCACAGGTCAGCTTTAACTCTGGCCTGTGGGTGGTAATGGTGAGGTTGTGCGCAGGCAGGTGAGTGGTTGTACAGGCTGTGTGTAAAAGTCGTACATACTGTTGTATGCAAGAGTCAGACATAAATACAACTCCTGCAACAGAGAGACAATAAAAAATGTTAAAGCTGTGATATTTTTACCTGGAATAGAAAACAATGTAAGAGTCTACAGACCTAAATACTGAGTCTCATAGGATGTAAAAGACAAACTGTGCATTTGAAGTAATTTCCAGTTAACGGCTGTAACCTGCAAAGCTTCAATATGCAGCTCATGGTTTGTAAAATCATGGTGATCATGGTTTTATGTTAGATCGTATATTTCAGGAAAGTTTTATGATCCTGATCCATGATGATGACGTTTACTATGATATTATTGGCCACAATAATCAGAGAATTAAGATTTTCCATTGGCACACACACACACACACACACACACACACACACACACACCTTTATCATTTGTTAACCACAGCACCACACCCACTTCAGTCTAAAGGTAAGCGTTCTTTTTTTAGACCTTAATGACACACCTGCTGACACACACACACGCACAGTTAATACACACATATTCCCCTTTTCCTGCTTGTCATGTAGCTGAGTGTGTGTGTGGCTGATGCTTTAATGAGCAAGTGTTTGATTAACGTAAGATAATGACACAGTGATAACACACACACACACACACACACACACACACACACACACACACACACACATCACCAGCTACTCCACACTGTCACTTAGCACTTTGTTTAACACATAGCATTACATATACAGATGTGTGTGTGTGTGTGTGTGTGTGTGAGTGTGTGAGTGTGTGAGTGTGTGAGAGTGTGAGAGTGTGAGAGTGTGAGAGAGAGAGAGAGAGAGAGAGAGAGAGAGAGAGAGAGAGAGAGAGAGAGAGAGAGAAGGAAAGTGATTGAAAAGACACGCAACATATCACCACAATGATGATGCGTTCATCAGATCTCAGCAACAGCCGAGCACTGAATGAGATGAATGAAATGAAAAATTGAATGAAGTGAATGAAAAACCAAAAACCCAGATGAAAGAAGCTGAAGCTTCAACAGTGAGTCAGTCCGACAGGTGAGTCTGACGGAGCAGGTACAACCACACGATGACTGGGCTGTGATCACAGGACAACAATCTTTCACATACAGCCAAAGCAAGCAAAGAGCTGTTCAAGGTGAAGAGGTGGAATATCCTCCAGCTGCAGGCGTCTGCAGTGCAGCTCCAGGGAGGACACAGAGTGGCTGCCAACCTCTTTGGGTCAAAGACATCACACAGACACTGACTCCACAAAATAAATATGACAATTTGGTTTGACTTCATGTGTATCTTTTGCTTTTGAATTCTTTAAATTGTGCACTTTGTGTTTAAAGAGCTGTATTGTCCACATGGTTCTTTCTATATTGATCCTCAAATTAAAGCTGAGACTTGGCACTTTAATGTAGTTTCCATTAATTTCATTCAGATTAAATGTGTTGAATATGCACTAAGTGTCTAAATACTTCAGTCTTGACTGTGGTTGATTGGATTGGATGATGCTATAGGTGTTTCCTAGCAACAGTTTCACCCACACCCAGTACCTGTGGACGAAAGGAGAGAGGTGAAACTGGAACTTTCCATTTGATAATTATTGATTATATCTCTGCATCTGAGCTTTGCTGCAGACTGAACTAAGCCAGGAAAAAAAAAACTCAACGAGAGCTCGACAGGAAGTGATGTCAGGACTTTTAGCTGTCTCTATATATATAGATGATCTTTGCAGCCAGTGTGTGTGTGTGTGTGTGTGTGTGTGTGTGTGTGTGTGTGTGTGTGTGTGTGTGAGACAGAGACACCGTGTCTGTTCTTTGTCCATCTTATCTGTTTGTTATTGACTCCAGATGAAATTATGCTGCAGCCACCATGTTGCCAGCCACTCAGCTTATGTGTGTGTGAGATATGATAGGCCTCTGTGTGTGTGTGTGTGTGTGTGAGACAGTTGTGGACCAGATGTGTCTGGGTCTGTCTGTGGACACACTACAGTCTTACAGGGCTGATAACACACGCTCAGATTATCTGTGTGGTTTACAGACATGTTGTTTTCCATACCTACAGAACTACACGCAGCCTGTCTCTCCCTGTGTCAACATGACTGCTGGAGATGGAAAGATTCCCATATTTACGACTAAAGTGTTTAATGAACTGTGGAGCAAAGGCTGCTGGAGACGTCAAGGAAGAGGTTTCACTTTTTTTCTGTTTTTCTTTAATTGCAGACAGAGAAGATTTTGAAAAACACCTGAAAACATAAACATGTAGGCACGTCTGTTCACATTCAAACAGTTTACAAAAATAATCCATCTCAGTGAGGACATGATGTGTTTTTTGGCAGAGTGCACTGCGCACTTGTCAGGATTATATTTGGGTAAACTAAACAAACCCAAGGAGCCGAATGACTCACACTGACTACCATCAGCAAGTCGTTATTATTAGGAAATCAGATGTACATTAACACAGCGGACTGAGTTCACCTTTTAATGTAAAACATTTCATTAAAACATTTTGAAATAAATTTTTCTTTTGTTAAAAAGGCAGAAAAATGTCAATAAAATGTGTTTTTTTTTCCAGTGTCCAGTTTCTCTACTATTATAAGACTTGGGTGCAAAACAGTGAGGAGCCTGAGCAAGAGCCTGAGTGAACACATGATACAGACACAGATGAAACTAACAGCTGTCTTTGAACACCAGACCAAAACAATTCATAGCATGTGCTGGGAGGAGGTCAAAGGTCATTGACCACGATTGAGCAAATGTCCGAGGAAAGATCAGGTCAGTTCAGTTTCTTATTATTTTCTTAAAGTGAACTTAGAGATAAATATACAAGCATCAATATAATTCAACATATTCACATATTTCCACTCCTGCAACTTAAAACTGTTTGATACTTTATTATTGACTCTAATGCAAATCAAAGTTTAACAACAGTTCAAGAGCAGAATGATGATCAATCTATGTTTAGTTCCAGTCCAAATAAAAATGCTCATCAGTTTTATTTTGGTAGGTACATGGGATCCTCACTGTCAGAGCCATTAACCAGCAGTTTGTGCAGAGTTAAGCTGCAGTGAGACCTAAAGCTGCCAGAGGAAATTTACTTGTGCAGTGTGGCCAAACCGGGGCGGGTGGCAGGAAATAGCGTGGGAGTTATAGACACACTGTGCTGTGCTGGCAAGCCAACATCATCATTCCACACAGCTGTAAATTATATAGCTTTTTATCAAACACTTAACTGTCGCTAATCTCTGTCCTTACACTCACTGCAGCCAATCAGCTTCCCTCCTCCTCTCCTGCTTGGATTATTGCAACATGCAGTTACAAGACAAGAATATGAGCAAACCTTATTTCCTGAATCAGAGGTCAGCTCTGCACAAACTGAATGAGTCGGGTCAATTCATCAGCTTCAGCTTCAGAAATGTTTACATGTGCTGGTACTTTTTTCCCCACAATTCAGTTTGTCAGGAAGTCCCCACATTCAACTTAAGAATATTTTTATCAGCTCTTAGATTTAAAAAACACAGTCCAGCTGCAGTTTCTGTCTCTGACTGTACAGATAAAAAATATTTGACGGGAATTCAAAATGTCTCTCTCTCTCTCTCTCACACACACACACACACACACACACACAATTAGTTTCAGGTCATAAAAAGGTTTGATTCTTCTCTTTTTATCCTCCATCAGAGTGTCCCTCTGTTCAGCTGCTGTTATCCTCCCTCCTCTTCCTCCTCTCTGCCTCTGCAGACACACCTGCTCTGCATACTAAAGCAGCAGCCCTCCTCCACACACACACACACACACACACACACACACACACACACACACACACACACACAGTGCTGGCCACTCCCTCCACACAGAGAGGAACTTTTTTCCTGTTGCACCCAGCAACAGATCTCACACACACACACACATTAACACACTCTCACACACACACACACACACACACAATCCCATTGAATCATGTCACATTGACTTCACACAGACATTTCCACATGCAGGGCACGTCAAACAGCCGAGTCCGAGGCGATACGGGTCTGGTCTAGACAGCGATGTGTGTGTGTGTGTGTGTGTGTGTGTGTGTGTGTGTTTGAGGGAGAGAGTGTCGCAGCATGCCAGACAGAGTAACAAGAGATTGAGAGAGAAAGAGTGAGGCCAGGAATGCAGGAGACCACACCCATATCTGCAGTCATGTGACCAGAGTGGAAAAAGGAAATCCCCACACTGCAGAGAGACGAGGCAGAGGTCTGGGCTCACTGTGGAGCATCACACACCCACACAAACACACAGCTCAAAGCCTGGACTATCCAGGAATCATCTCTGGGACGTTTACACACAGACACACAGACACAAACACACACACACACAGCTGTTTGTGTCAGTTCACCGTATGTTAATGCTCTCAGATGATGACACAGTATGGACAATTACCAGGGGTCATAACACAGTTTTGCACACAGATAAGACCCACACACCCACAGACGCACCACTTGGTAAATGACTCATCATCACAGGAAACAGGTCAGGTGTTTCCCATTCGTCTCCTCATTCACTTCAACCTGCACTCGAACTCTTTTAACCCTCTCTGGTCACTTTCAAGTGAGGCTCCACCCCAGCTTACTGAGAAACCCTGAACTCTGAGCTGATAAAAACACTACGTCACGGCAGCTCTCTGCTGTCCGTAAGAAGAGGGGGGAGGGGTCTCCCCAGTTAACTACAGAAATGTTCACTAAATGTTATGACAACAAAAAAACAGAAGGAGTTTGCTGGAATATTTCCTTTTGCCCAAAATGCTGCAGTACGCTTTCAGATTTGTCAAAAAACACTGAGCCTGCCTCTGGCACACTATCAGCTCTCCATGGGGCAAAGTGTGTTTCCACCCAGGTGGTCGGAGGCTGTGTGGACTGATAAACCTGTGGAAACTGAATTTAATCTCTGCAGTGACACAGGCGACACTGTGGCTCCCTGCAGAAAGCTCATTCCTGGGATTCCTGACTGACTGGATGACTGGACAGTTTAGACAACCTGACCGAGGCCCCACAGTGTATCTGCTGCTGTGTGTGTGTGTGTCTGTGTGTGTGTGTGTGCAGTGCATCTGATTACTTGACTGTCTTGTCTGTAGTCCTTCCTTCTCCGCAGGAAAGCATCAAACTATGGAAAGCCAGGTGGCCCAAATCCTGTGGTTTCTCATGTGTGTCACCACCGAGTTTTTATGTCTTTTCACAGAAGTTAGTTTTCATTTTCAGACAACACCCCGAATGTTTTATCAATCCATTTCACCCATCTAAACCCAAACTTCACGACCACATGGACCAACACAAGAGACGTATCAACACACACACTTGTGCAGAAAATCAATGTAGAACACTCTCTGTGTGATGCTACCAGGCCGACTCTCTTTGGACTGAACGCTTTGGAGAAATGATGCATCAAAATCTTTGCTCCCTGTTTTTAGTGAAACCAGATTTAAATATTTTATTGTAATAAGATTCAGTGAGTAGAGTAGAGATGAAAAGATTGGGAAAACATCACTTCCTTCCAGTGATTTTGCATCGTTTTTAAACGAGTGTCAGGAATGTCACTGCTGCTGGTTTTCTTCGTCTTCTATAGAATAAACTCAACATCTTTGGCTTTGGTTGGACGGAACAAGACACTTGAAGGATTTTCTAAATGATTAATCAATTATTGGAGAAAGTAACCAAGAGATTAATTGATGACGGAAACATCAGCCCGAGTGCAGAGATGTAAAGATCTTGTGTGATAATACTGACAATAAGCCACACAGGCTGTGTATAGGGATGAGGTTTGATTGCTTTTTATTGATCTCAGTCCAGTTCAGACTCCGTCTGAGTCCTTTATCAGATTTTTAAAAATAGTTTCTTTAGTGGGGGGGATGACATCTGAGTGCTTTTTCAATTCTCTCAGGACAGTAACAAAACAAGTTTCAACTTTTTGTGTTACAAAACACGGAGATGATGAAATTTAAGACTCCAGCTTCTTCTTGTTTACCAATTTGAGACTAATAAAAACTGCAGCTTTGCTGTGTTTAAGGGTTGTAGATCTTTCACCGTATATTTTACCACTGCTGCGATATTCGTGAGCCCACCCCTCACTCATCTTTCCTGCTGCTGAGAGGGAAATCTGTGTTTGCACCTCACTGTGTTGAAGCTGAACAGAGCAGAGAACAAAGATAAATTAAACACAACACAGTGAAAATAATATTAAAGCCGAAGGCTGAGGCCGAGCACTTGAACATGTTGGACAGCAGAAATTCACAGAAAGGACTTGTTGTTTCTCTCCTTTGTAGTGAACACTCCCCCACAAATATTATATTTTGCGGATGTTTCATTGACTTGGAACATTTAAGTCCAGTCCACCAGATCTGTCGCTGATGCCTGTGGTGTCAGAGGTAAACACAGTCAACATGAAGGAAAGAGTCAATACGGGATTTGTTGGCTGCAGAAAATTAACGAATCTGAATATTTTACCAACTCGAACCCAGATACAAAATGGATCTGCCAATCAGAACCCATCCCTAGCTGTGTCTGTGTGTGTGTGTGTGTGTGTGTGTGTGTGTGTGTGTGTGTGTCATTAGATGAAGTGAGTGGATGCAGTGAAGGCAGTGAGACAAACAAGTGGAGGGAAGGACATGTCCTTCATATCTTTGTTGGACCAAACAGCGGCACATGGAAGAAGAAGGATCTGAACCAAACAAAGCAGCAACATCTGGAGAGCGTCCAGAGATTCAATAATCCTGTTTACTGAAGCTGCGGAGCTCAGCCTGTTCATCACTGGAGACTCCTGATCCTCACTCATCATAACCCACATACAGAGGACAAGATCTCCAGCAGCCTGTGTGTGTGTGTGTGTGTGTGTATGTGGACACATCAGACTGGGTGCTGGTCAGTCCCCAGGTGTGAGTGTGTATCAGGAACAGTCTGATAAAAGCCTCGATTGTTGCAGCAGATGAAGGGAAACAGGCTGCAAATTCAAAAACACTTAAAGCTGAAAGATTTGGAGCCATGTCCCTTTAATGTTTGCGCTTTTCATCAAACAGTAAGGTCCATGTGGCTCACCCACAGGTCCGATCCATCGTCTGCAAGATGAAAAGACGATTTGATTTTCACAAAAATATCCTGCCATTTTGAAAACAACATTCTTATTACATGGGCAGCTTGTTCTTCCAGGGCTTTCAGCCGCCGACCGCTACCGACTGCCAAGCTACCGAGGAACCCAAAAACATTATCCTCTCTCTGTTCTGGCTGCACAGTGGCAGTCATCTTCCTTTGTGCCCTCATCTGAGCCCTAATTCTTCCAAGAAATGTCATACCCTGTGGTAGAGTACTGCGTAGTGAAAGCCAAGCTCATAGGGAACCAGTCTAAATACCGACGGTCACGATAACGTTACACACTGCAGTCAACATTTACTTCATCATGAGAAGTTAAAACATACAATTTGTCTATTGTCTCTTTAACAAAAGTAACATTTTGAAAGGCCGCTCTCTCCTGGTTGATCAGTTCTTCAGTGCGTTCTATAAGGAAATACCTCAGAGTCAAAGTATTTAACATGAAATCATAAATATATTAATGTTCCTCCTCCGATTCCCGCTCTGACCTGTGTGCTCTTTGAAGGGGAACTCCTTTGAAGTGCGTCAGCATCTGTGCAATAAAGACCCTCCCAATTAGCTCCAACAGCTAACGAGCTCCACAGGGCTGCGGGGGTGGGCCGTCCTGCCTTTGATATGGTGCAGGGCACAGTACCTGCAGCTGGGGTTGGAGCCAGCTGACCTCCTCAGGGCTGGAAACTAACAGGTGGAGCCCCAAACTAAAAACCTTGTGTGGCTTCAGTCAAAGGAGTTTAGACTGAGCATCAGTCCTGAGTCATGACAGTTACTGTGTGTTGGCTAAACCAGTCGGTCACATTAACACAGCCCCATCAGTACTGGCCCATTTCACTTCTGTTCTTTGAATGTTCATTTTTTTAATTTGACTCGTATAAATTTAAATTAACGTGATTCTTTCAAATTAATTTGAACAAAGCTCCTGTAGCCTAAAACACACTGTGGCCGCAGGTTTGGGTCCCCATTCATTTCTGTGAGGAACAGTGAGCGACGTAGTTCCTGCTGGTTGTGAATTGGCCCCACCTCATCAATCAGACTGAAATATTACATGCACCAAGGCTCTCCAATACCCAGCCAGTTTGGGGGGAGGTCATACCACAAGATCCTTTCTTGGAACTGAATGCAATGTAATTTTTGCTTGAAAGCTGATGTGGTACACATTCTTTAGGTTCAGGTGCTGAAGGATTTGCAGTAGATTTTAACAGTCGGCATTGTTCTACCTGAGTCAGGGAACGTTATATTACACATCAAATGAAGTGGTCAGAGCACCATCACTTCTGTTGGTGAAACATTCTCGTCTGAATGTGGATTTCAATTTGGACTAACTGAGAGAGGCTTGTTGTGTCTGTAAAAATGAGCCTGAAATGGCCTCACATTACAACCACAGAGGAATGGACAGGTCTCTCCTTTACGAATACCACAAAGCAGATAACCAGAAGTGTGTGACAAACAGCCAAGGCACGCCAACCAGACATGGAGCGTGTCTCTGACATGCTGCATATCAGCTCCTGTCTGCAGCTCGTTGATAAACAGGACACATCAGGTGGGACGCACCAGCATTTCCCTCGTGATGTAAGTGAAGAAGAAGAACACGAAGAAGACGATGCTAAAAATATGACAGTGCAGGGCTGCAAACAGCCCGACATGACACCATAAAGAGACAACACACCTGAGTTTGTGACATTATATTACAGCAGAGATCAGATGACAACATCAGAAGCTTCATTTGTTTATCCGACAGGTTATTTTGGATCTGATTCAGGTTTACTCCCAAAACTACAGCTGCACTTACAGTTCACCTCTGAATACATGAAGGGAACAGAGCAGCAAATAAAGATTAATTAATCTCATTATTTTCTCAATCAGTGGAGAAATCCTTTGGTCTGTAAGAAAATTGTGACACATGTTCATCACAGTTTCCCAAAGTCCAATGTCACAACTTTAAAAGTCTTATGTAAAAACCAACGGAGTTTAGGCTTTTTTGCTTCTAAATATAATTGATTATCAAAATAGCTGCCAACAAATTCACTATTGATCACCTAATTAATTGATCAGCAATCATTTGGTGCAGATTGGAAAATCCCAATATGCAGAAGCAGTAAAAATATCCTAATAATCATTGAGTTTCTCTTCATTATTCAGTCTAACATCATGTTTCTGTTTCTTTTAGTCAAACGCAGCGTGTGTGTTTTACAGTGCATCATATGTCAGTGGTGTCTGCTGCCCTAAATTATAAATGTGGATTTGAGAATTTTATTGTTACATGGTGTAAATGTCTCTCTGAAAAACAACACTAAAAAAGACAAACAACTTGTTTGGGTCAACATCTGTGAAATGGTTCAGTTCGAACAGAGTCAGGATCTGCACATATGCACATGACTGAATGAGAATGAATATGTAAGTGATCTTCTGTGTGACTCAGTGAGCTGCTTTACATATAAACATGGAAGTACAGTTCTTAACCAGCTGATGGAAGCAGCTGATCTCAACCACTGGACTCTGAACGCCCTGTTTTAGTCTCACTTCCTAAACATATTCAAAGACCAGAAGCCCCCAGACCCAGTGTCCTGGGAGCACTGGGAGCACTGGGAGCAGGTTCCTGTTCTGATCCAGTGGTCGACTGCTGCAGCAGCTCAGATCTAAAGTCACTGTGTTTTTGCTGCTTATCAAGAGGGAAGTGTTAAGTTGTTTGGGCAGCAATTGTTTCTTTCCTTCCCCTTTGTTTTATGTTCCACACTGGGGCTGAAAAAATATGCATTAAAAAAAAAAAAAAAAAATCATATTGCAATTCTTTTGGCAGATATTGTGATATGAGTCATGATTTCAGTTGGAAAGGTCATTTTTCCATTATCACTGAGAATAAATACAAAAATGATGATGATTTGATTTTGTTGGAGTGTGTACCAAACAAGCATGTTCCCTTACATCTGCAGAATGTGATTTGTAGGCTGGACTCTCCCACCTTTATTTTTTTGCCAATCAAAAAAATGCAGCTCATCTAATTTGGATATTGCACTTTTCCACATTGCGATTTTGATAATATTTCGATTAATTGTTCAGCCCAACACTTCACTCTTGCTTTCAGTCCCATCTTTGTAATTTGTCATTTATTAGCTGAGTGTAAACTCTCACAGAAACACAAGCTCCACTCTGTGCACAGCCTCCACCAGCTGCACCTAACAGCCTACAGGTCACAGGTGTTACTGCAGCTGAGCCAACAGACATGATCATCTCTCCTCTTCACAAAACTTTATTGACACAAAGGTCTTCTCATATATTCAGTGCCGAGGAACCGTAACTGTCTGTCCAAGTCTGAACTGCTGTCATCAGCATGAATTCTGAAACTGAAAGAGCCAGTAAACCAGACAACAGCTACTTAAACATATATATATACAGGGTTTCCCTCATTGTTTTACAGCAGCAGAAATAAAGTCAAATTAATTCCTCCAGTAACACCTTCACAAACCATAATATCAAAACTTGAGAAAAGTCAAGACAACTGTAGAAATCTGTCAGGAAAAACTTCTCCACCTGTGCTGATCTGTTTCCTGCAGGAAACACTGAAGTTAGTCATGTTTCATTAAAGACGCCACATCAGGCACCGACATAAATACAGAACATAAAGAAACATATTTTCTCAGCAGCTGTAACCTCCATGTTTATCACGGAGATGGAGAACAAAGTAGGGATTTTTTGCACAACATGGAGAAGAGAAATAGTCTGAAGAGGTCGAAAACACTGAAGCCCCGAAGCATTAAAAACCACATCGATCTTCCATTAAAGTGTCAGAAGAGCGAGAACAACGGAGGAGTGAGCAGAGAGAAGATGTTTGAATGATTGACTGTTTTCTGCTGAACGGCTCACGGTTTTGTTCATGAGTTTGAAAACAGGGTTTAAATAGTCGTATAAAATGTGTCCTCCTAAAGATCTCAGCGTAAAGTTTGAGTTAGTGTAATCTCCACAGGCAGCTGGTCAGCTCTCCTGCTGATATGCTGTGAATTTATCCCCTGCAATGATGGACCTTTAGTTTCATTGTGGACATGAAGAGCTGCTGCGTGCAGGGAACTAAAGTCAATGAATCAATCAATAAAAAAATGCAGTTTTCTTCCTGTAGACTCCTCATGGAGCCAGCTGTGGAACTGTATTCAGAACATTTCTGACGCTACACGGAGGCTGAGCCACTGTGAACTGAACAGACACTTGAGTGGAACTCACACTGTGGTACATCCATCTTTGTGAAACTCTCTCCACTGTCCACTCCAACTATCTGTTAGTGATATTCAGGTGACAGTGTTGCTGGTAACTAGCAGTCAGACAGCAGCAGGTTGTTTTCTGTGGGACTGGACTAAACAATGATGGCGGTGGCTGCAGAGCAATGCAGGAAACGGCACAAACACAGAGTCAGAGGAAAGGCTGCACATATTCAGTACAGGCTGTAAGAAATGTACTTAAATCAACATTTTTCCTGTCAATCACAGGAATAAATAAAGGTGCCAGTTAGAAAGGTCTGGAAGTCGTTATGAGGACCATTATTTATCCGTACAGTCCGTCTGGCTCTATCTCAGGAGAGTCCTGGAAGAGGATGGAGAGTCCATCTAATTGATTGATTCTGCTACAGCTTCACACTGCACACACAAGCATCTTTTACTTTAATGTCCTCACAGTCCAGAAGTGCAACTGAGATTCAGGCAGAAAACACAACCTCAGCAGTGGAACCTCTCTCTCAGAGCTCCGCTGCACAGGCTTATTGAAGTTGGCACCATTAGGATATGCCAATAGCGATTAGCAGTTCCTGTTTAAAAAGCACCCATGGATGTACAGGCAGCTGTCAATGGATTACTTTCATACTGATCCCCTTTCACCTCACGCAGGATCTTTGCATCACATCATCCCCTTCAGCTCTCCAGTTTGAAAACGTCTGGTAACATTTACCTATTTTCTCTGAATCTGATTTTTTTTCCACTGGCCTTCGTCCACTTTGAGGATGAGCTCCTGGAACTAATTTTTCGCTCTGCTGAGAACATGATAGTTAATCCAAGTTCCAGATACTTTCAGGGGCTGATGGCATTTGGCACTGGTTGGTAGCGTTAGCGTGGCCTGGGATCCTTGTTGCTTGTTACCTCACGTCCACTTTGTGTGCAAGACAGTGGAGCGAGAATCATAAAACACCTGCAACACATGCAAGGCTGTCGTAGTTATGCATAATCACAACATCCAGGTTACCACGTGCAGCTATGGACGATCAGCACCAGATGCTGAGATGAAGTAGAGCACGGAGAACTAGTTTAATAATAAGTTTCAGCACAGGTAGAGCAGAAAACTCAGCACAGAAATTCATCTGTTCCTGCTGTTTGTGTTTCTTGATCAGTCTAATATCTGCAGACAGCCGGTAAGCTGGCAGAAAGGCCACACATTTACTGAGGCAAACAACATCATCTCAGAACTAAATCAATCATGAGATGATGATTCAGCTCAGCGGGTGATTGACTGATCGATCACATTGTGTGTTCACCTCACAGGTGTTAATCAGAGCAGCTTTTTGCAATGCTAGGAAAAGAAAAACAAGTATTTTATGCCTTTACAGACAGAGAGATGGGGACTGACATATAACAGAGAACCCCGGTCAGACTCTAATTAGGGACATTGTGGTCAGTGCTTTAAATCCCAGGGCCAGGAAGCGGCTGCTTACTACATGCATTTATTCAGCCTTGGTCACAACGCCCTGTTGTTCGGGAACAACTGGGATGGTCTGTACTGCTGCTGCATTTTAATGATGTCCCAGTTTGTTAAATACAGTAGAAAGATGGAAGGAAGACGTGCGTACCCCTAAAAGTACAGTTACAGGTGCAGGACAGGTTAAGTTCCTGTAAAAGAAAATACATAAATGTTCATGAGCATGTTGTTTTATAATATAACAGAACCAAAAAACCTAATCTAGTCAACAACTTTAGTCAACCACTACATTGTGGAGGCCTAATCAGCTCCGTTGTGCACAGCATTTGTACATTTTTCAGCAGAAAAATAACCCCAACAGCCATCAGCCTGTTCCAGCCCTGAGCAGAGAGAGAGAGACATTATTCATCCTCAGATGACTGTTGGAGGAGCATCTTGTGACTGAGAGCAGAGTGGAAAAAAAGCTTCACAGTCTGCTGTTTGTTGGGCTGAAAACCAGTTGGACAATGTGACACCAAACATTCCTGAGTTTTATGAAAAATAACTGAGAGAATGCATGAATGCAGCAAACACAAGCTGCCATTCATGTAAACGGCAGGGAGGAGTGTATCTCGCAGTCCAATCAGAGAGCAGCCGAGTGTGTGACAGGCCCGTATTCACGGGAGGAATGTGAAGTGAGGAGGTGACAGGAAACAGTCAGTCATCACTTTTTGACTCAGTTTCAGAATCAGCAGCAAGTTCAACATAAAGACAGCACGTCGGAGTGTGCAAGGGAACACATCTCATGGTTTAAAGAACTGTTTAAAAAAATCGCTTCACATGAACAAATGAATTTACTTCAGTGCAGCGTAGACACTAGGGATCGACTGATAGGGTTTTTTTCAAGGCCGATTCTGATACTGATTATTAGTAATTAAGGTGACTGATGACTGATATGAAAACACAAACCAACGTGGCATCCAGGTGTTTCTATTATTTTGACCACTCCATTTATATCAATGAAGGGTAGACTTAATAACCGAGTCACCTCTGTTTAATGCAGCACAGCTCAACGGCTGGACAGGCGGCTGCATTTTTTATTAATTTATTTCACTGGTTAAAAGAAATAATGATTCCGATAATCGGTAAGGTTTGGTGAGACTCTGGATGTGAAACCTGTCTGTGATGTGACAGTTGTGCACCCCGTACATGCGCCACCCATCCTAACCACCTCCTGCCAACTGCACTGCCATTAAACAACAGGGGAGTAGTAGTATTAGTGTATATGAATGGAGTTTGTTGCAGATAGAGACACTTCAACACCTCGACATGAGGAGCTGGAGATCAAACCACCAACCCCGACATTTATCCACGACCTGTTTTGCCACTTGAGCTACAGTCGCCATTTTCTTCTGGACATTTCAGATGGTGTTAAAAGCAGAACACAACGATGACACGTTCAAAGTCACATGAACACATGTGGTGTGTGAAACCATACAGCATGGACACACACACACACACACACACACACACACAGCTCTGATGCGCCTCTCCTCCACCCTCTCCTGCTCATGTTTTTCTGGTGAACTTTGAAATGAAAAGCCACTTCAGTTTCATTGAGCACATGATCTCACAGAGGCGAGGCCAAAGGCTCCCTGACTGAACTGAGACTGAAACAGAACGACAGGTCAGAGGAACAAAGCTGCACGTCTGATTCTGGACTTCGGAGTCAGAGGTCACTGAGTAATAATGACATTTAGAGCTCAACAAACTCAAGCTGACAGTCGAGAAACCAATTTCTGTTCAAAAGGCTGAGATTTAGCCAAACAGCAGAGGAGTGAGCAGGTTCCTGTTCCTCTCTGATGTTTTTTATGTTTTAACAGTTTTCATCTCGTCCCAGTTTAGAGTGTCTTGGCAGGGTGTGTGTTCAGATCTGAGCTGAGCTGTGTGTTTCCATGTATACACACCGTGATGAATGGCTGCTTGCTGACTGTTCAGCCACCACGGCCAACCAGGGCCACGCCCAGCATCTACAACACAAACACTGCATTCCACTGAGCCCGCTCCCCCTGCACAGATCACAGAGCAGGACCAGCACCAGGAATGAGATCTGAGCAGGACTGAGACCTGGGACACAGAGAGAGAGTGTGTGTCTCAGACTTCCCTGCTGTCAGGACAGAAAACAAACCGCAGCAGAGACTCTTTGCAGCGTCTGCAGTCTGAACAGGAACCAGGACTGAACGTCAGCAGGGTTTCCCCTCACAACTGCTCAGATCCTGACTCATCTCATCTCGTGACCACTTTTGGAAATGTTTTAAAAATATGTAGGAAAATGTGGCCTTGGATACGCAGCCTAAACAATACTCAAACTGCTTACATAAATAAATAACTGGCTTATATGGAATTATTTTATAAGTGTTTTATGTTACAAGGTTTCTACTCATGGGGGTGGGGAGGTTCCCTGAATAATACATAACATTGCAAAAATGTATTTGAAATGAGTCAGCCTTAAGGGTGTGTCTCCTGTCCTCTTCAGTACATATCTAGATAAATGATCCAGCCGATACAAAAACTATGCAGATATATTATCAACAATACAATACAGCTACCATTATAAGTAGATTTGATGATATAGGATATTATTCATATTGATTAAGTCCTGAAGAGAAGATTGAATCAGAGCTTCAACTGTATCACTAAGTAACTGGAGGATAAAAAATTAATAATTAAAATAAAATATTCCCTTCATTTTTATTTTTAGGTAATGAAGGAGAAATGCCCAAGACGATCATGTCTGGCTCATCTACAACACTAAACATGGGCAGTGATGCACTGGGTGACCAGTCTCCAAGGAGGAAGATATTTTCACTAAAATGCCTGGTAGTCAACATCATCCAACTGAATTTAGTATTTTCCAAAACGCTGTATGGACCCATCTCCCCGTAAATAACACAGTTTATGACTCTAGCTACCTGGAGGAGCTGGGGCCAGTGGGAGAAACAGTGGACTGTTCCTGTCTGAAACTGTCAGCGTATGTGCCGCTTGGAGGTTTGTGGTGGGTAAGGCAGATTTTATGACACCGTGGCCTGAATTTCACACAGCGTTTCGGTCGGATCTGTAGTTGTGTATCATCAATGTACAATCAATATATCATCATCTCTTTATCAATGCAGTTGCTAGGTGATGGTTTAAACAGTTGCTTCTCTATAACAAAGTTATTCACAATGTGTCAGGATGCTATCAGCCAGGAGTTCTTAAGACCAGGCACATGACACAGAATAATGCTGTGTTTATACCAAACACCTCAACAGCATTACAACTTCTAAATAAAGCAACAGGACTAATGTCAGAATGGATTCTGACCAAAACTGAATAAACTTATCTTGTGTTCCACTCATGTTTTCACAAAAAGTACAGTGGACCTTAACATCTGTAAATAATAGCTGGACGGAAATGAGAATCGGTTCTGTGTGTATGTAGTTTGACCTTCCTGACTCCACCTCTGCTGCTTTTAGCCCCAAACCAAAACTGGCCTTTTAACTCTTCTCAAGGTCCTGATTTTCCTTTGAGGTGAAAAAGTATGAAATATAATAAATGAGGAGAGGAAGAGCTGGACTGGACTGTGACACACACACACACACACACACAGAAACACACTCACAGCACCTGTTGGCTGTGTGAGTACAGGGAAGTGAAATCCTAACTGTTGCCAACACAACATGAGGAAACCATCAAGCCTCCACTTCCTGTTGGCTCTCTATCCGCCCTCCATCTGCTCACATCCTCCTCTGACCACCGCCTTGTTCTGACCGTCTCTGGGAGGACACGCTCACTGACGCAAACAAGTGCAAACACACACACACACACACCTCCCCCTACAGTCTATAAGTACACCTAAGAGTGACAGACTGTAAAGACGATCACATACAGGTGTTAGTGGAACTTGGTTTTGCTGTTGGACACAAATCTTTGTTTTTGATGTGTTCAAATCACTGATGTTTTACAATCTTCTCTGTCTCTGACTTCAATAATATAAAAGAAATAGTCAGCAATTTCTCACATTTTCCAGGATGTCATATGATTGGGTAATATGTCAATTTACCCAAAATGCATTTCACACTGTGGTATCTCTCCCTTTAATATCTCTCTCTAGGTCCTTGTACACAGTCTTATAAATCGATGATCATTTGTGGTGATTTTTATACAATTTTTACATTAATGTGACAATGTTTCAATACATTAGCTTTTAATTTGCTTGATTATTAATTATTTTCTCAGTAAACACTTTCCCAATTCCAAATATAACAATAATATGTATTGATATAAAACTGCATGTAATCTTAATATGATGAGGAAAGATGTTCATCTCCAGATCTTCTTCAGTTTGGACATGAATGCCAACATGTGGACCACAGACAGTCTCCATCAAGTACAGGTGGGGGCGGGGGCACACCTGTACATACAGGCTGTTTGTGATGATCATTGACAAACTAACTTTGAGGACAATCTGTCGAGCATTTAGTGCTTTAAAGGAGTGATCACAGAAAAGAGATGAATGTTCAACATGAAACACAACATGCATACACAAAGAGAGAAAGAGAAAGAGAGAGAGACAGAATTCAAATGAGATTAAAACAATTTCAAGTGTTTATAAAGTTCAGACAGTGATGAAATAATGACCCACTGGGTCCGTTCACTTGCAGCTCTGTCGTGTGTGTTTCAGCTCTGGCAGCTTGTTGGTAGAAAGCTCTCTGATACACTGCAGCATCCCGCTCTTTACTCTCTTATCTTTATCAGCTGTTACAACGCTGCAGAGGGATGCCAAGTGAGCTGCCAGCATTCACGGTCTGCATTAACACTGGTCAGTCCTGGAGCTGAATCAGTTATCTAAAGTTGAACATCCTCTGAAGTAAACATGACAGTAGCGGTGCCAGCGAGGTAGCCGCCCTCTCCCTTGGCCGTGTGATAAGATTACTGCAGGGCAACAACAACAGTCTGCAGCGAAGGGCACAGGTCATTCGCAGGATCCAAGGAGGCCACGCAGAGTTTTACTCTCCCGCCAGCTAATCAATGTGGTGAGGTGGAAATGTTAAGCTGGATTTAAACTTGACACTAAGGTTTAATTTAGTCTGATTTACAGATCAACATTGGACTTCACCCACAGATACGACCAACAAAACACTGAACAGCTACATCGTATGTGATGAGTCCATTTCATTCTATTCCCCACAGTAGTTATAGTGGTGTTCCCTTTGAGATATGAGGAAGGCGGCCATGTTTCAATAATAAGACTGTTCCAGGCAGTCGCCGTATTTACATGGTTTTGTTCACTGTGATTGAGAGTGGTGAGCATAAGGTTTGCAGTGAAGAAGCCTTTGTTAAATGAGCCATTTTCCAACAAAGCTCATGTTGTATTCACAACCAATTTCTGACCAATCTCTGCCAGAACCTGAAAACACAGCCAGTCACAGTTCTTTGGGTTCTCAGTGGTATCTCTGTGGCCCCAATTTGTAGTTACAATTTCAAAAAGGGGCCACATCAGCTACAGCAGCTACTTACATCAGCTCCAAAACTACACTGTGTAATGCAGAAGCATAAATCCATCTGAACAGCTCGCTGTATGAAAGCACAGTCTTTGGTATCTCAGATTCTAGTCTGACTCACCTAAAACAGACATCTGGTTATTTTATCCATAAAATGTTTCTCAATTGTATATGATGATATATATATAAATATATAAAATGTACTTCTCGTGTATTAATATTTATGATAAATCTATACTTTGTTCAACATGAGGAGATAACAGGTAGTACAGACAATGAGCATAGCGACAAATTATTTAGATGTTCGTTCAGATTTGCATTTTAACACAATACATAAGTACATATTTTTAAAACAGTCACGTAAAGGATTATTGGGGCTCATCAGCAGATCAATCACAGACAGATCAATCTGTAGAGACTAAATATCAGCTGATAAAACTCAGCACACCAATCATTACTGAGCCTCACAGCGAGAGTTGATACGCAACAACACTGTAAAACCAAATACACTCACATGTAACGTTCCCACTTAGACATATCTGTGTCTGTTAGTATACAGCTTTAAACACACACACACACACACACACACACACACACACACACACACACACACACACAGCTCACTGCATCTCATCACATTCACAACAAGCTTCAACACCTCTCTGCACCGACAGCTTCATCAGGATTAACACACACACACACACACACACACACACACACACACACACACACACACACACACACACACACACACACACACACACACACACACACACACACACACACACACACACCTCTGAGTGTGTCATAGCAGCTCCTTCACCTTTCAGAGGTGAGAAAAGTTAAAGTTAGAGCACGACGGCAGAAAAAGGAGCTAAACAGACACAAATTCCAGAAATCGTGCTTTTGAATTTCAGATCATCAGTAAATATGGTAGATGTACGTGACTGCAGCTCAACAGACTGAGATACTGATAATTCAGAGGTCAATGTTAGTTCAGATTGTTCTCAACTCTTTCCAGCGTTATATTTTTATTGTTTTATTTTTCACATTCTTTTGTAATATGGATCATCATTATAACCCTGTCATTATTTAGTCTACTGGTGTTATTCTTATTTTTTATTTATTTCTTATTGTTTTCATGTTTAATCTTTTAATCATCGTTTAGTCTGTTGGTCATTGATGTACTTTATTCTTATGACCTCAATATGTATCTTGGGCACATATCATAGCTGGAGGATGCATGAAGCCGGGAGCCACCTTCGAGAACATGCCTTACTTTTATATGGTTTGTTATTGAAAATGAATAATTATTTCCCCTTAAATTGACAGCTCTAGTTGGGCTTCATGTTCTTTTTCACACCCGAGAACTTAACCAGATCATGTCACGTAATCAGAGTTAAGCTTCATTTGAATGTGGTAAACAAAACAGTACATGCTGCTTCGACCTTCATCGGTGTCAAAATACCAGCCGAGGCGTACAGGCTGGTGAACAGCAGCCCGGGTCCAGACCTCCTGTTATTGTCTACATCTGATTTTCTTTTAGTGTTTCCAGCAGGTCTGCTGCTGTCTTTTGTGGGTGGGGTTGAAAACGTCATCTTCCTGTGGTAGAACTTAATTACATGTAGCTGTGAGACGTTTGCAGCTGTAACAGGTTGTTGTACATTAAATTACAGAATGGACATATTTCTTAATAACAGCCTCTTTCAAACTGAACACAGCTAATCTGAACCCCCTGTCAGACTGAATAATGAAGAGAAATGGAAATGAGGTCCCATCATCAGGGTAGTTAACAATAGAGACTGATAAAAACATATCTTCACCAAGTTCAGCACCACTGAATCCAAACAGAGGGGAGGACCGGACAATAAACTGAATGTGTCCAATTACAGACATTGCAAATTACTTTCTGTCCTAAATATAAGCTCATCATTTTCAGTAAATAGTCTAAATGCTTCATAATTAGACCAAGAACGTCTCCAAATACCAATGACATCTAACCAGATATTAAACTCATCAGTTGGCTCACAGTCCAGAGTCCTCAGACTGTGATTAATGCAGCAAACATATTGAGCCAACACAACAAAGACTATCTAATGACTTTATTCATAGTATTTCTCTCCTCTTCCTGTGTTTGTTTCTTGACCTGCTGTAAATTGTAACTTTGGTTGATTGTACTTACTTGACTATTTTTGTATTTGACTGAATCATGTATCTCAGTGATGAGCTGGGCTCTGTTGGCAGTTACAGGAAATATTCCATACACAGGGCTGAGCTCTGAAAGCCAGTTTAAGTTTGCAGTCACTCTCCAGTTCCCAAAAATATCTGCTAATATATATAAAATATGCTAATCCTTTATCAAACCTTTTACCTTTACTCACTATTTTATTAGCAAAGAGCAATGCACCAAACAGCTTCTCAGCTTCAGCCAGTGGTGAGGGTCACTTTCCCTGTCACTGGCAGCAGATTTGATCAGCACTGCACAGTTAATTATAATGAAATAACGGGTAAAGTTAAACTGGTGGTTAACAGGTTCTCTGCAGCTGGTGTCTGTACTCCGAAAGAAACCACGCTGTAACACCACTGTAACCATGAGTGGTGTTGTTGCATCACATCAATTTCAGGAGAATCCCGCAGTCAAGCTTTTAAGCAATGATATCAGTTTTCATTTACAATGTCACTGTTGTGAATTAGGGCCTAAAGATTTTTGATCGATACATATTCAATCAATATTTCATTTCTAGTGCTGTACATCTCGTTTTCAGGTTAGAGGTACAGGTTAGGCCACAAATAAAAACTGTAATGTGAATGGTCTCAGCCAACAAGGTGATTACAGATCAAAACTCAGTAATTTTAGTTATTAATACGTTTAGTTGCTTGTAAATGATGAACAGTGAACCTCACTAGATTTGATCAGAGAGAGACTCTTTGATTCAGTTCATCTTTTTTCAACAGCGTTGAGGAAGATACTGTTGCTAAATGTCCGCCATGCAGCTCAGACCTTCCTGTCTGTCACACACTAACTCCCACATTTCCACCTACAAAACACCTGCCAACCACCACACACACACACACACACACACACACACACACACACACACACACACACACACACACACACACAGAGGTGTTATGTAAGCATGTGTCAGGAGGACACTGTCAGATGGTCCAGTTACAATCATCAATCCTTTTGACGCCTCCACGACGTCTGTGTGGATATTTCTAAAAGGCAGGTGCAGAGTGGACCCACAGCAATGAAGTGTTCACATGACAGTCGTGTCCACTGAGGAGGCAGATAACACCATGATCGGAGTCCATTATCGTCTCTATGTGGACATCTTAGAGTATATTACTGTCTCTTTTACCTCAAAGGAGTTTTAAATCGAAAGCGCACCTGACCAGGCTGGGACTGGTCCGGACCAGTCCCAGCCTGGTCAGGTGCGAGAAAGAACTGATGAAGCCTCTTGAATGAGAGGTGAAACGTCTTCCTAGACAAATGACCAAGTCCAGTTGCTTTCGATTTAAAACTCCTTTGAGATACTATGACCTGGACAAATGAGAATATTCACAGGCTCGTCTGTTCTACCATTTCCACTGGCCAGAGGACCAGTGGTCAGCTCTGTCTGAATCCACCACCACGCTCTGAGGCTTATCTGTTGTCGGCTTTAAACCACGGGTCGGTTAGTTTCATCAGTCAGTTAACTGCTAATAGAGCCAGAAGCATCAGTACTGTTGCTATGGTTACCTGCACTTTAACATACATTGGAGGGCACTGAACAGGTCTGATATTTGCATGTGCTGCACGTTCTGCTGGTGCATGTGAGATGTGAAAGATGGACCAGCCCAAATTTGTCAAACCATTCAGCCTCGGGTTGGGCTGCAACCTTCAGCCTGTCGGCCGGTATTACTGTTAACAGAGAAAGTGTTTCAGCTGAGTGCTGAGTAGGACATGACTGTGTTTTTGTGCAATGGTCAACACAAAGAAAGTGTTGAGTTTGCATTAATACCAAATTAAAACAGGAAATCGGAAACAGAGAGGCCTCTAACTCAAGTATGATGAAATATATTTATAAAATACTGGAGATCAGAAATAACAACCCGTCTCCAAAATGGGCCTGTTTCAAATAAAAGCCTGTGTTTGACACAAATATTACACAAACCCTTACATGAGCCTGCAGTCTACCACTAACAGTTCAAGGATTCATCGATCAATGAACAGAATTAGCTGATAATTATCATAATTAGTTACAGTTACGATAAGCATCAACTATGTGATATGATGTTGAAATGTTCACAGTCATTGTGTTTCATATTTTAATAGCTACAATTCTGTTTAATTCTCATTTGAGGCACATCGTGTTATCTGACTTGGTGTTTGTCTGTAACTCATTTTTTCCAGGAGACTTGAAAGAGATTGAGACTTTACCGGTGAAATGAAAAACTGAATTAATAATAAAAGCATCACACAGGTGTGTTTCAGTAGTTCTCCATTACAGTGGAGTAAACTCTTTCCTGCCAGTAGAATTATGAAATAATTATAAAGGCCAACAACTCTATTACGACCATGAATACTGAGGCTCTGCTGAGCAGGGACCATCCATATCTTAAATATAGGACTGAGCTTCTCGCAGCTGCACTGCATCCATTAATAATTGATGTGGACTTACATAAGAGACAAAGTGTGCGCTGCTGGATCTGGTTCACAGGCAGGGATTCCGTCTGCAGAGGGGTTTCACTGAATTTTAAAAACCTCCGTCCACACCGTGCAACAGACAGTGTGTTTGGTCGGTTTCTTAGGTCTCAGTTGTGAATGTACTCTGCCCGTTAAAGGAGATTGAGGCTCTGTAGGTGAAGGACTGGACTGGAACAGACTAGGGTTGGCAAATATGGCGACATTTACAGTGAGATTGTGTAAATTTGTCAGCTGTGAGAGATTGTGCCGTATTGTTTATACCAAGGTATCAATTCTTTTAATATCTCTAGTTGTAAAAGTCCAAACTGTATTTACTGGATTTTTGCATTTATTTGATGAAGTGGTGATGAAATGTTTTTTGCAAATTCATTGCAAAAACCATCGATAAATACTGCCTGGTTATTTGGTTTCAAGTTCGCACAAAATGTACTATAATATAACTGTATAAATTGTATATATTGTTGTTGCTGTTGTTATAATTGTTGAAAATTAATTCCCTTTCAATCATTTACCACTTTTAGCTCTTACTGATATCACTGTATAAAATGACACCTGTACAGACTTTTGGATCCCACTGTATGTGATGGAGGATTTCATCCCATCAACCTACCCCTGATTCAGGTGGTTCTGCAGTTAGCTGAATAACAGCACGGATAGTGTTCACTCACTACAGATAGAAAATCTCAAGTTCAAGTTTGTCAGCTGTAAAAAGATGAAATATTGTTTTGTCAGGACTAGTGTATAAAACTGTCAGACAGAACATAAAAGTATCAAGGCAAAAGCATAAAACCTGAGTGCAATAAAAGATCAGTTTGCTCAAGTGCATCTAAGAGAGTCAAAATAAAACAAGACAGGTTTCTATTATATTTTTGGGGTTTTGCACATGGTTGCTGATGGCTTCATCAAATCAAAAACTATTTATTTTCATTTTCACAATTTAATAGACTGTAAAAAGCAGCATGAGTATCATCACTAAACAGTTGAACAGTCACAGACTGACAGAAGACTCACGTTCAGAGTTCAGCAGTGGGAGAAGAAACTGATCATTTTAATCTGCAAATCAAGCCCCAGATGGTTTGGACTCCATCTGGGGTCTGAAGGTCTGAACCACTGACATCACAGTAACACACTTGTTTGCAGTTGGTCTGTGGTGTCAACATTTCAGACCCACTTCCACTGAAAACCACTTATGCATCAAAATCTCTGCTAACTTCACGTCGATGCAGAAACATTTGTCCAGCTGGTCATATCAAACAAACTCCAGTCAGGTCCAACCCCTCCAATTCTAATGATCATTTAATGACTTAAGTTGTTCATGGCCCTGGCTGTTACTGTGAAAAAAACAAATATTTGGAGCTATTATCTCTTTAACATTATTGAAAACTCTAAAAGAAATAATACATAATAATACAACTCAACACTTTATTATCTCTCCAGTAACACCGCCTGGAGTGTTGGTAACAAATAACAGAGGTGAGAGTGACACCTGTGATCACAAAGAGCTTCTTCAGTAAATAATCTGATTGATTTCTGAGAATAATTCACAATAGAATATCAAATAGATTCTTCTTTTTGCTGCTGAAGGGAGCCGAGCCTCCTGCAGGACGTTAGGAGGACAGGCACACTGAGTCAGCACCTGCCTCTTCCTGTGGTCATCAGGACCTCAGCAGCAGCTTCAGACACAAACAGGGCACTCGTCTGTCTGCAGGTAAACCTGACCGTGTCCTCATCTGGGAGGAGATTGAGGCATAATATTTTCAGACATTATTCATTAGACGATTTCATTTGCAGACCATAGCTGGCTCCATCCATCCATTTACGATCTATGCCTATCCATTATCCTGAACAAGGCAGTTCACCTGGACAGGTTGCCAGTCTATCAGAGGAGAGACTTCTATTGTGTAAACTTTTCATAGAAATACTGGTATTCAAATGATGGCAGAGTCTCAAATAACAGCTAGGGTGTGGCCAGTATGAGCAAATACAGGTTTGGTAAAAAGATTCAGGAGTGGAATCACCTGTAGCCAACAACATGGTTCACGTGGAAAATTCAGTACGAAATGCACTTTCACAGCAGTTATAGTTGAGTATAACATGTCATACTTACCGCCCTCTTTTCAACACTAATACTGCTTTTCATTCACTAATAATGTCCAGGACTCCCATGCTGCTTTTCTCAATTATTGCTTCACTACAAATAATGAAATCCAGCACTTCCTGTGAGTGATTTCACGACACGAGAAATTTGGTAGTCGATGCCAATACCGAAGATATTCCATGATTCTCGGAACCGAACAGAACAGAAATCAACAGAGGCTGCTGTACGGTGTGCTAACACACACACAAACATGCGCACACCTCCATATAGTTGGTGTGCAAGCAGTTGTTTAAATTGACTAACATGGTGACAGACCAGTGGTGTGAAAATATTCATTATAATGTCAGCGTTATATTTTGACAGGCTGAACAGTAATGAAATGTTGTGAGCACCCAGCTCACGCTATGAGCTGTCGCTTTGTTAACCTAAACAAGATGACGTCGCTCACCCATAATTCTGCGTACAGGTCCTGATGCCTGTCTTTGAGGTGCTTAGATAAGTTTGAGGTGTTTCCTCCTTTAATTTGAAAAGCTCTGTGGCACCGTTCACTTACTGGTTTTTTGTTACAACTCGTAGGTTAGTAAGCATACATGGGTTCAAGCACGTTCGTGGATGTTATATGATATGGATTAACGGTATCACATACGTGTCCACTGGGAGGCAGTGTCGTGTTTAGTGAACAACAATGTCAAGAACACAAATCAATTTCACCTCAGTTAAAGTGTAAACAAGCCTTAACATCTGTGAAACAAACACAAAGAATTTGGACTGATCAGTGCACAAACACAATGCTGGATCAACCAGTCCATTTGCTTGACACGCAGGTCCACGCCACACGTTCTTATCACAAAGACGTGTATGTGTATCTCAACAGAGGAATAATTCTAGCTTTATCTGAGATAGTTATTTTTATGATCAATTATTGTGGTCATTACTTTCTCATTTAACTGCGTAATCAAAAATGTCAGTCAGTTTAACCAGAGCTCAAGGTGATGTCATTAAATTAACGTCTTGTATTATTTGACCAACAATCCACAACCCAAAGCCATTCAGTTTACAGTGATATAAAACTGAGAAACGCAGGGAATCCTCACTCTGGAGAAGATGAATGTCTGCTAAATGTTTGACATGTTTGCTTGAAAAAAATCAGCCATAGACCACTTCACCTCAAGTCAGGACCACCCCTGCTAACGTCATAAAAAATAAATATACTTTCATTAAAATGAAACAGTTAACCTTCAGGGAACAAGAGCAGAGGTGCCATTTCACACAGCAAATGCCATTAGTGTAGCTGCTGTTCAGGCCGTCATCTATTAACTAATTATATCGCAAGACAAGATGCATCAGGGTCTGAGTGGCAGGCCACCTCAGCTGAACCATTTCATGAGGGAAGTCCTGAGCAGCGGTCATGGGACTGTGCAAATTTTAATACACTGTCTTGTGAAGAAACCCAAAGCATTCTGTTCATCGATGATCAGCTGCACTGACTTTATTCAAATCCATGAATTTATTGTGATGAAGAACTGAGGAGTGGAACTTGTTCATTGAGAGTTTTTGATCCAAAATCAGTAAAATATTGTGGTGTGCAAGAGCTTTGTTGTAATTATAATCAGACTGTTTATGAAACTGTGTTGTTATGTGCCACCGTCTGGTTTCAGCATCCACACAAATCCTAGAAATCAGATCAATGCATCACAAATCACGTGTTTTCCCCCTTTAATTTTAAGTGGATATAACGCAATTTGCAAGATTTGGTAGCAAATTATAGACCTGTGGTCCCACAGCTGGTGAAATACCATGAATTCATTGGTGAAAAACAAGCATATTTGATCAAATGTAGACATTTTCTGTGAAGGATCCAGTAAACAACACAGTCGCTGTGCCATCGCTCCCCTCACTATCATCTGAAATTCAACCTACTTCTCTAAACGGGCATCAAAGTTTTCCTTTCTACAGATTTCCTTTCTACAGGGCTTCTGTGAGGTGAAATAGCTGCACTGGAAAACAGGAGAAGCAATGCCCTCGTTTAGAGGTCACAAGCTGAGGAGGAGTCACCATGAGCCAAGATGCGGGATCCCCCCTCCTTCCTAACGCAATAAGGCAGGACACACCCAGATAGAGAGGGGGGGGGGGTGGATGAAATGAGAGGAGAGGAGGAAAAAGAAGTGGAGCTGCTCCTGCTCATCCGCCCATCTCAGCAAATGACGTAAGGACGGTTCATTGCGAGCTAATTAAAACAAAAGAAAAATAAAACCCCCGCCCTCGTTTCTCACCAGTGCCCGTCATTATGACAGCCTGGAAAGCAGAAGTACTATTTACAAAGTGTGTGCTAAATGTGGGGAAACCACTCCAACAAGCCGAGCAAGCTCGCCCTGAAGGCGCCGCATTCATGACAACAGAGCGGGACACCAGTCATTCCGGAGGCGGCCTCATGTGAGCGCGGAGCCGCGGCCGCAGCAACCAGTGTCCGCCGAGAAAAACACATGTTCTCATTATCAAGTTCTCAGAGACCGAGTCTTTTACTGCCGGCAGTGGGTTGTTTTGGTTACCGAGGGAAATATCACTCGGAAATCAAAATGAGACCATGAGCAAACTGTTTCCATACGGTCGGAAACATCCGCATACGGTCTGATTCCTGCCGCGCAGCCACTGCAACAGTCGATACGTGCCGTGCCGTCGCCCGGGGAGACCCGCCACAACAGCGCCATTCAGAATCTCACTATTTTAAATCAATTTCCCCGTCAGGTCGTTAACACGAGGATTTAACACATCACAAAAACCTGTTCAGAATCAATAGAAACAGCTCTTGAATTCGGCATGCTTCCAATACACGTAAAATATCTCATTTCAATAAAACAACAACTTAAAACAACTGATACGCACTCACTGTCTCCTTGCTTGTCTCCGTGCTGCGTACCGAGTCTGAAAAGTTGTTATGGTGTCAGAAATAAGTGATATTCGATTAATTACAGGTGTGTTTCGTCCCGCAGTGCCACACCGCGCGCTTTAACGGCGGGTTTGCTCCGTCAGACAGCGATAAGTCACCGTTTAACGTCCACATTTTCTGAATGGATCCTGGGGCAGTAACCTAGCTAACTGTCGGGACATTTGACGAGAAGGACCGGGTAAAAAAGACGTGCCTGGGGGTGGGGGGGCCGGAGACGCCGTTGAGATATATATCACAGAACACAATATAACAGAGGTTGCGGTGTCCCTGGGCAGGATGGTTGTGCCTTCACACCTGTGGAAAATCCCAAATTCGCCTGTAGTTGCTAATGAGCGGGTGTCAAGGTGGAGCGACGGCGGCGGTACCCGGATGCTCGGCGGTGCGGACACCGCGACAGACCCGCGGAAAACACGGTTAAATCCCACTTCACGGGTCGCTGGCCAACACACCGCAACGTGTTCCTGCTCTTTGAGCCACAAGTGGAGAGGAAGAAAGCGGACTCACGGCCAGTAAAGTTTAAAAAGACCGAGAGAACCGGCGCTTACCTCCGCTCCGGGTCCTCGTCCAGAGCGCGTCCCGCGGTGGTGTCGGTGAGGCGGCTTCACTTCAGAGGGGTTTGTCCATCTCCCGCCAGGGCTCCAAGTTGACAACTGCAGTGGTGAAAAGGGCTGACACACCGGGGGGGGGAGGAAAAGCTTCAGCGTCCCTTTGTTCCGGCGTTTAAACCAGTTTATTTGACACTAACAACACCGGCTGGAGCGGCGGCTCCGGTCCCTGCAGCGGCGGCCCAGAGGAGGAGAGCCCAGACCCAGAGTCCGCCAGAAGGGAAAAAAGCCCCCTTTCTGCTGGAATAAACAGCAGGGGAGGGAAATGCTCTGAAAACAAAGAGCAGATCCAGTAAATGAGCGCTGGCTGTGTGTGTGTGTGTGTGTGTGTGTGTGTGTTGCAGAGCGGTGGGTGGGACTGGGGGAGAAGGGGTGAGGGGGGGTCCGACACGTTCACGCAGGACCGCAGAAGAGACCCGAGGTCCGGACCGGCGCCTTTCCCTGGTGAGCTGGGGACTGAGAGAGGGAGGTGATCCGGCGCTGGAGACCGTGAGAGAGGGAGGGAGGGGGGAGGAACCAGCCCGGGATGATCCTCGTTTTAAGGTGGCTCCGTGAATTAATGAGGTAATGAAGCTGACACCGAGCCGAGCTATGGACAACATCAGGCCGGGGGAGAGGGTCCTGGCTGCGGCCCTGGAAACCTGAGAGGGAGCATCCTCCAGATCCACATCTGGATCTATTCTGCAGCAATGCATGGAGGCAGAGAAATCCAGTGATGAGATGCTCTCATTTCAGTTATTGCACGTTATTTTTTCCAAGATACAATATCAACAGGGGCGTTAAGTTATAATCTCAAGAATAAAGTTCTCATATTTCAAGAAAAACAGTCGCATTAGCCTATTACCAGGAAAGAGTTGCAATATTTTGATTTAAAAAAGTGTTAATATTTCTAGAATAAGCCCCACAATAAAAGGCTGTGGTATTTTGAGAATGAACTTGTTATATTTTGAAAGAGTAAACAATATTTTCATAAAATATATGCACTATAGCCTTACTATTTCAAAAGAAAAGCTTTAACATTTCATCAAAAAGGTGATCATATATATTTTTCTTGGGGGGGGGGTTATATTTTGTTTAAAAAAAAAAAAATCTAGGATATGTCCAGATATTACATGTACAATGGGTCATATTTCAAGAGAAAATCCTCATATTCTGAGAGTAAAATTGCAATTTCTAGATGAAAGTTGTAATATTTCGAGAATATAGTAAAATAATTTTGAGATAAAAGTCACAGTATTTTGACAAATTTGTAATTTTTCAAATATAAAAAACAACAATTTAAGAATAATTACACAATATTTTCAGAATAAAGTTGTAATATTTCAAGATAAAAATAGTAATATTTCAAGTAGGCCTATAAAGCTGCGATATCTCAAGATCAAAGTCACATTACATGAATAAAGTTGTAAAATTCCAAAATAAAAGTCTATTTCAAGGATAAAGTTCTAATACTTCAAGACAGAAATTAAAAAAAATATTTAAAAATTCATCTGAAGTATTTTTTGAGACGGGTAAAAAAGATGCTCAAAAGTCAACCTGAAGAGTATTTTGAGGAGCTGAATTATATATTTTTTCTCCTCCTGTTATCACAGATTTATACTGTGCCCCTGGAGGAGTCGGGGTGGGGACCACTGCTTTATGTCTGATTTAAAAAGTCTAAACCTGAATCTGGGCTTGATTTGAACTGAATCTCAAAGAATCTGTGCAGTGAGCTGTTATTGTATCATGTGTCCAGATAGGTATTTAACCTTCAAGGAGGAACAGATGCTCGTCCTTTCAAAGGCATCATGGGTAATGATGGACATGTTCAGGTGAAAATCTGTAAAACGTCTCCTCTGATATAATTAAAGCCTCTGACCATCTGGTATATATGTGCAGTTATGTAAAGATCACATTGTTATATATATGGAGCTGTACACTGTTTGTGTTTATGTGTGGTGAATTTTTCTGGTGCAAACACAGGAACATGAACAAAGAATCTGAAAAGAAATTTCTCTGTAACTGCCAACTGGCCACTCAATCAGCTCTGCCTCCTACGCTATGCTAATGACAGAGAGGCAGAGAGGTGGTTAAAGCTGCCATTTAACAGCACAGCACTGCTCCACTTTCAATAAAACACTGACTGCAGATGAAGCACAGCTACTGGTTCTCTGTTCCTAAAGTCGCCATCAGTCACCTTCCTCCACCAGCGCTGCATCCAAAGACTCCACAGTAACTGTATACACGAAACAGGATCTTTGTAGTATATCGTATCTGCAGTGATTATATGAGATATTAACTTACTTCACTGTTCAACTCTCTCTTCTAGAAATTATGTTTATGAGTTGGTTTCCGAAGTGAGAGGGAAACACTGAAGTCTTAAAGAGCAACTATGACTGAAAGAATTAAAGGGGTTAATAATAATAGTCTGGCAAAAAAGTTTACTATATTATTACTGCACTAACTCTGCTAATAAAATAATTTAGTTCTACTAATAGAAATATTGTGATACCTAAAACTGCATTAACTGATTCTGCAGCCACTTGAGGGCAGTGGAAACAAGTTATGAACACAACGCTGACATAGTATCATCATATAAAGTTGATATAGTGAACCTGTTAGCAAACAGGTCAGTTAGTCACCTATTCACAAATAGAACAACATTCATTTGGAGTCATGTTTATGGTCGCTCGATGAATGAAAAGCCAATATTCAGTCTACTTTTCTGGCTCCGGTTTGGTCTCCACCAACTCTAAATGTTCGACTTTCTTCACCAGCTAGTGTCTGATTGTGTCTGTCTGCTGTTTGGTGCTGAGCAGGTCGTGTGCAGTGGGTTTATCAGAGCGTTTTAGCTGAAAACAGCTGTTTGCTGCAGCTGGAAACACTGACACTGCACCATATATGTTCCATGAAACCAAAATTGTGAAGTAAAAGGGGCTAAAAAGCTCTGTAGAGCTGCAGACTTGGGTGATACTGCTCTGTGAGTGCATCACTGTGATTAAACCCCTTTCACATGGAAATGGTCATGTGATTCATTGTTAGTATAAACACATTGATTATACCCAGTTTAACATGTTGCATCTGTGCAGTTTGTTGCACAGTCTTTTCTTCCCTTTACATTTGACTGCAGTTAAATTCAAGAGTCTTTTAGCAGAATGTAATGATGACTGACTCCTAAGGATAAATCAAAATGCAGCATGGGGGGTGGGGGTGGTTAGGACACTAAATGAGATACAAAACACAAGATAAAACCAGTCAGTAAAGCATTCGCTGCTGTTTGTATAGCCAATAGAGGTGAGTGTATGGTAACAATTCAAAACAACTAGATGAGCTTGTGAACACTTTCATCAACTGTCAGGTCGTCTCTTATCTGGATGCTGGAAGTTGTACAGTCAGTGATATTTTAGTCAAACTGAAAAGATGGAGGGAACGAATAAATGAGGGGAGCAGGTTTGTAGATGGTGTGTCTGGATTCTCTTTACAGTCACGTAACTTTTCAGTTTTGGTGAGAAACCCTCCCACCACCCTCCTGTGAATCAGATCAGAGGAATGTGCTGTGTCAAGATTCACTGACCCCCCCCACGCCCCCACCCCCCGCGAACATACTGTTGTCACAACATACCTGTGTATCTAATGTCAATACATTCTGCAGAGTCAGTCTGAGACAGGACAGGCAGGTGAGGAGCTGCGCATTTAATCTGAAGAGACACTGTCCACGGAGCCAAGCATCTGTGAGGACGAGGATAATACAGAGACACAGGGACGTCCACCAAAACTCATAATTAATGTAAACTTGACGTGATAAAATTAAAGAGGAGACATTTGGATGACAGTTTGTTTTTTATGTTCCATCTATTGCATGAAATCTGCTTTATTTTTATTTATCTATTGTAGTGATTTCTTGCAGATACTCCAGTTCCCCCTGTGCTGCATGGCTGCATTTTGCAGTGTCATAGTAGAAGAATTCAGCAAACGTTCATCTCTAATGTTACTGGATTTGCTGATGAAGTCGTTTCATACGTACTAACTCCACCACCGTGAAAATAAAGCTGAAACCTTTCCAAAAGTCTTTTAATAATCTTCTAAAACACTGACAGAATGAAGCGCGTTAGCAGCAGCAGACTCACTTCACTGTGAGCAGGTCTTAATCACTCAGCCGTCTCCTGCACTTGTTCTAACTTTTCACAGACTTTGAAGTCGGGCTGGTGTTCAACAGCAATTTATCGTTGGAATCCTCTAATCGAATCTAATTAGATTTAGCTCTCAACATTTCCAAGTAATAAAAGTTTTAAATAACTAAAACTTTGGCTGAGTAGAGATAAGGGTTTCTCACAGATCAAGTTAACGAGACACCAAACGTTTGAGTTTAAACCACGACAGAATCAACAAAACTAAAGCACATTCGCCTTGAACAGCTTCACAGTCTATACAGCATACACCGCCCTGTATCCTTACACCATAACTCCTCTAAAAAACCCTTTCAACATATCTTATAACAAACCTCAGGAGGAGCAACACAGGAGGAATTCCTCCTCCACAATGGACAGATGTGTGTACAGAATAGACAGAAACAACAGTAAAATTACTTTATGGAAAATAGTAATGATGATGTTGGATAAAGTGGAAACAGTCTGAAGATCCAGGACGACGTTAAGCAACATCCAGGTGCCGTCGGTACAGGTCCACCAAGACCTGGAAAGAGGAAGACTACACATGAGAGACGAGTGTGGAGCTGCTAATGTTACCTGAATGTTACCTGAATGTTTTGCACAAAGACCAAGGAGAGAAAAAATCTTTAATAAGACATTTGTTGGCAACAGTTTAATGAATCTGGGTATTTCGCTGAACATGAACCAGATCTAAAAGTAACCAGTGATCAGAACCCAGCCCACACCTGGAGCTGGTCTTGGTCTTGGTGCTTAAATGCTTTTTGAATCCCACCTAACATCTTGAAAGAGAACTACAGCATCTTAGTCTCATGACTGTGGCCGTTCTGATTATGGACTAAGTCAATCCAGTTTTATTTACATGGCTCAATTTCACAAATGGCAAATCTGCCTCAGGGTGCTTTACATGGTGCTTTAATTGGCCATCTTACTGAGTTTTCTTTATTATTCTTACATGATGATGACAGAAGCAAACGTCCTCTGGTTGAGCACAGCTAAGTGTAACCCAGCAGCCCTCAGCCTCACACATGAAAACGAACGGATGTGTGCAGGTGAACAGGACGGTTTGTCAACAAGCTGACCTGGCAGCTCACCCCTGTGGTGAGAGCAAAGTTCCTGTCACATCATCAGAACAAGGACACTGTTTACAATAAAACCTTACCTGGGACTAACCTGGCTACTGGGAGTTTCTTTACCAGATTGCAAATTTTAACCCACTGATGTTTTGTGAACAGAGCCCACAACCCAGAGCATAAACCATCTAAAGCATTCATTTATTTGCTGGAGGTCTTCCAGAGCCTTGGAGGGAAAACGTCCTGAGAGACTCAGTTCAGGGCAAAAAAGTTACCTTTCTGTTCATGGCTGCAAAGACAGCAGGAGCGCTCTCTCTCTCTCTCTCTCTCTCTCTCTCTCTCTCTCTCTCTCTCACACACACACACACACACACACACACACACACACACAGTGCAGAGGAGACTGGTTACTTGAACCTCACCCAAAATGTCTTTTTGGCAGCCACAGTAGCCACAACATCGCTGGGTTTCATATCCATTTTCTGAGATGGATGTTTTGTGAGTGACTGTAATGAAAAAGCAGACAGGAACCCAGACCACTTTCCTGGACCACTTGTCACCCAGTGATTGCTGATTTAACCAGTGAATGTTACCAGTCCCATTAAAGTCTTGCATGGCTCTGTTTGCCTCATCCGGTCTTTTTTTACACTTTTCTGCTTTTACATTAGTTGCTTTCAGTTCCTTCCTTCAGTGGAAATGAAACTTGCAGCTTTCACTCATCCTTCAAAACCACCAACATCCTCATCAGGCTGTCATTAGTCTTGCATTAACGATTTCTTTAAAGAAAGGTGTTGATGGTAGTAACCATTGTGCGCAGTATTTGTTGAAAGCTTGGAGCAGCACAGACTGAAGCGTGCCGCTGACTGATCTTGTTGTCTGCAGCGTAATAGCGTCATACATCATTGTGTGATGTGTTATTGGTGATTCTGCCCTGCAGTTTCACAGATACCAGAGACTGATTCCACCTGCAGCTCAGAGTCACTGCAGCGCTGAGCAGCTGTGTTTCATGGTAACCTGACTTTATTTTTTCTGTTTTATTTTTAGCCGCGTGGCTCTGAACACATTGGTTTAGAATTTAAATGTGTTGATAACTGTTGGATGGATTCTTTTTTTAATGTGTCACTTGTTCAGAGGATAAACCTGGGTTTTCATGTAACACCCCAACAGTGACTTCCTGGTTCAGCTTTGACCTACAGTGGATTGGACAGGCTGATCAGGCTGGGCAGTGACTCACCTGCAGTTTTTTTTTTGACAACCTCTGATGCCACCTGGAAATTTGTGGCCCATTATTCATTCTGTCCTCCTCTCTGCAGGGCAGATGCTAGACCCACAAGTACTATCTCTGTATGGATAAATCAGACATGCTACAAAAATTAAGATGCAATAAAAATGTGTGTGCACCATGTGCAGTGTTGTCAACTTTTAAAACTCCTTCAGCATCTTCTGTAAAAGCCTTGCGACAAATACAGAGCCCCATTGGTCAGTCATCAGCTTGTGCTGCTTGCAGAAAGGTGCCAACACTCCTGAGTGAATGTGCTCTCATCCTGCAGTTTTCTGAACTGACTGTGTTCAGTGAGTGGGAGAGAGCAGCAAGTAACATAAGTCGACCAATCAGCAGCCAAACAGAAACATGAATCAGCTGTGAACGTGCGCACCAGTGCGCGACCAATCACTGATCCCCATCGTTTGCCTGTGGGAACTCTCTTCTTTTTGGCTTTTTTTAATGAGATAAATGGACAACAGCTTCAGAAGAGTCTGGATCCTCTCTGTTAAAGATACTCACAGCCTCTATGAAAGGCATCATTTAGAGTTTTTGAAATTACAGGTCGATTCAGACGCACGAAGATGACAGTACCTTGACTAATATTTGCTAATGATAAAACTAGTTTGAGCCAACTTCTGAAATCACACATGGATGCAAGTAATGATGTCACACATGCAAAATAGTGCATGATGTTGACTGAGGTAGTTGGAATCAGACCAGCTGCCAAACTCCAGCTCTGTGCTTCATCCACAGACCCGGGACTGACTCATCATTTAACACTCAAATGTGCACATTTCCTCTGATGCTGAACATGTTTTTAAGCTGTTACAACACAGTTTGGCTCAGCTCAGCTGTTTGTGTAGAATCTGCTCTCAGACACTCTTCATGCTGTCCCTGTGCACTAACAGCTGTTCTGTTCAGTTCTGGGTGCGCTCTCTTTCAGTTTCACCTTAAAGAGAGTGATTTAGCTGATCTGGATAAACTGCGGCTTTGAACAGGTTTGATTGTCTGATTCTGTTTCTGCCCTGTTGGACTCATGTATGAAACAATCTTTAACTCAGAGTCTTAAAACTTAACAGAGTGAACTGCCACCGTCAGCTCAGCACTGATGCACCTACACTACCTCCAGGTTAAATGCTAACTGAAAGACCATAAACTCCACGGACATAATCATGATCATAATTCTGCAGCCGATGTTGTATTAACTTCATAAACAGGTCTTTACAAGTTGAGTGTTGCAGTGAACTGAACAACCGCAACAGACTACTGAACTGAAGACAGTCAGATGATCACAATCAGTGTAAACTATCACCATGTGTGAACAGTGATTTCATAGTTAACAGATGTTCATTTTTGTATCTGAGGAGCTCATTTACCTTAATCTGTCACTGGTGTCTTCTGATTGGCAGGTATTTCCCCAGTGAAAGCCTGTAGGCCTTTATACGTACGGTGCTGCTCGCATGGTGCTGTGTGTCTGTGTGGATTTTGCCTGAGGAGGGTCTGAGGGGGTCTTAATAAACTGAGCTCATGTCATGGACAGCGTGGACTCATGGCTTTCTTTTCAAGTCAAGAGCTTTTGATCCCATGTACGCGTCAATATGACTTTATGATGAGCCAGAACTGTTTTGAAATCGCTCTGCTGAGAGATAAAATAACAACTGAACTGAAGGACTCAGGTAATTATTCTAATCTCTGGTGGCTTCAGCAATTAAAGCAGGCTCGTCATTATTAGTTCCTGTTATTATTCCAGTCTCCTAATTCTTGGAAGTAAATGGACTACAGTATCATCAAAGACTCCTTCAACGGGGTGAAAAGTTGTGTGTATGCCATGCACTTCCTGTCAGTGATGGTGATTCACAGTGTCCGAGCTCTGCTCACTGAAGAACTCCTGAGTGTTTCTGATGAGTGGATGAGTGAATGGTGGAGTTGACTGGATACGGTGGATGAGTGAAGAATGATGAAACCAAAACTCTGGTTGTAAAAGAAAAAAACGGAATTGTCTTTTAATGTTGCATTTTAATGTCTAACTTTTAAAATATCATATTTACTCTTCAACTGGAGGCTTTTACTACTGTGTCTCGTATGTGGGAGTTTATTGTGGAAATGCTGAAGAGCAGGAACCATTCGAAATCATTGATTTGATCGTGACATCGCTGAACAGCAGCCCTGCTGGAATGCAGCGCAGTTTTCCAGAGAAACTTTTCAGTGTTAATGTTAATTATGAAATGGAGGCTGTGATTCAAATCCATCAGGCTTATGTAACTGCTGTGACTTCCTGGGGTCAGGATCCACCTACACTGCAGCTATCTGACAACACAGCACAGCATTTAGACAACTACTTGAGGTGGAAACACATAAATCTCTCCATATATGCACTGACAAGGGTGACTGGATGTTGTATCCATGGCTACCTTCTCACGTAATCTGTATTATTTTTATCACAAAGGCTTTTCTGTTTTTTCTCCTGAGCCTCCTGCTAACATGATAGTGATATACACAGATTCAGTTCTATATGTGAAGGAACCCAACAGGCTCAGTTACACAGAGTGAGGCTTTTATCATCAGCAGTATGAACAAACCAGAGTCCAGTAAACTGATGTCTGATGTCTGTGATAGGATTTTCATTTGTTACCTGCAGATATGAATGTGAGTGATGAGGCTCAGACCTTTTCCACGCATCCTAACTTTTGTTTCCACTGTTCTCTGGAGCTAAATTTAGGCAAACGCGACACATAGATGATACCAAGTTCCAGGTATTTTGAGGGTTTGGCTGCTGTGCTGTTGATTATCATAGATCCGTCACCACCGTTTTACTATGGAGCAGGAGAAATGATCCTTTATACAAGACTAAGAGCCAACGGTCATTCCAGTGGCTCAGTGAGGCTGCATCAACCAGATGCTAATATGCAGTATGCACAGTAAGAATGCTAATCAGCTTTTATTCATGAAAATAAATCACAGTGTTCCCATATAGAATGAAGTAACATCTATAAATAATTATGAACTTTAATAAAACAGTTTCAGAACTTGAGCATAACTACCTTTGCAGGAATATTTTAATCAATATTGTCCCCGCCCAAACAGACCCACTTCCTGCTTCAGCTTTGACCCGCTGCATTTACTGTGTGTCGTCCCTTTCAGGTTCACCTCCAGATGAAGTGGTTTAGATTATGTTGATAACCTGTTGGTTTGTTTCCACCCTGTCCATTCCAGTTTATATTTTTATATTTAGAACTACCCCTTTTTTTCAAAATAAAATAACTTTTCCTGTATTTTATGTCCCCCCACACACAAAATTATTACAGTAAACCTTATTTACTTTATTTTATTTGTATTCATTGACAAATTCTCAGATTAGTTACAAATATTCATATATATAAAACAGTTAATGAATGAAGACGACACTTCTGTTTTTCTTAAATCTGATTAAAACTGTTTTGGTTGCAGCTCTGGTCAAACATCTGATGCTGACAGCTCGTCTGTCCCCACCCCCAGATACAACCTGTAGGAGAGTACCAGCAGGTCGTCGTGGTAACAATAATCAACAGGCTGTCAAGGTTGTGGACTGTTTATGGTTATGTTTAGGCATAAAACCTACTTCAGTTTTAGGAAAATATCCTGGTTTGGGTTAGAGTTAGTTCTTCCCTGAGGTCTGAGGATCTTCACTGGCTGTGGATAAACAAAACATCTGTTTCTCCTGTGTTTTTCCACCCGATCCCTCCTCCTGGCACAGACATGCTCCTTATACTACGTCACCTGACTTCCTCCTTTGCTCCCGCCATAACTACCACAGCTGCTGGAGGTCACCTAAGAATAAAACGTCACTATGGGTCGGATGAGACAGTTACAGGACAGTCTCCAACTCACAGTTCATCACAGAACATCACTGTTCTGACTGAGCTCACTCTCAGAAATTTGTTATTATTTTATTGAAAATTCAAATGTGTGCGCCTTGATCACGGCCTCAGCTGTTCCTGCAGTTGACGAAGAAGAAATATGGCCTTCGACAGCCAAGGTGAAAGGTCAGGAGAGAATCTATATGAGGCGGCGTTGCTTCAGATCGAACATCGATCCCTGTCACCTGCTCAGAGAATCTCCCATCATCCTGAGTGCCACGCCTCCCGCAGCCAGCTGTCAGCTGATGGACACCCAGGCAGGGGAGTCCCCGCCCTGGGCAGTTACAGTGAGGCTTCCCTCCCGGCCTGCAGCTCTGTTGGCGGTCCCTGACATGGAGTCAACCCCGTCATTACTGCTGCCCAGGGGGGAGGGGCTGCTTACTGGTACCATTAACTTTTCATCAGCAGCTCCAGCTCTTAACTCAGAGGGGATGCTTTCCCTTCAACAGCCCATCATATACTCAGATACAGCCTATATACAGCTAAAGACTATAAATACACTCCTGTCTCTGCAGGACTTTTGACTGTCGTAGACCCTCATTACCAAAGAAAACCAACAAAAATCAAATAAAGTCTGGAGTTTTTACAGCTTCAAAACATGACAAATTGATTTCCTGAAGTAATTTCAGCCGTCACGTTTACTGTCCCACACAGAGTCAATTCACACAGTCAGTCTGCTAGTTAAGTAACCCGTTGACTTGTTGTGTTGGATGGATACATGATGGACTGTGCTGCTGTTTACTGTATGGACAGGATGGTCGGTCATACAGACACACACACATTGTTTTAAATCATCTGTCTTTAAAACAAAACTGTTGTGTGTCTGTTGTTATTAAACCCTTGAGTCTTCAGTTGTATTTCCTTAATTTCCATAATAATTTGAACGTATGTGTCTGGATAGGATCATCATATATGCACTGGTTTGGCTCAGACACCGCTATCGCAGCACAGTGATTCACTGGTTTGTTTGCACAGTGAACTGTTCCATGTTTTGTTACCAGTTTGTAAACTGTTAAATGAAATATCTACACTTCTCAACAGAGTCACGATGTCAGCAAATTCATACAGAGCAGTAATTTGTTAAAAGTTTCCTCCTTCCTCTTTATGAGAGCTGAGCTGAACACTTCAGGCATTTCTCTAATGAACTGGCAAAGGTATCCATTACACAACAGACCTACATTACTGGATATATGGTGAGTGCAAACACATACTGTATAACACCAGCAGAGTTTAGTAGGTACACCGAGCTAAAATTACAACAACAGCCCTGCAACAACCTCATGATCTTCACTCCAACACCTTTAAAACTGTTTAAAACAAAAACTGAACAATACAGAATTTACTGCAGAGCTGTCATAGTGGGAGTTAGGTGTATGTATATATATAAACTGGTAACTGACTGTAGGTATAAAAACCATTTGTTTTGCTGACCTCCGGCGCTCCAACTTCTCGCCCAGCTACACTGATGTACAGGTGTCCTCATGTTCTGTGTGGTTACAGCTGCATCCAGTGAACTGTGTCTATTTAATGAAGGGAGATGTTGTCATCGTCTCTCCACTGACCCACAGCTCATTTATATGGACAGCACTTACATAGCACATTTCATGACACTTTTACACTACTAGCCACACACACACACACACACACACCCTTACCCACATCGATGACACACTGGGTTTCAGTATCTTGACCAAGAACGTGGACTAGCGGAGCCGGGGATCGAACGACCATCTGCTGAGCCCCATTCAGGGACTGATGTGAGCAATGAGCTCAGACTGAGGTCGGCATCACAACAAAAACCATCAGATAAAGGTGAATACACACAGTACATAACAAAGACTCTGTGCAAACAAAAACATTATGATCCTATTTCAAACACCGTGCCGGTCGCTCAAATTCACTGTCCCCTTGTGAAAAGCAACACTACCATCATGTTCAGAGACCCGCTGCTGACCAGGAAATGAAACAGAACAACAACAGGTCTCAGTGTGTTCCTGTTGTACGCACACAGATCTTTTTCATCAGCATTTCAGGTTCACACTACAAACTCAATAAAAGTCCTTTAACCACTCACTGATGTTTTGATGAGCTGACGTTCTGTTTTCCGACTGCAGCTGACATTTCACTGTGTTTCAGGTGAAAACAGAAGTGGAAACTAATGATGAGGATAAAATTTCCTCACACTCAGACTCTGACCGCTGAGCCTCACTGCAGAAACCTCACAGTCAGACATGATAACAGGCTAAAACTGAAAGTCTATTTCAGTTTATCTCATTTATTTACATTCTATTAAACCATGTACCTCTTGAGGTTATATCTTGAGAATGCTGTATTATAGTTATTTTTATTATTGTTATGTTTTCTATTGTGCTTCCTGTTTTACATCCTGTAGAGTTGGGTCAGAACCACGGCCCAGAGGAGCTTTAGGGAAGATGTGACTTGTGCTCTCTGTAGTATGTGGATGTTGATGTTGCCCGGGATGTGGTTGGTGAACTTTTCCACTCACTGGTGTTAACTCAGTCTCTGCAGGTCTCTGTAGGTCAGCTCCTCTGTGACTCCCACAGGGGTATTTCTCCGGGATGGTATTGTTATGTTGATGAGCATGAACCTCTTTGAGTTCCTGGGCTTCAGAACAATGTGGTCAACGGTTTCTTGGTACTTTCCATCGATCCTGCATTGTGGGTCTGTTCCATCGTTGATGATGCAATGACGATAGGATCTGGTTGTGAGACTCTGTGTCTCCTCTTGTACATGACCATGTCCTCCCAGGTTTCTGCAGTTACTGGCCATGATGGTAGTCGCCATATTTTCTGTTGGTGGAGTTCCTTGGACGTGAAGGTCTTTCTTGAATTGTGAAGCTTCGTCCTTGTTGGAGTAGATTTTACTTATTGCTGTTTGGAGCAGCAGGTGATCTGTTTTTGTCAGATTTCTTCTTATTCTTATTCTTATTATTAATACCTCACCTCACAGATCTGGGACCTCCAGGAGGAAAGTCTTCAGTTAGACGTTTATCAAGAGGTTGAAGAAACTCAGAAACTCCATTTCCTCTTGTGCAGCAGACGCTGTGGTCCAGCGAAGTGTTGATGTGTTTGTGTGTTTGATCCTCTTGATGCTCTGCAGTGAGGCAGCAACACATCAACACATCCAGCCTGTTCTCTGATTCTCCACCAGGAGAAGTGTGAAATGGCAGGTTGTGATTGTGTGTGTGTGTGTGTGTGTGTGTGTGTGTGTGTGTGGGCGGGTTCTGGCCTTTTCCCCTCCTCTCCCACGTCCTCCAGCTCTGCCGCAGCATTAGCATGCAAACAGCAGCTGCAGCGCTGCACCCCATCGCTCACTTCAAACAGCAGCACAACCTCAGCTCCCACACACACACACACACACACACACACACACACACATACACTGCGTCACACTATGACCATGTAGTACAGTTCATATATTGCAGCAGTAGAAGAAATAGCACTTTGTACATGTCAATGAGATGTATTCATTTGACATTCAGCCCACGCAATAAGTGACACACACATACAGTTAGCAACCCACACAGTGTGAGCACTGCACACACACACACACACACACACACACACACACCTGAGCACACACACAGTTAACCTGCACACAGTCTGTTCCTCAGCAGAACCAGTTCAGCTGTTCAGGATGTTTTCTTCTTGCTAAAGCACAGATTCCAGCAGCTTCAGTCTGAGTGTTGAGCTGGATTTAAACCTGTGTGTTATGAGGTTGCAGCGTAGCAACAGAGTCCAGGAGCGTCTGTAGCTGCACCGCAACCTCCACCAGAGCCGACCTGCACCTCCTCAAAAATGTAACTGCACCCAGCGGCTATGGGGACTGAAGCAAAAACGAACAAATAAATCTTTGGCATATTCCACCTCTGCACTGCTGCATAGACTCCTGTATCCAGGAAATAGCCACAGCCTCATAGGCTCTGCCCGCCTTTATGCCCCAAACAAAACAAGTCATTGAAAACATTTTAAAACCAGTTCTGAAGTATGATGACATTTTTATCTCCCAGCCAGCACAGGTCCAGTTTGTAAACCTGTTCCTGATCCACACCCACAAAACTCAACACAAATCAAACAAGCACAAACCCACAATTATCTCCGCATCACTTCTGGACCCAACCCACCCTGTTAATATATGACTTGACCCAACCTGTAATCAGAGGCTCAGAGCTGCTGCTGGGCAGGTATCGGATACTGTGCTGCTCAGTGGGAAGGGGAAATCAATAAGCTATAAAAACTAATACATATGTGCACATTCCAGATGTTTCCAATGTGTCCTTTTCAGTAGATTTCTGCTGAGGTGGAGGATCAAACTCTGACGGGTCCAAATCCTGTGAACGTCACGTAAAGCTGGAAATGACACCATGATTTAATATTAACTGACCGTGTCTGCTCCACTTTGTGTTGGATAGTTTAGTGCTATAAAGACTCTTTCAGGCCTTTTCCCTTGACTGATATTTTGCTTATATACTGAATATTATTGAGCTTTAAAGACATGAATGGAGCCTTTTAAATATGCAGAGGAAGAGCTGAGTAGCACAAATATAGAAATATAGATTTTTTCTCATGTTTACATCTAATGACTTTTGAACATCAGTGTGATTAATTCAACCCAGTCTAGAAATTATATTCTTATACAATTAAACTGTTTTCCCAGTTAGACTCAATGAATAAATGAAGCTGTACATTTATTAACAGTAGTAAACAGTAGGTTGGGTTTAGGCTTTGGTTCAATCATGGTTTTGGTTAAATGTAAATAAACATGTTGTGTCTGAACTTTTCCTGCATTAAACTAAACCACAATATTTTTGCAGAAAATAAATATGCTGTCTTTAACTGCTTCGTTCAGTATCAGAGGATTTGGGAATATTTCATCATTACATTAAGACAAAACATAATCTGGTCACAACATTTACATTTTCAGCCCTTCTCTCACGGTAGCACGTTATTTGTATATAAATGTCATTTCTCTGAGACAAAGTTGGATTGAACTGATAGAAAGGACGGCACCTGCAGTGGATAAAAACAGCTCACCACTAGAAACATTACCTGACTTTGAAAATAACTGTCACTTAAATATTTCTGGGAAAATAAATAATAAGAATAAAACAGAACCAGTGACAACGGCTACATGTTAAGTTAAGGGTTAATTTCCTCTTGTGGAAAAAGCCCCATAGTCATGTGAATAATATTCCTGCTGTTGTTCAAGTTTGGACAGATTCAGTGCTGTAGTTCAGTTAAACTAATTACTGAGACTCCACAATAGATAATGATAATAAAATAATTAGAATAATAAGCTATATTTATATAGCACCTCTCAAAACACAGTTACAAAGTTCTTTACAGGACAAGACAAAATTGAGGACAAACAATAAAAACGATAAAATAAACTGTTTTGAAACAGATTTCAAAGCAGTTCAAAGGCTTTTACGACATTGAGGAGGAGATATAAGAGAAAAGTGCAACAGTGAGGTACAGAAAAATGAGGTAAAACATTTTTTAAATGATAAAGCCATAAAATAAGAAACAGGAGAATGTAATATGAATATAAATATACATTTATAAAATGTATAATATATATATATGTGTGTATAATTTTATAAATATATAAATATGATATAAAATGTAAAACAGTAGATTTAAGAAGTTAAGGGTAGATTCAGACCCTGAGCTCTGAGAAGGCAACGCCTGTGAAAATATGTCTTTAAACAGGATTTAAAAGAGGCTGAAGAGTGAGACAGTGGAGGTTGTTCTGACGGTGGGGGCCCGAACAGAGAAGGTCCCGTCTCCCTCGGTCTGCAACCAAAATGCAAGATGTGTAAGTTTATAGTTTTCATTCATTCAGTCCAAGTTGACTCTGACCTCTGACCTCAGGAGCTGATGTCCTGTCAGAGAAGGAGACGTCTCCTTTATTCACCACTGGTCCCTCACAGGTTTACACATTACACTACATTACACCGTTTTCTACACGTCTTCATTTTATTATAATTTACGCCTGTTATTTTTACCACCTAGCTATCACCCTCCGTGACCTTTGAGCCAAACTGTTCCACAGCCAGCAGGACGACAAACTGTCTTCACCAAGCAGAGGAACGGGAAGTAAAACACACTGGAGCCAACCGGGCCTGAAACTTCAGGCTTTGACAGTTTTTTAAAAGAAAACACAAAAATATTGTCAAACCACTATGATTTTGATAATATTGTCATATGCACAGCCAGTGGTGGGCAGCTGGGCGTAAACATGCTAGCAGATTAGCTTCGCTACCCCCTGGGACGCTCATCGTGCATGTCATAGCAGTCCACTGAGAGTCTCCCACACTAACAGGATAAAGCTGGTTATAATGGGAACCAGTACAAAACAAGGCAGCCTGCAGTTTGCAGATAATCATGTCAAATGCTTATCTCGTGTGACTGACCTCAGGACCTCCAACACAGATGGTAGTTTCTAATTACACATTCCCAACATCTCAGGAGCAGAGTGCATTAATTAACAGACGTGTTCAGAGAAGCTGCTCTGTTAATGATGTCAGATCCGGAGCTGCAGATAAGACAGAGCTCAGTCACTGGAGTGTTGTTGGTTACTGCATGTGTTTGTGTGTCTTCATGTTGCATGTTCTTTTATTGTTTAATGACCAAACCAGTGTAACGGCTGATTTCACTCACTGATGTCACAGTGAACACAGTCTGCTCCTCACTGGTTCCTGGTTTGTCTGCAGCCAACCAGGAACCAGACCAGGAGACGTTTTATTCATTTCCTGCTGAAGCTGCAGTTAGATGACGGTGACGTGATGCCGCTGGCATCAGAGCACAGAAGGTTTAGATACAGAGCTGTCAAATGAGAGACACTTTTCTGCTGCAAAATCTGATTTTATAAATGTAATGTAACACCTTTTGCTGATGAGTAATTAGTAATGTGATTACTTTTTCATTTTGTAAAAAACAAACACTAACATCTGGATCCACATTAATCTGATTAAAATATGCTGTCAAACATCCTGTTTCCTGTTTGTGTTAACCAGCTAATCTATGTCTGAGAAAAAGGAAACAAAAACAAAAACTTTTGAATTTTTAAAATCACAAATCATGGCAAATGGAAAATAAAAACAGACGCTGAAAAACCAGAACTCCAGCACCGCCTTTAAAAACAAGACTGAGAGTCTGTGGATGTATGAGCAGCTCTGTGAGGCTGCACTAATGCACAGCAGGGATGTGAGCTAAATGTAAGCATGCTAACTACCTTAGCTTAGCATGTTAGTGTGTTGACAGTATGAGTTATGGGTAATAAGTAATTTATTAGTAGTTTACCCAGCACTGCTCATTAAAAATGACAATGAAGATTTTTTGTCAGCATTTGATGATGAGATCAACATTTCATGTGACAAAACCTGTTTAGAAACAGGGAGTTTAAAAGAAAATGAAATGTATTATTATTATTATTATTATTAAACAGTCTGATTCCAGCAGTGAACATGTGGGCAGTGCACACAGAGGTTGTTCAGTCATACAAGTCCCGAGGTGTTCACCACAACAACAGCCTGGACCAGACTGACGACACTAACGTCCTGCACATAACAGGTCAGACTCCAGCTGCTCAGGAGATGGAGGTCCTCTGGAGTCTCCACGGTGCGACTGGTGAGACTCCAGCCATCGTGTGCTCAGTAGTTTGCACCTCAGCAGCAGACAGGAAGTGATGAGGAGGGTCAGCTCTGTCCTGGTATTCTGTCGTGACTCCACAGAAGACGTGGGAGAGAGAACGGTGATGGATGAAACCCTGAGTGGGCTGAGCAGCTCGATCACCTGAATATCACCTGTTTGTAAAAACCAGTTTGGAAGCAGAGAACTGAGTCGTGGAAGAGAGGAAGGAGCCACTGGTTCCAGCTGTTCATTTCCACTCTGCATCAACTTTATTTCTGAGAAATCATGATTTCTCTGTCTGTTCGCCTGTTGGCTTTAGATACTAAAATACTCATGAGCTGTTGCTACGGTGAAGAAGCCAGAGGCGCAAATTAGAGCTGTAAATTCAAAACGCTTTGTTGTTTCATCTGTAAATAAACACATCACCACAGCTGCTGAAATCAGAACGCCGCTGCAAGTCGCATCATCGTTTTCTTCTTTTTTCTCCCCCTCATTCGTTAGCGTGTATGTGACAGACTTTTGGGCTCGGTGACAGACAGTGTCTATGAGAAAATGAATGAGACTTTTACTTCCAGAACCAGACGCATCTGAAATAACTTCTTCCATCTTGCAGCTGTGTTTAAAATAGGAGCAGTGAACAGTTCAGCTTCTGCTGCTCCACATGATCAGCACGAAGGTTAACCTTTGTGTTTTTCTGAAAATAAAAAAGACCAAACCTGCTCATCGAGAATTTCTGGATCACTATGTCTGATATGAAAAAAATAACAGTAAACTCTTTCATAAAGTTAATAGCATTGGAATAACATCAGGTTGAACTTTAAATGAGTAAGAAGAAGATCTGACTGGTGGTGACAGGACAGTGGGGAACGTACGCTGTTGATCATTTTACTGTTTCAAACAGATGCATCAACTTTATACATGTTTGTAAATCTGCTGTCAAAGGCCGGCACTAAGTGAACAAGGTGTTTCCATAGCAACACAGTCCATTAAAACAGCATATAGCTGGTCACCAGCCACCATCATTTTGATAGGAGACAAAAGTGGAGGACAAAAAAACTCTTTAATCGTTCGCTTGATGACAGTAACTCTGAAACTGAGCTGTTAGCGCTCAGCTAAAACTGTGCTCCTTTCTCAACTGACCCGAGTACAACAACAACCTGCAATAAACAGGCTAATAAAACCAAGAGCACAGTGTGTGTGTGTGTGTGTGTGTGTGTGTTTTTCTACATTTACTGTACACATGTAAACCATCTAACATGCAGCCAGCTCACAGAAGCAGAAGATACAAGATACTGTTTTCTGTCTTTCCTCCCTCACAGACACACACACTTCAGTTATACTGTGTGTGTGTGTGTGTGTGTGTGTGTGTGTGTGTGTCAGATGTGACTGTGCCACCTAAATCATGTAGGCGCTGCAGCAGAGTGTCAGATATTGACGCCATGGCAACAACACAAAGCTGTGTGGTTACATAAAGACGATCAGAGTTTCAGAGTTAAAGACAAACTGATCGACGACAGACACAGACTCACCAGAGGAGCTGCTGCTGATCTGATCTGATCTGATCTGATCTGAACTGATCTGAACTGATCTGATCTGATCTGATCTGATCTGAACTGATCTGATCTGATCTGATCTGAACTGATCTGAACTGATCTGATCTGATCTGATCTGATCTGATCTGAACTGATCTGATCTGATCTGATCTGAACTGATCTGAACTGATCTGATCTGATCTGATCTGATCTGATCTGATCTGAACTGATCTGATCTGATCTGATCTGATCTCAGACCACATTTAGCCCCTTCATGTATCTCCAGAAATCAGTCTGATATTAAACCTAAAGTTTTGATGACAGAAAGAGAATCAGCTGTTTGAGAGTCAGATGGTGAGAAGGTGTAAATGCATCGGTTTCTCCTGGACACACATGTACGCTGAAGTCCTTCATTGTCAAACTACGTCACAAACTGATCTCCATTCAGAGACACTTGGTCATTGATCACAATTGACCTGTTGATCCAAGTTGATCAGAAAGCGTCTGTCATCAGGACTGTATCAGCTCTGTTAACTCGTCATTCGTGAAGCGATCACTCACAGCTGCTCCATTTTCACATTAAAAGCTTTGCATATGAAACTCAAACTGAGACTTTTTATTGAGTACCAATCATTTGTATTTGCCACCAAACACTTTTTTCAGTGTCCTTCACCCCAGTAGCAGAGCAGGTTGTGATATTATCAGCCAAGGTGTTGAAGTGGCCAGTCCAATACCAGCCAAAGCCCATTCCAGCTGGTATTTTTTGTAACAAATAATATTTCTATTTCTATTTTGACCTTGTGCTTGTCACAATGAGAGATAAAAATATTGCCACTGTAATAGCTTTCCAGAGTTGTAGATCCTTTCTCAAAGTGCTGTGGTTGACTGTGCAGTGTTGTGACGCCTGATAAGCCTTCAAAGTCACGGGTCTGTCAATCAAACTGGACTTCCTGTATCATATTTCTAAGTCTATCATAGGTCTGAAGAGATCAAAGCTCCAGCACATTCAAAAATCTTTGGAACCATCTTTTACGTGCACTTCTCAGGCTATGACCTAAATATGGTGGCACCCATGTCGTCTCTGGACCAGCCTCAGACAATTGGCCAAAAGCCACATGAACATGGGCCAAATCCATCTTTGCCAAAGCTCCGCTGGCAGATACGTATGTTTATACCTATGATTGGCTTGTTAATAGTTGTTCTCTCTCATGATTATTCTATTTAAATGTTAATGTAATGTGTTTTGTGATGACCCTGATCAAGGCCACGAGCCAAACTTCAGGTCTCACAGGTACCTGAAACACCTGCTCAGACACCGTCAAGGTAAACTTTCACCTCTGCCATCATGCTGGTATAGTTAACTACTCAACCGTGGATGCATCACAAAGTCTGATTGCGGCTCTGTGGGTTTTCCTAACCCTGTTAAACCTGTTGCCTGAGATCCACTGCATTTTTCATTTGGCAGTCTTTCGACTTTGTGGTCTAATGTTTTGCAAAGAAATGTGCTTTGGAACAGACACTGAATGTATTCAACAACAAGCTCTAAATGTTAAAAAAGACACAGCTGAAGCACGAGACAAGGTGTGGTCATCCTGTTTCATGCTTTTCATATCGTCTCAATCAATCGTCTCAATATCTTCCCATAAAAATGGAGATAACGTGGCACATTTTGCACAGTCGCTGCAGAAAAGCACAGGAAAGTGACAGAAATAGTTGTGTAACCAGTAAAGAGAGAGAAGGGGGGGGGGGGGGGGGTTCAAACCCTGGCTCCTCTCTCACCAACAGCGTGAGGGGGAACAGATGCTGTCACATCCATACATTTTTTTTAAATGACGAGGATAACTAGAAATATTTAAGTATTTTATAAACATGGAAAAAAGCCCTGTGACAAATGGAAATTAAATCACAACCATGTGTTTCTTCCTGTCACAGAATGCTCCAACACTCTGGTTTTTGTTTTCGGGTCCAAACGTCCCTCAATCACCCAAATTCCTCTCTATCTTTAGACTGGGACTGTTTGTCAGCCTCTCATTCACAGATTAAATGTGCCCCTTCAGTGTAACGAGCCGTACACATAAACAGTGATGGGACTTAATCACTGCTGAAAATTTAATTAAATGTTAGGAAAGAGGTAAAAATCTGACCCAGCATGACTCAGTGTGTTAAACAGTTTCTGGGCTTTGACCCAAACAGAAGACGAGTCCTGATTTTCTCTGTGAATGTCTTCAACTGATCACTTCATCTATGAAATGTCCAAAATAACAGAGTCACGATTCTTCAGCCTGTTTGTTCTGAGCAGAAACCACAGGACGGGCACAGTCTCACAGCAACTATACTCCATATTTCTACAGTAACTTTGCATCAAGTGAAAACTCTGAGACAGTTGAGCATTGAGCTCTCAGGGCCACCGTAGTCTTCAGGGGCAAAGTTCACTACCTGCTCTGCTCCAAACACCTTGTGTGGAGCATTTAGCAGCTGAAGAGCCAGATTTTTCCTCAGTAGTCGGTAGAGACCAAAATCAGAGCTAAAACAGAGTGAACGTTGGACTTAAATTCTACTGATGAAATAAATGCAGGACTTGTAAATAAGTAGCTGTTTGTTCTGTCAGTACAGAAATATGCCGAGTTCAGACTTCAGTCTTCTATTTACACCACTACAGTTATGTGATTTTTATTCTGCTGCTCCCTCTCCTCAGATAATAGAGAGATTTTATTATTTTTACCAAACACCAGTTTTCCACTTCTGTGTTTCATAAGTGAATCCTGTTTTTCTGAGGATTCAGTTAAACACACTCACCTGCTTCCAGGGAATAATGAATAATTATCTTACACTTTGCAAACACCCCAACACTTTTGCTTTGTGCAGACCCCGGGAGCTGGCCTGATTATGCTGTTTGCTTGTTTACGAACAACATTTTGCCCGACGGTCTCTGCAGCCACTTGCTTTTCACCGTCTCAGGAGTCCACAGCCATCCGCATGATGCTGCCTCTTCACAGCCCGGAGCTGCTCTCCAACAGAGTTCACTGCTGCTGAGGAAGAATTTATCAAAGCTCTGCTCAAAAATAAAAATACATATAAAAAAAATATATTCAATGTTTTGCCACTGGGATTTAGCATCAGCTGTATAATAGCATATGCATATGAATAAGTCTGTCTACCAATCCTAACACATGTTTTTTTTTCCTTTCCAAGTCAACCTTTTTATGCTGGTGCAGTAACGGCAGAGAGGAGGAAAGTGTTCGACAGTCTTCAGTGCATTTAAAGTATTCAGTAGGTTTTTATAAAGCTGCAACAGTCAAGACTCATCAGATGAAAGAAGCTAAAACACACATTTTACAGTTTGATTTATTGTTTTGTATTTTAAAAACAATGGAAGAGGCGTGCCAAAAATCTGCTATCGTCCATCTGTCCTTATTTTTGTGTGGCTCTTGACCTTTATTCTTCTGGGAATTTTTTTTTTTTTTTTTGTGGTAAGGAAGAGATAAGACCAAGGCACATCCTAAACATCGAGTCATAATCAAAATACCCATGAGACCAAGACAAATCCAAAGCAGAAACAAGTCAGAGGTAAAAGATTCATGAGACTGGAACAAGTCAAAGTCAACTACAACTACAACACCGAGACAAGTGCAAGTGAGAAAACCAATGTTACAGAGACACGTCCAAGTCATCGAGTCAGACTGAACATCTGAGGTCGGGTCCAAAAGACCTGAGGCCGAGACAGGTGCAGGTTCAAACACCCACAAGACTGGAGTCAGAATCAAACTGAGACAGAACAAACAAATTTCTAAAATTTGGCACTTACCAAATGAGACTGTACATTTTTTAAATGTATGTAAATATACATATAAAGGTATTGATATAAGTTTATATGTTTTAGGGACTTAACCAGTGTTGTTGTTGTCATGAAAGCTGATGGTTATCAGTTCATGGGGGAGGGGCTGAGAGGGAGAGAGAGGAGAAGTTCTTCCATGAAGACTTGAAAGATATCTACAAAATCTACTCTGGAAAAGTGATGTTCAATGTTCAAAATCAATAAAGGTAGGTGACACAAAAACAGTCACATCCAAGTTAAACCCATAAAGGCTGAGACAAGTCCCAGGAGACAGGTCCAAGTCGAAACATCCACAGGGCCAAGATAATATCTCCAGACTGGTCTGGAGACTGTGACTGGTAACAAGTACTACAGCTCTGCGTTAAAGTCAAAACAGTCTGTGTGTTGTTGTAGCTAAATGACCTTTTGATCATTAATCTATCAATACTGTGAGCCAGATTTCCAGAGTCATTTCCTCTCTGACTGCTGCTGATAGTACAACACGAGATTTTACAATCTACAAACTGGAAACAGTGAGAGAGAAGAGCTGAAGTCAATAAAAAGAGAAAGTATTCAGGGTTCACAGCTGAATCTGTGACCTTTGTTGACCTTTGGCGAACATGTTGCTCAGTGTGGGTAATGATGCTGCTGCGATCGATGACGCCCACAGATCCATCTCCAGCCTGAGGAACTGGCAGCAGAGTGAAGCCTGGAGAAAGCCCATCTACACTCTGCAGCAACAAGGAAGTTTGTCAAGAGTCTGACAGTATCTGTGTGTGTGTGTGTGTGTGTGTGTGTGTGTGAGCTTTCTAGACTGAACAGCATTCATTTTCACTTTACAGGGTCTCATTCACTGCAACATCTCCTGTGGGCAGTGAGTCAGGTGAAGCCTCAGCAGGACCAGTCTGAAGTCCTGCTGGCGCCTCCTACAGGCAGCAGAGCTCATTACAGCCACGTCAGGACCGAGATGAACAGAGCAGACAACACGACGATGATCAGTGCTGAGTACTGAACCTCAATACTTTGAGCATTTAGTGTTGTTACTGGGGGAAATGAAGCTTAGTGAAAGTCAGGAAGACTATATCCTCGAACATGACTTCTAACTCACAAACACCATTTCCTGATATCTATAAGCTCCACCCACTTATTCTCATCTTCCTCCAATCCAACCACAGTAGACTTGTAGTGTCCATATGTTATGTGACTTCCTGGGTCTGGTACATTCAGTTAGGGGCCCTAGGTCAAAAGGACATGGGAGATGAGTGCTTCTTTGTCTTAGGAAATGAGGTCCATTTAGATATGGACCATATATCTTGTCTCAGCTTCAACCTCTATAAGTGTGTAGTTAGAGCAGTTATTCAGAGGAGATTCATATTGGCTCTGACTCCTCTCTCAGGCAATCCATGGTGCTTGATTTGATGCTGGACTTCTTTGTAATAAACCTCTTTATATACAAGCAAGACGGCGTCAGCAGAGTTTCCTTCATCATCATCACATCATCGCTATTTAAGAAACAACAGTCTCCCCTTCATCAAGACATTCCCATCCTTGACCTCCACTCCTCATCTCCACCACCTGTATCTAAAAGATTCCTGGACCTTAAACCTGTTGGTCGTTTTCACAATAAATTTCATTTCTCAAACTCTTTTGGTCTCTTATCAGTCTCTCCTGATTGAACTCAGGACAGTTGAAGCTGAATCATCAGTTCCTTCATTAATGAGGTGCCACAGGGGTCAATACTTGGTCCATTACTATTCACATTATACATACATAACTTTATTCCTCATAAGTAGTACACAGTATTTATCATAGATTTTTAGTTGGAGAATAGACCAGGTTGGTAGTAGAGAGATATATCAGCATTTTTATTTTATCAGCTGATTTAACCTAATTACAGATAAATAATTCTGCGTTTATCGGCCGATTTAAATTAATAAAGTCAAAGAAATTGTAAGCCAAAAAAAAAGATGCTTGAGCTGTGCCAAGTCAGGTCAAATCAGTTTTAGTCCATTTTATTTGCATGAGGCCAGTTCACCACAGAAGTTTTTTTATGTCATGTGTATCTGTTTAAAAATTAAATGTCAGTAAATCCTTAAAATCCTTAAGTATCAAAATCAGCATCAGCCTTAAAGATCCTGTGTTGGTCAGGTTGATACTCGTCACATACTCTCTAATCAAACTGTCTGATTATCCTGCAGGTGTTTTATGGTGGAGACACCATGAGGGAACTGGACAGTACAGTTCTGGACTGAACAGTAGAACTATACTGAATAATTATTCATGACCAAAAAGTTTGAAGGTTATTCTGCAACCGCCTTCAGCTGGTGGCACAAAACTGTGGCTTTCCAGTGACATCACATCATCCCTCAACATAGAGGCCACAGGTATTTTTTTGCGTGCTAAGCTGTCAACCTGCTCCGAGCAGGCGGAGGTGGAGGAAGTGGAGGAAATAACCTCAGTGCGTCTGAGGCAAATGTCAGTTCACCTGTCCTGCGCTGGCATAAAAATAAACCCAGCTGGCAACAAGGACTGTCAAATTCTGAAGGTTTGCATCTGATGCTTTGTTGGTTCTTGTTTACTTATCATTTAAATAAGAAGTTCTGAGAGTATCAATACAAAACTGGAACTGGAAATTTGGATCATTGAAGCAATGACTGAAATGAAGACTTACATTTACACTGTTTGATCATCTCCAGATGCATTTGTTAAAGTCTCGTGTTATCGTAAATGTCACCACAAAAATGCAAACAAGGAAACAAAGAAAGTGGGTCCTGTGTAATTAAGTCGATCTGAGAGTCACAACCACCACAACTTACTCCATTTTCTCTGACCACATGTTCATCTTGCAGCTCTGAAGTGCACAGAGTTCTTCTCTTAATATCCAAGCAAACGTTTTCCACATCAACTTTCCACTCAGATTAAAAGTTGCACATAGTAACACGGTGCAAAAACCTCCACATCACCCAAACTGACTTCAGCGTCCTCTCGTTGTGTTAATGAGCACCAACACTTTGTGTGCAACATCTGGTCGAGCAACACTTGTGTTTTACTTTGTCATCTCGGTGATAAAGAGTTGTACAAAAGAAGAATCCCACAAACGGCAGAAATTATTTTCTCGCCCACTTTCTGCTGCTTCTACGACAGCAAATCCTGTTTGTCTTTGACTTCTGGGTATTTTTGAAGAGCACCGTCAGCTGTGAGACAGAGCTGTGAGCTGCTTCATCACACTTACAGAAATACGACGAAGGTGTTGACATGTTGAACATCAGACAGCCTTCGACCTCTATCGGGCTCTGCAGGCCTGAGCGCCGCACTGAAACGCTCAGGAGCTGACTCAGCATCTTCTTACGTTCAGCCACAGCGACGCGTCACGTCGACGACTTACACGCAGTGAAGGATGACCTCGAGTCCACCTCCTCCCGCTCAGGTCTCCCAGGGGCAGCTGATCCACATCCTGCCTCGTCTGCCTGGTAACACGCCTGTTAAATCTGAGTGCCACAACAAATCATTATCATGTCGTCACTGCCCTCGACACAGAACTGTGTGTCCCTGCTCTTGTATCTTATCTCCCTCTACATCCAACATATTGAGTCCATTAATGCTCCTGATTAGTGTGAAATCCCCAAATGTTGGAAGTTAAATCATTAGTTTATAGTGTCTTTCCCTCACAGACTCATTAAATCCATGCCTCTGTGGATGTCTTTCACAGACTGAACTATAATGATATTAATAGCCCTACACATACACCCTCAAGTCCCAGACAAAAGCCCCTGGTCTAAAAAGGCTGTCAGGGTCTCTGTGCAGTCACTGTAACTGTTGTTGTAAGCAGGATTATAGTTCATGGTATGCACCGCTTGTAGGCGACCTTTAGGTTTCCACTGAGGCTGCCACCTGTTCCGCATAACACAGGATCATCCTGTATTTGAAGATAAATGCTGCAATAAGTCCCGTATCCCTGCTGTGAATAATCTAATGTCCAGTAAAACTAAATTAGTTAAACAAGTTTATCAATGAGCAGCAGACTGATGGACTTTGAGAAAATCCGTGTATGGTGCCTTTTATTAATAAAAGTAACCACAGGCTGTGGTGCACCGGCAGTTCACTCTGATATTTAACCACAGTGGTCCGGGTGCACTCTGTTTCTGTTGGCCCTGATATTTCTGGACTATAAGCACATGAGAGAGTGAGAGATCTGTATTTTGACATCTCAAAAAATATTCAACCTGAAGCAGACAACAGATTCATACATGCACAGTGCGTACAGGATTACAGCTGCTGAGCTGGTCAGAGAGTGTGTGTGTGTGTGTGTGTGTGTGGTGTGTGGTGTGTGTTGGGGGGTTGAATCTCTGACTGAACTCACCTGAAACTCTATTTCCCTGCTTCCAGTCTCTCTCCTTTTTCCCTCTCTTTACACCCTCGAGGCCCCAGGATATGCACAGCTCTGTTTGCTAAAGGTGAAAATGCTTTGAACTCATGCAGCCAGATCCAGATCTTTGTGTGAATTCACGTCAGTCAGACCCAGTTTGTGTCTGTCTGTCTTTCCTTTACCCGCCTCGAAGCCTCACCTGACCTGACGATCTGTCTGAGCACACAGTAAAACTTGAAACCTGAGGGGCTGTTGGGCCTGGCAGTGTGGACGGACCGGTTTCGAAGGGTTAGACTTCAGTAAACAAGATTTACAGAAGTAAGTCTGGTTTAACTTGTGATCTGTTTTATCAAGTCAGAGCTGCTAACATTAGCCTAAACTCACAGTAGATGTTCTGGCCTTGAAGGTGGATTTTTCTAATGATTGGTTAATACTATAGGAATTAGGCGTGTTAGCTAGCTGTGCTAGCATTTGCAGCTTATGTTAGAGCAGACAGAAATATAACATATGATCATACTCTTTTCATACAGAGTCTCTTTAACTACATTTTCATGCACGTGCCTCTACATGAGGGGAAATTCAAAGACTGTGCTGTGTAATTACTTAGAGACTGAAATAAGCTTCAGTTTCAGCCATTAACTGCATCTAAACATTCAGCAGACAGAAGCCAAACCACCACATGACTGAACTATAACATCTCAGTTGTGATCACAGTAAAGGAGTCAGAATTACAAGATGCTAATCAGTGACACAGGCTCATTAAACAGTGAAACGACAAGTAAAACCTGATAATTCTGTCACTTAATATCAGTCACTCACCGTTCGCTGCAGGTAAAGCACTGCACATTCACACTGACCCAGAGGAACATGTGTCTGTCTTTTCTTTGTCTCACAGAAATAAATAAGCTCTTGTTTGGAGAAAAATAAAGAACAAAAGAAGAGATCAAGATCAGAGAAATCAATTCTGTCCAGTTTGAGAATAACAGGAGAAACACAAGAAGAGCAGGAGATCTTCTGTTGTGCTCACAGGCCTTCATGTGAGCAAAATCACAATAACAGGTGCTGTGCAGGCTCATTTAAATCCGAGTTTTCTTTTGATTCTTACTGTTGTCTGATTATTTCAGATCAGAACAGTGAGAGAAAAAAACAAAGACTTCAAAATCTTCAGTTCTTTGAAGCTGAGATGAAGAAATACAACAGAAAAATGGTCAAAATCTTATACTGATCTTAAATTGGGCTCAGTTGTGTCGAGGAGAAATAGGCTAGACAAAGAGGAGATCTTATTTCTGAACGATTCTTTCCTCTGGGGAGTAAAACAACAAAGAAAAGAGCAGAACCTGCAGGAACAGCATCGTCCTCGTCGCTCAGCTCACTGATTAGTTTTAATTGACTGCAGCTGCTGCAGCTCGGTCTGTGTGAATGTCCAGCAGGTGAAATGGAAACAAACTGACTCAGTCACAGCTGGTTTGCACATCTGTAAGAAGAGCTAGATCATCACAGTGTCATTATTTCTGTCAAAAGCTTCACTAACGAGGCTCAAATGAACAGTGCAGCCTCCACACAGACTGTTAATGTCGTAAATAAAGGTCCGTTTTGGCTCTAAACTAATCAGTTAATACATCATACATTACTCAGTGAAATTAGGTTACACCGGAAATCAGCCGACATGTTGTGCGTCGTGTTGACCTTGTTACTGTAAAAACCACAGTTACCTTATTTTGGAACCATGGCTCAGTGATATTCACCCGTGTCACTGACACTAGAGCCTCCTGATGTGTTTTCAGGTGCATCTGAATGTCACTACATGTTCAGCTGAGGGAACTGACTGATTTAGACTCTACTTTGTTTCAGTTTCTGCTTTAGTCAAACTCTCACTTGAATTTATTTTAAAACAAGGATGCATCTCTGCATGAGCAGCTGCAAATGACACTTTCTCTAATGTACAAACTGAGCCTGTTTATTGAGTTCTGTCATTCATAGTGATGGTGATGAAGGTTTGATGATAATAAAAAAACACAGTTAAGAGACTTTATATTTGTAACTCAGCTCCAGATTCATCATTTCTATGTTCCAGCACAAATGAAACCTTGACCACTGTTGGTTTCTTCCACTGGGATCAGGTGCTGGCAGAAGAAATACCTGTGTGGCTCCCTTAGCTTTCTGGTGGTAAACAACTGTGAACATATATCAAATCAGTTATAACAGGTCACCTGATAAATGTGTCTTAATCAGCAACTTTTTACTCCCTCGTTAGGCTGTCAGAGCTTCCTTATTAGTAATTCATAGTAGTTTGATAAATACAAGCTGAGGGTTCTTTAATCCCCAACTCTGATTGTAAACAACAGGTTTAAATCACGTAGCTGCACATCTAACATTAACACACACAGACAATATATCATAATAATCATCACACTGTCACACAACCTCTCAAGTGTGTGTGTGTTTGTGTGTTGTCAGTGATCCTGACACACTGTGGGTGTGTGTGAGAGTGTATGTGCACACACAGCGTGGTACATTTTGTACTCTGTGGCACACTCGGGCACTGCCCACCCACTCCCCATCACTGGGTCGACAGTCCCATTGGAAATCCATGCAGCCGAAGCCTCTTCTCCACGGCTGCCTGCTTATTGATTAGCTGTCAGAGACAGAGAGAGGCAGGGGAGGACGAGAGAGCAGGCCTGGGTGAGAGACAAAGATAGACAGTGACAGAGAGAGAGAGAGAGATGACGGGACAAAGCAGGAAGCAGAATGAGAATGAGGAAGAAGATGAAGAGCTCTGTGAAGACTGAGAGTGAAACTGGGAGACAATGTGAATGACAAGAGGACGGGGGCAGGGATGGGAGGGTGAAGCTGGTCCTGAACCTGTGCCGTTGCTCTCTCTCTCTCTCTCTCTCTCTCTCTCTCTCTCTCTCACCACTCGAGTCTCCATCCAAATTAATGAAAGAAAATGTGACTTAATGCATGAGTCCATCCACTACGATATTCTACACAGCTGTATGGGTGTATCCAGATACACAGTTGGTGGCGATAATTAAACCACTGCAGAAATCGAACCAGATGTTTAAACACTGGAAAACTGTAGATTCATGGAAATATGATATCCATGTTTATGGATGGATGGATGGATGGATAAAGCTCTGGATGGATGGATGGATAAAGCTCTGGATGGATGGCTGGATGGATGGATGGATGGATGGATGGATGGATGGATGGATGGATTGATGGATGGATGGATGGATAAAGCTCTGGATGGAAGGATGGATGGATGGATGGATGGATGGATAAAGCTCTGGATGGAAGGATGGATGGATGGAGGGATGGATGGAACAGTACAATGTATAATCTCAGACTCTGATGTTGTATCACTGAATATGCAGCATAGCTGTAGCCGTAGCTGTAGCTGTAGCTGTAGCTTAGAAAAGGCTCAAAACTTTCTGCACTTGTATGTTTTACTCTCTTCTGGAATCTTAGTGAAAATCAATGCAGTGATTCTTGTTAGATTTAAAGGTTTGTTGAGGTTTTTGTTTGATTCATGAACCCACATGCTCATCCGCAGAGAGTGAGATGGGACGGTGCAGAAAGCTGCTCGGTGACGGAGGATGAGGAGGGAATGTAGATGTCAAATGTTAATGAGATTAGAAAAGGCAGAGGAAGAGTTGAAAAGAAGAGGTGAAGCTGCCGAACGTGGGGGTACAGCTTCCTTCTGATGTATCCCAACCATCATATCTGAGCTTTAATGATTCTCTCTGGATGAAGAAAAGGAGAGACTAAAGAGAGATCAAGGGAGATGAGGGGGTGAGGAAGGAGGGAGGAATAGAGGAGGGTGAAAAGACGGAAAAAGCTGTAAAACAGCATAAAGAAAAGATAGAAGAAAAGGCCCTTCCAGACATACGTATTCAGTATGCCATCATACCTCCTATGGCTGCAGATATATTAAAGTTACATTTTTTATGTAAAACTCTTCAGACTTCAGTTCACACTGCCTTGAATCATGAAGTTGCATCAGAGAGGAGACTTTCATGGCTGCTAATGAAGCCCAAATTAAATCTGGTGTTAGGTTTTGACTTTATAAATACAGAAATTAGATTTAATGAAACTCTGAATCACATTTTCTAGCAGCTAAACTGTTTAAATTCCACATAAATACAGTGAATTACTGCAGTAAATTAAATTAAATTATTTACCTGAACTGCAGAGAAAACCTAATCTTATTCAGCGGTTTAATAAGTAGATAGGTTTCCTCATATTTCAGTAAAAAGCCTCCCTCTTTTCTCACCTGCTCCTGTTCCAATTTTCTGTTACTTACACATTTCCAGTATTTATTCTATCAACACTCATGTCACACTCACATTGATACTGATTTAATTCACTGTTTGTTTATTTGTCTTTTAGGTCATGGATAAGCTTTATGAAATTCTTCACTTCCTGCAGATATTTCATATTAAAAGCTGCCCAGTGGACGCAAGCCCTCCCTTTCCTGATGGGCCTTGGTTATGAAACATCAGCAGATCTGTCGAGTTTCATGGATTGTAGCTTAACAGCAATAAAAAATACAGAAAACAAGAGGTCTGGTGATTTCAGACTCAGCCATTGTTTGAAATCTGGATTCTGTTTAAGAATTTGTGGTTATGAAACGTTCTCAACCCAGCATCCTGAGAGTGACGTCCATACTGGATGATTCTACACCTGATGATTTACGTACACTGTCTATGTTCAGTGTAGTGTGTCCTTTATCTGGAAAGGTGGAAAATAAAGGTCTTTAAGTTTAACAAATTATTTTAGTTTCCCACTCACAAGCTGTATGATACTGTATATGATACTGAAGATAACAAGAATTTAAAAACACAAATCAGGGTTTTGCAGAATTGTCCAATATGGATATTCTCATCTACATGGTTGGGTGAAAAACATGGAAGCATTTTGAGTTTTCTCATCCTCAGTTGTCTATTACATTCAAACCACATAAAACAAAGTGACCCGATGGTTATGGTGCCACATGGTTTGATGTCATTCCCCTTCTCTCTGTCCCTGTATTTCCTGTCTTTACACTGTCCCGTCAAATTAAGGCATAAAAATGCCCCAAAATAACTTTAAAAAAACACATAAAACTGAAAGGGACATTGATTTTACATCAAAAGAACATGTGCTTAAGTTGCATGAAGTAAAGCAAAGGGTGATGAGGAATGCATGGAAAACAGCTTTTAAAACAGCTTTCTAGGATAACTAGAAACCACGTTCAAAGACTCTGAAGTTTTATACGGTAACTCACAGCAGTATGGGCCCGGAAAACAAGCTAATTCGTTTTAACTACACTCAACTTTTTATGTAAGTAAACTATTAACGGATTATAAGCAATGATAATAATAATTCCAGGCTTTTTAACTCTAGGTGGGCGGGCACACAGTTTGACTGACAGGAAAACGACATTAGCCGGTGGGAATATGCTGTGAGAGAGGGGATTCATTAGCACTCCCAAAGGGACACCGTCATTTATAATTAAATGTTGAGGCTGTTAAATAATAGATGACCAGCAATGAATGTTTTCTAGTGACAGAGACAAAATACTGAGGGAAAGAGCAGCGCAGAGAAGCAGGAGGGGAGAGAAACCATGAAGTGCACAACCTTCAAAGTGACTGAAACTAATCACTTATAAAATAAAAACCTCAGAAGGGTTAGTGGCTGTTATTCTGATATGCAACCTCAAGGTCACAACTTTATCTCTTTATCTTGACTTAACAAATTGTGCTCATCATTAGTCTTTGAAAGATAACACAGACATTTTTAAATCAAGGTCTTATTTTCCCAGGTTCGTTTTTTTGTATCACTATGTGATAAAATGGTCATTTCTGGTAAAATAGAGATCTTACTCTGTAACAAAAAGGCCCATCAGTGTAGAAATCCTTTCTATAATGTTGTCAGACACTTATAATAACAATCTGAACCTGTCGACTATAGCCCTATAGCGCCCTAACGAAGTCGAAACCAACTCTCCACCAAGACAGTCACTCTAACGACTGTCGCTGGCACATGGAGCACAAAGGGAACCAGTGACATCATCAGTCTTGTGAAAGCCCCTCCCACAGGTTAAATACCTGGGTCTCCACACCAGATAGTTGGACCAGTCCCAGCCTGGTCAGGTGCGAGAAAGAACTGATGAAGCCTCTTGGATGAGAGGTGAAACGTCTTCCTAGACAAATAACCAAGTCCAGCTGCTTTCAATTTAAAACTCCTTTGAGATACTATGACCTGGACAAATGAGAATATTCACAGGCTCACCATTTAGTCTGTTGTTCTAAAATAAGAATACACTGAGAGGACCTCGTTGACCTTATTGTAACTGTAATGCTGTGGTATTATTGGCTAAATTGCAAATACACTGTATACATTGGTTTAGCTACAACAGGTTTGAGTTTCTCAGCTCTCACTAAAATGTTGTGAAAAAAATCTCCAGTCTATCCCTGAATTCTTGAATTCTGATTTTATCTATTGTTGAAATGAAATATTGACAGAACTTCTATTATTTCCCATTATTGATTTTAATTATCTAAATACAAAAAAATCTCCTATTGGAGAAAGAGCAGTTCAACAATCAAACCTTGTAACACCCTAAAAACTACCAGAAACACCCTAGCAACCATTTTGGAAACAGGAAAAGCTGGTATCTATCACCGAGCCCGTCCTGTAAAAAACGAGCCCATAGGTCATTTATGCTGCACGGTATTGACCCATAGTTAGGTTCTGTTGCTAGGCGACATCTAGTGGTCGTAGTGATGATGACAGGAGCAAAGGGAAAAGTGCGGTGACGTAGTTTATAGAGCGACAAAGTCCACGTCAGGAGGAGGTTGGGGTGGATGGATGAATATGACCCAGGAGAGCGGTGTTCGATTCCCATGTGACAGTAGACTGCTCATTGTTGTTTTTTGTAACTATGACAACAAAGATCATCTAATGTTAAGGAAGTGGTTATTATAACCTAAATTACGATGTTTTCCTAAACCTAACCAAGTAGTTTTGTGCCTGAACCTAACCAAGCCATGATTGTTATTATTGTAGCCATGGCAACCAAGGTCTCGTACGTCTGCTGCCGTAGAAACGCTATTTCAGGAGACACCTAGTGGACGAGGGTGTCACTGCAGCCTCACATATGTTTTCTGTCAGGAGAAAAACAAACTCAATATCCTTTCTTGTGGAGCGTTAGACATGAAGGAGATGCTGAGCTAAACGATCGGAGAAATACATCCTGGTTGTGCTCCACAAAGTGCAGGTGATGCTAACCAGGTGGAGAAGCTAACACTGCTGTTAGCGCTGCACAACCATGTGAGACTGAGTCTGACATTATGAGATATCTGCTGGAATAAAGCTGAAAGATTAGCCCCTCTCGTGTTTGATTTGGGTGAATTTTTTTTGGTATTGTTTAATGTTGCAGTTACTTCAATGACAAACACAAAATCACCAAATACAACAGAACATGAGCTGACTAATGTTTCATGTTAGCATTTGTTAAAAACATTCAAATTTAGTAGTAATTGTTTCATTTCGAAGCATTTACACAATTTAGAGTGTGAATCCCCTGAAGGCCTAAATCTGCAGGCTGAGTTTTATTTACTGATTCTACAGATGAAGCAGATATGAGAGAAAAGTGTGAGAAACAAACACAGAGGAAATGAAGAAGCTTCATATCTGAAGACGTCATCACCTTCATGTAGAAATTGACCCCGGGAGACGAATGAGCTGAGGATCTTCTTTACCACCACCAGGGGAGGAGTTTTACTGAGCAGATACAAGGTCACCGGCTAAATTGGTAACGCTTCGGTAGATGTGATGATATTGGTGCTGTCATAGACCACAGGGGAGCGATCACGCCAGCAAAGCATAACTCTGCAGAAACATCACCACGGATTGACACATGCTGATAAACGTGTTGTCAACAGGAATGAAGAGGCTGATCCCAAACCCGGTCTGAGAGAGGAAATATTTAATATGTAGGGTCTTGGAAATGTGTGTGTGTGTGTGTGTTGATGTGTGTTTCCCTCTCTGCTCATTGACTCCAGCCCGCGATGAAATGCTGACTGGCAGCCATAACTCTTCCAGCAGCGGGGCACATTTCATTCGTCGCTCCTCTCTCTCCCTCTCTTAAGTCAAAGTCGTATCTACATGAGTGGAAACAACAGGGGATTGATGTGGATGCTGAGAATCAGGTGATTTAGTTTCACATTCATTTGTTGCTCCTTTAACACACAGAGCAGGATCCACCCTCATTTCCCTCCCCAGTTCAGTTTGTGATGATTTGATTGGCTGAGGATTCATTAAAGAGCAACTTAACATCCTGTTTTAGTTTGAACACATTCCCTTCAAGGATTAAAAAGTGAATTCAATCCTACACTCAGCTGAGACTCTTTTGATTAAGCTTTACTTCACAGGTCTGTGAATTCCACTTTGGTTTCCTAATAATCTCTGATAAGAAGCTTCCTGGAGAGAACTGTGTAAATTAGTAGTAATCATAGGTAGAAGAGAAGCAATCAGTTGGAACATTTCCGGTTATTTCCAAATGCTAAACTAGCACCTTGAGGTTTTTGTTGGGAGGACAGCAGGTGAGTTAAACATCCCAAATGTTTAACAAAAAAAATACAATTCAGCATATATGGATAATGAATTTTCTAATAATAAACGAATGAGTAATATTCACTGGTGTTTAAATGGAGCAGAGGTCATAATAAACTTAACACAACACACTGAACTCACTAAAATAACAGTCTCAGAACTGTGTCTCTATTTCGACGTTTGTACCAAACTAAATGATTCTTTCCAGGAAAACAACCTATAATGTATAACAACCTAAACGTATTGCCAGGATTTTCTGCTGAAGTTGTCTCGACAGTCTTTCTATTCTCTCTGCCTCTGCTGCAACAAGATGCCCTGATTTCCAAAAATGTGTGTTTACAGTATATGTGCTATTTACCAAGACCACATTCTTTTCCTAACCTTTACCAAGTGGTTTCATTGTCTAACAGATATATATGGTTAATCTCAAAAAACAAACAAACAAAAAAAATTGGCAAAAGAAAAAACAAATACAAAACTTGGAGTATAACCACCAGAGCTGAAACAAATAGTTCAGCTCAAATCAGTAAGTCGGAACAAAAAATTAATTATCTACTATATAAAATAATCATTAATCATTTCAGTCATTGGGAAAATTATACAAATTCATTGGCTTCAGCTTTTTAATTGTGAATATTGTCAGGATTTCTGGGTGTCTGATAGATTTGTCAGATCACCTTGGAGACGATTAAATGAAACAAGGAATTTGGAGATGTCACTTTGGACTTTACCATTTTCTGACATTTTATAGATCAAGCTTTTCATTGATTAATGAAGAAAATAACTTTAACTGCATAGACCAGACTGGACAAGTTTCAAAGTAAAACCATTGTACAACCTAAATACAACCAAATATGTGTCAGACTAAGAACTTTGCCCCAGAAATGATCAGTTTGCTTCTTTAAAACAGGTGATAAATAATAACAAAGCCAGTTTTTACACCATGTGCTGCAGTCGGCTGCGCTGGAGTCAGGACTGTGTTCAGCTCAGTAACTGTGCAGTTTTAAATGTGATCACTGTTCTGTTCCTGTGCTTCTGCTGGATAAGTGGCTCATTCACACACTTCACACCTTAGTGGAGTTTGTTGTTGCTGCTCCTTCCTTTGTCTAAATGACTCTTCAGGCTGTGAGAGCGAATCCTTCAGCTGCTCTCAGGTCACAACAAAGAGCACGACTGAAATCTGCTGACGCTGCTGTTAGATGGATCAGGGCAGGGCTTTCCCAGGGCTTCCACTGTGTGTGTGTCTGTGTGTGTGTGTGTGTGTGTGTGTGTGAGATAATCTATATGGCAAATTCTTGTGTATTCTGTATCTTCTGTATCTTCTGTATCCCCCAGTGATATGAAAAACATTTTTGTAAATTCAGTTCCATCTGCTCCACATGAAAAATTAAAATGTTAAATGTGATGTGGTGAGTGACTCTCTCTCCTCTTCCTCCTCCTCTCCACCTCTTCATCACCTGAAATATTTTCTGTCACACGTAATAGTTGGATTTCCTGTTTATCTTACTGAAGGACGCCACATTTGCTCTAATGTTCTTTCAGCAGCATTTTCAACTCCCAAGAGATGAAAGCATGAACGTGCACGTTAATACACACATTAGTGTACACAAACAGGATAGAACAGGTTAAGCTTTAGAGGTGTTCGTAGGTGTGTTTCTCACTTCAAGAAGAGCCAAATGTTCCCTCTGCTTCCAGTCTTTATGCTAAGCTAGGCTAACCATGTCAAGAGAATAAGAGTATTTCCCAAAAATGTTGAATTATTCCTTTAATGAGCAAATAAGCCTGAAATTTAGTAAAATAATGTGGAAGAAGATGGAAGATGGGAAACAATTCAGTATTTAATCTGTAACGATCTGTTTGAATTTAAAGTTCACACCAGCTTTGGACTCCAGCAGCAGTGAAATGCACCCTCAGCCTGACCTATCGTCGTCCTGTTGTCCTGACAAACCAGGCCACTGTTGTTCTCTTCATTAACACAAAACCAGTGAGTCGTGCTGAGCAGATAAAAACAGCTGACACTAACCTGATGTCATGGTTAGGCTGCGCCTCTCCTCAGGGAATGACTCAGTTTTCCCACTGTTTCCTCTTCCTACTGTGTCATGTTTGTCCCCAGTTTGCTTCTCTTATTGTAGGTCTGCGTGTGTGTGTGTGTGTGGGTGTGTGTCTGTGTTCGTCTGCTGGGTGTGGCTATCTGATCTTCCTCCTTCCTCCCTATGCTGCGCAGCTGAAACCCAAACATTTCCTAGCCAGATTGTTCAGTTTGCCATCGTGGTGCTAAAACTAAGGCCAGTTCTTTCTTGTTTAGTATTTCTACATCGTCATGTTTGTTTCTACGTTGTCTAATTCTATGTCCTCCTCAGGTTCGGGATCCTCCACCTGCTCCGCTCCACCATCAGCCAGACTCCTCATTCCCTCTACCATGATGAGCACTGCTCACCAGTCCACACAACACCTGGTGGACCTCTGCATGTTAGTTTTCAAAATCTGTTGCTGTCATAGTACATTTGTTGTTTATGATTTAAAAGTAAAATCCTGTGACAGTAGAAGCATCATCCATTCTTTGGTTTGTCATGTTTTTCAGTAGGACAGAGGCCTGTAATCTGTTCTGACTCTGACCACCTGCAGGCTTCCTGCTCGTCCCCTCTGCAGCGTCTTCATCGTCATCTTCATCTTCATTGTCATCTTCAGCTGCTCTGACTCTTCGTTGTCCTCACTCACCACACGGCTTTGTTTCTCTCCACTGAGACTTTGTTCAATTAGAAATCCACTTTTATTGTTTGTACACTTCATGTTCGCTCTCACGAGGCCCTGCTGTAGCCAGACAAGTAACTGCACTGCACATGTGATTGTTGCCATGTTGGTGACAGTTTCCCCCTCTTTAATTCAGTGGCATTATTTAGTTCAGTAAAATATAATATAATTTACATAAAATGATTGTGTTTTTTATAGTGAATTCAAGTGAATGGGCTTTTGGATTATTTTAATTTCAAATCATCACTCCACATTATCCTATAGTCCCACAATATTTATTATTTAAATGATCCCAGCAACACCACAGTCAGTGAGGATGCTGGGTGTTTACTTCCCTGTGTATGAGTACTGTAGCTGTTATAAATATTTTATAGTGTTTTATTTCATTGTCTTAGGAGTGATATATCTGTTCTGGCCACATTATCATATAATTATTTGTTGCCATGTGAGCTGCAGGATAAAGCTTGGTGAGCTGCATGAAGCTAACAAGAGGCTAACAAGTGAGTAACACTGCCACAAATGTAAAAAATGGGAAAAAAAGGTAACACTGTTTGCAGACAGTCTTACAGTAACGTTGCCATGACAACAAATCTGAAGTCACTTAGTAGTTTGTCACACAGCGCGGCTGTGCAGCTGAGCAGAGCATAAATTCTCTCACGTAGTTTGGGATTCGGCTGCGAGGGTGGCGCTGAAATTCAATCACACTCGGCCATTTTCAGCCATAAAAGACCAGTTTCTGTCACTGATGGAGTTTCACTGCTGCTGTTTGAGCTGCCTGTTGACAGGCTGCAGAGCAACAGTCAGCCTTCACATCGCTGACCCAACACCACCGTCCACATCCCACCACCACTTCAGTGAACTGTGGACGTGTTGCACAGAGGGGATTCCTGCCAGTGTGTGTGTGTGTGTGTGTGTGTGCTACCAACAGAATGGTGCAGTACTTATTTATGTGTCCATTGCAGCATTTAGCTTCAGCAAAGTGCTGCAGTCACTTTTTACCCACCCTCCCCCAAACACACACACACACACACATAGTTAGAACACACGGTCATGCGATCAGCCCTGCACGCTGCTGCATGTGTCAGGGCTGAGCTCCTATAATCCACATTGATTCATGGTGTAGAGAGGAAACAGCTCCCAGGAGAGAAACACTCAGAGCTGCTGTGTCCATCAGCTGCTGTTTGTGTGTCTGAGTCTCACTGTGACAACGTCTTTGTTTCCAAACGTGTGTATTCAGTCTGAATACAGTGTGTTTGTTATATAATATTATACGGTAACACCACCTTATATAAGGATGATAGATCGTTTGATGGGTTAGTGTATCGATGGATGGGTGGTAAATGGATGGATGAATGGATGGATCCTTAATGGAAGTGACAGTTTCAGGATAAGTAAATGAGTGAATGTACAGATGGGTTAAAATGGACAGAGTGATACGTGAATGGATGGACGTTACAGTAAATGTGAATAAAGGAGGGATAGATACATAAATGGGTGGGCAGGTGGACGGATGGTTAAATGAATGGATGATGGACAGAATAAATAGGTGAATAGGTGTTAAATGGGTGGATGAATGAATGGATACATCACACTGATGGATAGTTGGATGAACACATGAATAAATGGATGAATGGAAGGATAGACAAATACATAAATGGATAGATGGAGGATTCATAGATAGTTGGATGACAGATGGATGGGTGGATGCGGGGTTAAATAAGTGGATCAATGTATGCACAGTATCCATGGATGGATGGATGCATAAATAGATGGATAAATTAATAGATACATGTATTGGTGGGACTGATGATTGGATGGAGGAATGGATGGATGATGAATAAATGAATGGATCGATAGATATCGGCATACATAAATGGGTGAATGGATGGCAGAAAGGTGGGTGGGTAGTTAATTGGATGGATGAATGTATAGATAGATAGAAAAAATAAAAACCTAGATCTTTTCTTTCTTTTCCTGACACATGTTCAGAATCGAGCTTCAGTCGGTTTGTTTTCTTGCAGGCTGAGACTCTAAAGGCTGCTGTAAATATTCTACCAGCTCCTGACGTCCATTCACACTGAGACAAACAGCAAGAGGGGAGGAGGGGAAGGAGGCTGTAAATCCACAGTTTATGGTCTGTCCATGGACCAGTAAAATGCACCGAGCTGCTATATCAGTCAGCAGGGCAGAGAGAGAGAGAGAGAGAGAGTGAGAGAGGCAGAGAGAGAGAGAGGGAAACGGGTCATCAGGGAGAGAGGGAGAGCCGAGAAGATGGAGATGAAAGAGGGGAAGGAGGTCAAACTGGAGAGGGGTGGGGGGCAGCTTTGTGGTAATATCCTCGTCTTATTGTGTTTCTTACGGCTTCCTGTGTGAGTTCTCTTGTATATCTGTCTTTGAGTTTTAGATCTCGGGGATGACGCCATCGTTGCAGAGTGAATATGTTTTAGAAGCTTCTCACTTTGGGCCAAACCTTCAAAGAGCTCGAGATAATCTGCAAACAACCCTAGAGAGTACATTTATATACAACTGAATGTGATAATATATAGTGTAATATGTAAAATGTAATGATAATGTTAATTTGGTAAGTTGTTAATATGTTGATACTGAATGAATCAGAAAAATCTGTTAGACTCTTACAGCAGTTCTGACCGGTGCAGCTTCAGGAAAGATCCTGATCTGGTTTAATATAGAACCTTAAATCAGAACCTTAATAAGAGTTCACAGTGACTTCACACAAAACATGTTTACTCACATTTACCATCTTTCTGATCTTAACCGAAGTGTCTCTGTTGCCTAAACCACAGACAGGACTCAGGAAGTGAAGCCTGGTCTCTGGTGTGACAGTCGTCGCTTCAAACCCTTCTTTCAAAAAACATTTCCTACAAAACGTATCTGCAGTTGTTATTCAGTTGTGCAGAAATATAATTTGTAGGAGACAGGTTTGTAATATCCTCTTGACACAAGAAGAAGATTCTTATCCTTAAAACCCTCATTTGGGACTGAAGGGATCTGTGAGAATGTGAGAAAGACACGGCTCACCTGAGGTCCATTTAGTAGCTGTTCAGGAGCTTTGCATCGTATCACATGATCTTCCTCAGCAGATGGAGCTTGTGCAGTTTTCATTGAACTGTAGACGTTCAAATTTCCATTTTCTGCTGTTTGCAAAATTAACTCCTCAGAAAAATGTAAATTTAAACATCTACAACCATCACAGCAGGACGGAGGAAGATCTCAAGATACCACTGAAAGCTCCGGAACAGCTTCGACCTTGAGGTGAGATCGTTTAGTCAGTGATAAAATTCACCAACAAATCAGCTCGGTGTCCTCAGGCTGTGTCTGATAACACGTTATAAACTGTGGTGGAAGAAGAATTCAGCTCTTTTATTTACAGTAAGTAAAAATAAAAATACAACAGCAGAAATTCACAAGTAAAAGTCCTGCCTCAGAAATCTGAGCAGTACAGAAGTATTACTAGAAAAATGTACTTGAAGTCTCAAAAATAAAAGTATTTGTTATATAGATATATTATTGGATTATTGTTACAAAAACATGAATGTAGATTTTTTTTCCTGTTGCAGTTGGTAAAGATGGAGCTGATTTAAAATACACCAGAGGCCTTTACAGCGAGTCGTCCACGAACCAGAGCGTTCGATTCTCCTGTCAGATGAATAAATGGACGAATGGAAGGATTTCAGCTCCTGTCGTCCACATGTCAAAGTGTTTTGGGCAGGATGGCTGATGGTTGTTCCATCAGTGGATGAGTGTGTGTATGAATGGGTGAATGTGGGGAGTATTGTAAATGCTTTGTGTGGTCGATAAGACTAGAAGAGTCATTGTATGAACAGTCCATTTACTGCTGGGTAGTTTAATCTATAAAGACGCATGTTTTCATGTTTGTTTTATGTGAAATCTTTATCTGCAAAGTAACAATTAACTGCAGCTGTCAGATAAACGTCTGATAAGTCTGAGATTAAAGTACAATATTTCCCTCTGAAATGTGGAGCAATTAAAGTATAGACAAATAAAATACAAGGACTAAAGTAAACAACATGTAACTCCCAAGTACAGTTTGTGTCACATTTAACCGCTGGGTAAAATTATACAGTAATTGTTCAGCTGTAGGTGCAAAACATAGTTATTAGAAAAGTTCTTACTGTTTTTGAAAAAGTACTCGATGTGCTCAGTTTTCCTCAGATTTCTGAGAATAGAGCGAATCAGAAATTGTTTTGCTGTTTTGCACTTTGCTTTCCACTGGAGCTGCCAGCCTGTCGTCAGTCTGTGTTAAATTATGGAGGAAAATGTAAAAATGTGGAGGGAAAACAAAAGGCTGCCCTATACAGCTTTGTAGAGTCACATGTTGTGGATCACAGTGAAGACGAGCTGCAGAAAACCAAGCAGGGAGTTCGGTCATTTTTAAACTGCTCTGGGCTTCTGTGAGAAACCGATGTCACTGTGTGAATAATGTATAAGTCATATAAGGTTTTGCTCTTATAGCCATGCATATTTGACCAAACCTGCTATTTCTGAGAGACGGAGGGACTCAACATGCAGTATGTATGTTTATATGCACACAATCCTCGTAACTACTGTACAACCCCAAACATGGCTCCAACCTAATTTTAACTTTAAAGTACATTTCCGGTTCTATTCTGTATTCTTCCCATGAAGAGAACAAAACCAACAATGACCTGATCCAACTAACAGGAAGTGTCTCTGTATACAAAGTTATATCTTATTCCTCTGCACCATCGAGCTCCATTGTTGTCAAAAAACAATCACATCACAGAGCTACAACTTTGCACTGGGTAACCTGTTCCTTCAGTACAATGAAATCATCTATCAAATGTGTATTAATCCACTGGTGAAAATAGTTCCAACAAATGCATTAGTTCTTTAAGTTTGAGTAACATTTGTTGGAAACTACAGTGCCCGAGTGTTTCAGAAAACTTCGGAGCCTTTTTTAAAGAAAAAATTTGAACTAAATATTTGTGAGGCATTTTTATGTCTTCATTAAAAATGAATGTGTTTGGATCTACACACCTCAGACACGGTAGGCAGGTCAGAAAGTTTTGAGAGACGGTGTTTCGATGGGAACGCACTGCCTGGATTGCGTGTGCGTCGTTACCACCAGCTCTGTCTTTCTACAGAGGGTTCGCAGGCTGCACGGATGTTGGATTTCTTCCCATTATAAATTCATTTCTGATTTATTCTGACAGAAAATGTCACTGAAATGCCACTGTCTCCACATGCAACTGCTAAAACTGGTAAAAAAAAATTAATAAATATATTTTTTTCATGTCTGTGATAGATTCAGTTTCAGGCTAAACACAGACTATAGTGGAAGTTGTCAGTTCACGCGTGAAAAATAGGTGAGACGCGGATTCTTCAGATCACGAGACGCAGACATGCGTCGCTCTAACCTGTTAACGTGGGCGCCGAAATGAAAACCAAGACGTTCTGCAACCTCCACGCACACACCACACATCCAGTGAGCTCCTGGTCTAACACTTTGCTGGATTGGGTCTTTTCATGGGATCGTTGAAGAAATAAAGAGGATAAAACCAGACTTAAAAGTACTTTGTGGCGTTTGTGTTTACATCCAGTTACTCATCAAAACGCATTGAATATCCAGAAGCCTTCAGCTTTAACAAATGTGCTGAATATATTAAAACATTTCCAAGGATGATTTCTGATAGTTTTCATTTGCGAGCAGTCTCGTCCTTCCCTGGCTTTTGCTGACACATTGTTGTGTTTCTCTCCATTAGCAACAATGAGCGCTTGTGCAGATTTCATGCCTTCAAGACAGAAACAAGTTGTCATGGTACAGCAGGTTCAGCAGAAGACGTCTGACTCAGCACACTGTGGCAGTGGGCTTGAGTCTGGAGGAAGCACCTGACAGCTACTATATTCACACAGAACACTGTCGACTGTGTTCTGGGAGCTTAGTTCGCACTGAAAAAATAGTCCCAAAGAAAACTGTCAACGTGTCCTGTGGCTTTGCAGAGTAACAGGGACACTCTTCCCCGGAGAGACGTGTTGCCATTCAATCTGTTGCACGTCTTGTATCTACATTTTTGACACTGTGCGCTCAGACTCAGTACAAATAGAACAATGTGGTACAATATGGACGTGACTTGCATTCAGCCTGGCTACAGCTACAGAGGGATCCCCGTCAAGATGCTGCCTGTAATTATTGGATTATTGAAGAGTGGAGGAGCTGGTGGCCAACCTGAGCCCTCCACACTCATGATCACGATCCCAAACATCAATACCCTCCTCCCTCTGCTGTCATCCATTCTGCAGCCCCCCTCCTCTCATCAGACTGCCGAGTGGAGGAGGCAGAGCGTCTGGGAATCCCACAGTTACACATTATATAACCAGCTCTGTGCTGCAGCCATGGTGCTCAAGCTGTGACACTGATTAACTGGTGGCTGTTCTTCTAAATCTAGCAGATCAGCCTCCACATGGAGGAATTAATCATTTTTTCCATAAAGGTACAGTCTGATTTTGTTATACCACATCATTTTGCTGAAATGTCCTCTCAGCTCAGTATCAAGACATGAGTCAATTTCTGTAACTTTCTGAAACGGTCGGTTCCACTTCATGCAGCGATTGGCCGGATTTGCAGAAATGTGAAAGTTACACCATGAATATCTTAAAGGAGAGTCTGAAACTGTGCACAGCTGTTCTCATTTGTATGATTCACGGTCCTGCCCCGCCTCTGATTGCAGGATTTTCAGCCCACCGTTCACTGCAGACAGTCAGACCAGGTAGAGACACTTTGACTTCAGATGTGATTGGATCTCATCTCATGTGAACTAGTCTGTATGAAGCATAGTCAGCTCTCAAACCTTTTCTGTTAAACTCCCCACTGGAAGCTTCAAACATGTCACCCCCCACCCTTAATGACTTAAAATGAATTGTTAATGATGCATTTCAACTGTTTCAGTTTATATCCAAAAACTATTTTTTGTGTTTGGCAGTAAAACGAAGGGAGACAAACTGTCACACCTCGATTCAGCCTCTTATTCTATGTTTTAATGCAGCAGAATTCACAATATAGTTGTTCTCATCCACATATTCTCCTGCTGTCAGACAATGGGGCTCAGCTGACTCAGATAATTCACTAAATAAGATGTGGAGGAGGTAGGTGGAGGAACAATGGTGTGATGTCATTAAACAGACACAGATTTGATGAAGTTTTGGAAGAAACAACACACAAGATAGAAATTTGGTTCTTTGGTTCAACAGAAGGAACAGAAACACAAACTAGAAACTAGACTGAAGAACAGAATTTTCTTCAGAGTTGCTCTGGTTGGAGTTTGTTTGATGATTAAAATGCACAGTGCTGCTACACAGCGCTTGGTTCAGTGGTTGCAGATTAAATAAAAAAAACACATTAAAGACTCCACTGAAGTCAGTGCAGTTTCAAGTGTTACTGTAAAACCATCTTCAGGATGTCGACATGTCAGGAAACAACAGCTGATCAACAGCGTTTTGTGGGAACACAGTTGTTTTAAATTTTCTATTGACGTAATAAAAGTTGTTAAAGGTTCTGTAGACGATCCAGACGTCCCTCTAGACCGCCAGGATCTCAGAGCAAAACAAAGGCTTCGTCAGCCGCACCTCAGGCCTCCGTTCAGCCACAGCCTCGACCCTTCACATTCTCAGTCGGAAAGGTTAACGAATCTCAGGGGAAGCAGCCAGTAAACACACGTCAAGAAACACAACTGAATAAAGTTACCTTGTGTACAGGAGTCAACAACAGACCACAACCATCAGCCCACGCTAACACTGCTGTGATATCCTCCACAGCAAAGCTGGCAGTTAGCCACATTCATGATCTCAGCCACAGCGAGCTACATAACGTCATCACGCTGCTGTAGCCGGTCACTGATGAAAACATCCTGGTTTGACACAAGAAACCACATCTGGAGGAGAAGGTGGAGCTGAGGAGGAGTGAGGGTGGAGCTGACCTGCTCTGTCCTGATTGTGTGGTACAGTCTGTCAATCACACAGTAGCCCCGCCCTAATGTATCCCCTGCTTTATGGTCTATTTTCCTCTAAATGGACCATCATTTAAAAAATGAACATCATGTTGTGTTGAAGAAGACTTGAAACTAGAGACTGAGACATAAACTCATCAGGAAAACGTTTCCTGAGGTGATAAATCAGTGAGAAGTAGAAACATTTTCACATAGACTTCAATACAATCAGACTCTGTTTACAGCCAGTGGAGTCGCCCCTGATGGTCAGTAGATAGAATGAAGGTTTAAGGCTCTTTAGCACTGACTTCACTTTTCAGACCCGGAGTCTACGTCCAGTTTTATACACAGTCAGCAAATCATCATCAAGACCAAATGAACCAAACTACAGCTGTAGGACAGACTTTAAAAAAGAAAGTGAAGATGTGTATTTCTAAAGAAGTTTTAACCACAGTTCTGCTGGACTCCTCATAATTCTCACAGACGTTCAGAAAGCATCACCTTCGCTTCAGCTTCATCACCACGTTTAGTCACAGGCTGGTGTTTTTTGTGAATCACTGGCTGAGGTCGAGGCTCAGTGAGACGCTGGAAGCAGACAGGACAGAAAGAGAAGGAAAGGGTTAATGTATAGGAGGCTGAGCGGTGTGGGTGTGAGGTCACGGCTATAATCAATACGAAACAGTTGGAGAAAGTTAGAAAGCAGAGACAGAGAGACGTGGAGGGGGCAGGTAGAGAGGGGGTGGGAGACAGTAAAGCTCAACTGATTTGAATTCTATTCATAATTCTCTGCTGGGAGGCTGGTTAGCTGAAGGCGGCGGATGATGAGAGATGGAATGAAAGAGGGGGAGAAGGTGTAGGAGGAAGAGAGAGAAACAAAGGGAAGGACAGGATGGGATGGAGTGTTGAGTCTCTGAGGGGGAGGGAAACTGGGAATTAAATACAGCTCAGCTTCAAACAGAAAGGTAGAGAGACAGACAGAATGAATGAAAGACAGACAGACAGAGAGAGAGAGAGAGAGAGAGAGAGACTCTGCTCTGTGGAGGTTTGGACACTGATTCACAGCAGCTGCTCAGTTTGATTCCTGCAAATCAAAAACAAGAACATGAGCCATTATCCTCCGCGAACACACACACGTTGTTGTAGCTGTAGCGATGTGCAGCCGAGCGCTACAGTCCTGTGATTACTGCTTCCAGAAACAAGTCGCGTACAGTGCAGCACACAGCAGTCATGCAGCAGCTGCAGTGCTCAGACATGTGTTACAGACAGTTTTGTGCAAGCTCACACAGATTAAAATGAACTTTCTCACGTTCAATGTTCAGTTTTGAATTTTGAAGTTAAAAAAATGAAACAGTTAATGTTCATTTCATCAGTTTTTTAATGAGCAGAACCTCTTCAGAAAGCAGGACGACTCAAAACAGATCAGTTTATAAATGTAATTCAGCTCTAAATACGTTGTTAGTATGCAGACAGTGAAACAATATTTAGCCTGCATGAACCAGGATAAATGAAATTTCCATTTCATCCACAGTAAACCTGTGCTGCACCTCTTTTATTTCCTGCATGATAAAAATGTATTTAGAGCCAAATTATATTTGTAAATGAGTCTGCTTTGAGTTTTCCAGCTTTATGACACTGTTTAAAAGCTTCAGCAGAACCAGTAGCTGCACTGTTTGAACAGAGTGCAGAGAGAGTGGAGGCTGCAGACTGCAGGGGTGACATATTTCTGTCGCCAGCCTGGAAATCAGCATCACCCTGGTTCTCTCAACAAAGAGCCAGTGGGATTTTTCTACTGGCAGATTAGATTAGATTAGATTTCATGATGACATTGAACATCCCTGACAACCTCTGAGGTCTCATGAAGCCAGTTGTTTTTTAAGAGATGTAAAACCTTAAAGAAACCACGTCCGGGGTATTTACTGACATATTTTATGTTGTAGAATAAAACGTGAAAATGTTGAGCTTGTGTTAACAACAGGTGACGTCAGTAAAGTCTGTGAGAGTTCAGGGCTCAGGCCGCAGGGCTCCCCCAGCAGCTAGCTTATACCTCGGGCGCCAGGCTGAGGGGGGTCAAGCTCGCCGCTGCCCCCAGCATCTAGCCTGCAGCTCGCCCCCAGGCCGACCCCCAGCCTCTAGTCCTTCAGGTGTTTGTGTTCCTGCTCTTGGGCCTGTTGGAACATGGTCAGCTCCGTGTTCCAGTGGGTGGTGAGAGTCAAAGAGCAGGTACTGGTCTTTGGGGGGGGGGTTTCCTGTGTACTCCGAGGTGGAGGCTCCTGCCGTCTTCACTGTGTATGGCACAGTTTAAAAAAGGCCAAACAGTTTTTTCTGACATCCTCTTGTTTCTGTCCGCTGAGTCGATGCGTTCTGTGAAGACTCGCAGTTCCTGGGTTTGAGTTTTGACCCCTGTGTCGTCCACATCTCTCATCCAGTGGCTCGGTGCTGTTTTTTCTGAAACAGTTCAGGACCCTGCTCTCTGCTTCTTCCATGTGGAGGTCAACCTCAAGGAGAGACTGGGGAGCCCACAGCACCGCCATGCTTTTGTCTGTAGACCCCCCCGTTGTACTGGGGGTGGGTGATGTTTAGGCAGAGGTCCAGCAGTTCACATATCTGGTCTGTGTTGAGGTTGGTTCTGTTGTGATGGGTCTTGTCGTGCAGCAGCCATGGCCTCATGGTTTCCACTGCCTCCACAGTCGTTTGCATGTAAACAAGTTTTGTGTTGAGGTTGTTTCCAATAAACCTTTAAGTTGAGTGAGTGAATCTGGATTTACAGTGGAGTTGGTATTCTTCATCCCTTTTCTTCTTTCTCTTCGTCTTACTTCATCTTCTTCTTCATACAAATTCAAGGCAGCCACACAGTTAAAGTTCAGCTTGTGCAGAAGCAGCAATCGCACTGCAATTTCTGCAAAAGCTGCAGTTTCTAGGTAAAGTTACCAAAGTTAACACCTTAGCTGAGCTAATGGAAAAGAAGCAAACCTGAGTGCACACAATATCACCTCCTCCCGCCTCCGTTACTCTGCTCACTAATGGAGTTAGTGCTGCTTAAACCTGAGATTTACAAACTCTCTGACGAGCGAGTTGAGGAGGAGGCTGGGTGTGGAGGTAGAGCTGTGAAGCAGGTGGAGAGGGGAATACTGGTGTGTTAGTTATTGAAGTTTGTCCCAGTGATGTGATCTGCTTATCAACATGGTCATCATCATCATCATCATCATCATCAGCTGTGACACACGGCAGTGTAACAAACACATCTCTGGGATATGATTATCTCTAATGTCCGTCACATGAATCTGCTTAAAAACTCCTCGTAACTTTAACTTCTCCTCATCCTCACAGTAAGCTGGTGATCTCTGTCTGTACATCCAGTGGTACATTGCAAAGAAAAATCAGGGCTAAAAAATAAAACAAGGCTCAAGTTGTAGCTCACAGCTAACTGACTCCAAGGCAAAATCATGCTTCCTGTTTGTTTCCCCCAAAGATTCCAAATTATGGGAATCATGGGAATTCCCCAAAATGTAAAGCATGATCAAAGTAAGAGAAAGAACAACAGTTGAAATTACAAAATCCATTAATTAAATTGTTATTAATTTGTGTTTTTAGCACCTATTTGCTCTGGACAAAGACAAATTCACATCTAATTGAATCTCTGTACACGCAGTTGCACCAACTCTAAAATCCACTTCACCTTCTGTCAGAGCTCCAGCTGGTTCTCACGAAGATCTCAGTAAACAGCAAACACACGTTTGTTTTTGGTACATGTGAGGACATCGTATGGGCCTAAAGTTTATCACTGGAGGTTTGACCAAACGGAAATCTGAAACAAATCTAATCTAATCTGAAACCTACAACAGTTTGTTCCCATTGTCTGATTGTGCCAACACACACACACACACACACACACACACACACACACACACTCCATATGCGGGTAAGAAATGCTGGGTTGTGTGTTGAGTCTCGTAGTCATAAACAAGCGAAGCTGTCTGACCTGCTAACAGTCTAAATATGGACGTTGTGAGCTGGTCTTTGTTAGGAGGCTGTCGGCCTCCTGTATAAACATCCAGTCTTTAGAGCCAAGACACACACACACACACACACACACACACACACACACACACACACACACACACACAGTGTTTAGGACTCCCTGATGGAAAATCCACTGCAGTAATGTCTGTAATAAAAATATATTCTTGCTTCATGACAAGTATCAGACCATCAGGAAACTGCAGATGTTTTACAGAGAAATTCAAAATAAAACATCTTTCAAAAGGTCTGAATGAAAAGCTGAGAGACATTCATGTGTAAAAGTAAAAAAAAAACACTAACACCAGAAACAGTTTAACACAAGACAGCAACAGAAACTGCAGCCTCAAACTACACCTCTGAAACTGTTTCAACAAAAACTGAACATCTAACCTTCATCGAGGCAGAACTGTATGTTTTAGAGAGATGCACAAACTTCCATCTTATATATATATTTAAAAATAATTTTTTTAAGAAATAAAAAACAAAAATCTGTTTCTATATAAATCAGCTTGTTTCAGGATTTTTTTCAGCATCTTAAACAAGACAGTGACTGATTTTTTTATCAGAAATATTATAAGACTTTGTCATTTGTTTTAAAAAATATATTTATATTGTTTAAGCCCGAAATTTAATTTACATACACGTAACAAAAAATTCAGTTGCAGTGATTGTTCATGTTCTACTCTTATACTTGTCTTCTGTCTAAATCAAAGTAATAACTGGACTGGATTTTCAGCACAGCTGGAGGAATCACGTCCGCTCCTCTGACAGAGCAGCACTGGCCTCATGTGGCTGAAGAAAGACATGCAACTCACAATAAACTCATGACAATGTTGAACATGAACTTCTCACATCAAAGCATCATTACACTTTATTTGTTTTACAGTGATGAAGTGGTTTTAACATTAATATACCTGTTGTCAGCTTCAGTACATACATAAACACATAAATACCTGTTTATCCTGATGTGGGCAGATCAATACCAGAGTATCAAAGCTACCAATACTTTGTCTTATTCTGAGAATCAATAGGATCAATTCAAAACAAACAGTAATTATCTGCAACACAAACCTGTCCTGTGATTTACATGACATCAGTGTAATTAAAGATATTAAGTAAGTAAAAGAGACCATTAAAAAATCTTTTTGTGGTAATAAAAATATATTTACCAGTAGCTTTTAATAACGCTGTATTCACCAGAGAAATCCTGACACTTAGCAGCTTTTAGAAATTAGAAGTATTGGAACTGATTTAGGTGATTTGAACCCTGGTAGAATCAGACATATCAACAAACTTGGGTTAAACCTTTGTTTGACGTTGGCTTCTTTCCCTCCCTGAGTGTTGCCAAGTTAATGAAAGCTCTGTTTGCTCAGGACTGAAAGGGACCCCCACAGTTTATTTGTAGGCTTCACTGATGTTTCCCATGTCCTCTTAAAGAGCTCAATGAGGAAATGGTCTGGTCAGGCCACCCCCCAGCCTGCTGCTGGGGCTCCAGTCAGCTTCCACCGCCTGTCGTCTCACAGGGAAGTGAAAAAACTGGACCTCTTCTGTGTTCTGGTGACAGAGGACACGGAGGCATCCGGAACCACTGGTCCTGATGAGAGACTGAGAGCCCGACAGTCTCTGCAGGACTCCAGCATCAAGCAGGGATGGACCGAGTCTTCTGTCGTCCATTGGTTTGAAGATGCACTCAAGTAATACGACTCTCTCAGAGTTAAGTTTTGTATTTTCAGCAAAATGTACATAAATATCACAAAGTGCGTTTGAGGCAGCAGTGAAAAGGACCTGAATGCAGATAACCAGACATTCAGACGACAGATCAGTGATAATAATGATGAGATCAACACTTAGCAGCAGCCTAAAGCAGCAGAACCAAACAGAAGTGACCAAAGATCCACAGGTTACAGAGGAGCAGGGAAAAGGTGCAGGCAGGGCACAGACACAGGTCCAGGTAGAAGTGGCTGAGGCACAAAGACCAGTAGCAGCTTCTGACAATGTGACCCCTGAGAAGGGGCAGGTGTATATGCTGGTGTGTCGACTGGGGAAATCATGGGCAGGTGTGTTGGCAGGTGAAGGTGTGGTGGGCAGGATGTGAATCATTCAAACTGAATGGGAGACCTGGCTGGAGACCAGGACAGGGTGGCAGACTCAATGAAACGAACAGGCCTGAGCAGCAATTATGATGTTAACCTGTCAAACATGAAACTCATGAGGGAGAACGGCCCCTTCAGAGAGTTATTTATCTTATCATTTCATCCGATCACTGATGGATCGATGTGTAAGCTGCATTTTAGTGCTGTAGGTGTTTGAAATGAAGCAAAGTTGAATTACTTAATATACTGCTGGGTCTTTTAACATATGCATAATATTTTATTTGCTGATAGTTTTTTGTGTGTAAAACACTGAACGAGAACCTAAAGAGTCCAGAGATATCCATTGTAGGTTCCCTCGAGAATCAAGATCATATCTGGAACATATGTGGAGATTTTTTTGACCTGACATCTTACAATGCTGTGATCAGAGCGAGTCCAGTCCAGATTTCATCATATTAGGGTCATGGTTTGAAATATCTGGGCAAATACATCTCTGGATCCTGGGGTATTTTGCACAGTAAAACGTTAATCTGCAACATTTACTAGAAACTAAGTCGTAAAATAAATGTAGTGAAGAAAAGCGTTGAGATGAATCTCTGAGTCTGTATGTGTTGGACTGAAGATGGCTAATGTATCCAGCTATCATCTACATTATTTTTTTAACCAAGAATAACCTTGTTCTAACTTTATTTCCAGAATGTGGAAATTTTACTCATCTTGCAATAATGTGAACTTTTATCTTGTCATGTCTGGGAATCAGAAACGTTTTTAATGATTCTAAATCTATAATCTATTCTGTGTTTCAAATATATGCAATTTAGTTTGTTCATTGATAAACTTTCATTTAATATTCTTAAACATTATTGGTTTTCTCACTGAGTCTGAGCTGAAAGGACTGAGACACAGCTCATATCTGTGTCAGTGAGTTAAGTTCAGCAGTGGATGGAGCTGGTTAGTTTAAAATTACCAGATCTAAAATGAAACCAGCTGCTAGAATTAACCCTGGTTTCCCCAAATCTCAAAATATCATAAGATGTGAAGGCATTTTCTTGGACACTAATAAAAGATACAACAATAAGATCATGGCATCTACCTTTAATACCTCTAATATTGATATAGAATCAGCAGGAGGCCCCTGGTCTCTTCGTGGTCCTAAGCAACCGGCCAGTGATCTGATGCCTCGTGCTGGCTCCGCATCAAGTCCACAGAGCGTTTCATTTGTGGACAGAACTCTGTTAGCATTTCTGATTAGCACTGAGCTGTCGTCTTGGTAATGGCTGCTGGAAACAGATATTGTGCTGCGTATTTCCTGAGCCCGCTGAGACTGGACGCAGAACGAGACGAGTTTCATAAAACAACTGTCACAGCACACAGAGCTCGGCCTGGACATCGACACAGTGAGGGTCAAACACAAGAAGCCCAGTGCTTCTGTGAAATGACACATCACTGTACTCAGCTGTAAGGTTATAAAACACGAGGTCAAGCTAACAAATGATCAAGGCACAGTGGGCGTTGTGTGATATTGTGTTAGTACCCGGTGGATCCTCAGTTGATGGTTGTTAGAGTAACTCACAGCTGCTTCACACCTTCATTTATATGCTGCTAAATGAGCTGAAATCAAATGACATTAAAAGAGAGCTTCATTGCCTTTGATCAGCCTGTCTGAAAGCAGAGCAGGACCTCGTCTCTGTACGGTATGTTTACAGGTTGCTTGCAGGACCCAGCTAATTTAACAGCATTTGATTTAATGCATGAAGTCACTGTGACCTAACGTTCATTAACGGGGGATCCATTAAATGTTAGCGAATCACATAAACTCAGAGTGACCTGATCATTTCATTCATCCGTGCATTAAATGAATGCATTGAATAAAGATGTGTTTTTAACCATAATAAAAAGTGTTACTAATGATCATGTCTCTGCAAGTTGATTTTCATATCTAAAAGTATGAATAGAAAAATAAATGGAAACACCTTTTAAAAAATGTGCAGTTATATAAAAAAAATGCAATAAATGCATTAAACATAAAAAAAAACATGGTTTAGTTCTTTCAAATTCCTCTTTTAAAAGGCCTGAAATATTGTACCTCCATTAAAATCATCTACAGTCTCTGTTTGTTTCTGCAGTTAAGACGTGGAGTGATGATGCTTTCAATTCGTTTTCACTCACCAGGAATTTATTCTCCCTTTGGTCAGAAAAGACCAAAGGGAGTTTTAAAGGCCCAGTTCAGACCTGGTGATCCAATCACACATGGACCGACTTAAAAGCACTTGAAACTTTCTGGCCTCACAACAATAACATGACTAACACATAACATTAAATGTTCAATCCTTTAATTTAATTCAACCCCTGTTTTTTCAAATGCACAAATTTACCATCTTATATTTGAGCTAATGATGTGTTTTAATCTTTTTTCTTGCTGTGCAGCAGCACATTTTTTCATATGCACATGCATTTCAATCCATCAATACTAAAGAAAAAACAAACAACATATATGTGTCTGATTTGTAATCAGTTGTACACATCCCCAACATACACTGTAAATTTCACTAAGAATTCAGGCTCTCTGATATAAAGGCAGACAGTAAATATAGTGCATTATATCTGCATGATAAACTCTGCACTTGTTTTATGATGCTCATAAACTGATAAAAATATTCACACCAAGATAAGACAAGATAAAATAAAATAGTCCTTTATTAGTCTCACAGTCGGGACATTTGCAGCAAAAGGGACAAAAAAGAAACTGCAAAATGTCAAAATACAAAAAAAAAAAAAAAAAGATAAATAATAGTTAGTTATATAAAATGTTCAATCAGATATTTTAGATAGAAAATAGTAGATCAATAATATTGTTTATTATTGTTATTATATAGTTGTTGCACATAAGAGTTTGTTAGTGCTGAGGATCTTGGGGCAGAGCAGGTTTTGTCTCTGTCTGCGTCTCTTTGTGGTTTTAGCACCTGGGGGAGTCCACATGGACGCAGCAGGAACATGCAGCGTCCACACACAGGCCCCAGCCGGGTTCAAATCCGGGACCTTGTTGGTTTTAGACCGTATTGCTAACTCCAGGCCGCCATGCTGCTGTGTCTCAGCTGGTTGTCAAGGCGACCAAGAAGAGAGGAGTTTGGGTTTTGGCTTATCAGAGTGGACCGCTGCAGTTCCTCCTCCCCTGCATCTCAGCCCTCTTTCTTCTCTCTCTTCAGTGACTGGGGCAGCTGGTGGGAGGTGGTGGGTGTTGTGTAGCTTAGCAACTCCCTCGGCGGATGGCAATTGATATGCAGCTTTGTTCAAGTGTGTCTCTCTCTGAGCCAGAGAGGGGGACGGCTGAACAAAGCAGGTCTTATTGAAGCTTCCCCTCCTCCTTCCCTTTGCCCAGGCACAACGACGTGGGAGGACAAATATTTCAGCTCAAAGGAACTGAAACTCCACTTAGAGCACCGGCCCTTAGAGTGTAACTCGGGGCCACCGACGTCTGTGAAGGGACTCCAGGTGCCCGCAAACAAAACGAATGCATTGTACCTACATAGTACCCAAACAGAAGCAGTGTATGTACTTCAAACTTCTTCTTGATGATCACCCCCGTTAAAATCTTCTCCTGCCTCCTAAGATTTGACCTGATGACATGTCTTTGGATCTTATATGATCATTTGAGGTCTGTGACATTAAAATATGAGTTTTGTAGAATTCACTCAGAGAAACCTGTTCTCTTTAGTTGTGGAAACCAGGGATGAAGGCTGAACCTGAACTGTGTATGGAGTAAAAAAGCATCAAGTTCAATGTGCAGTTAATATTCAGCTAAAATCACCACACGCTCACATTGTTGTTTTATTTTAAAGACAGTTTCATCTCTGCATGTTCTGAACAGACTGAGTGAAGTCAGACTGAGGTTTGGTCCCAAATGGAGTTGCCAGGTTTGACTCTGGGCTGAGAACCAGCTTCAGTTGGCAGCGCTCGGCCAGATGTGGCCCAGCATCTAGATTCATACCAGGTAACTGGGCTTTAGCAGAAGTCCAGTAACAAAGATTCATCCTTCAAAATCTGCTTTATTCCTCTGTGGGTGAATGTCTGATATTTCCTGTTGCACAACTCACCTCCTCCTCGTCACCGCCTCAACCTCCAGGACGTCCAGGCAGACTCCACCATCAACAGCATGAACCCCGGGCGTCCTGTCCCATCTCCAGCTTCATCTGGTCCTACACTAAATGAAGACGCTTCGAATCGCTGGAGTCGAATCACCAGAACACTTTTGTCTGTTGCAACCTCAATATATATTATCATACTGCTTTTATTAAATGAAACTTTTCATGTTTGTATTCAAGGTGTTGCACCTAGCTTAGCCTTTAGCCTTTAGTCTGGAAGCAGGAGAAAACTCGCCAAGTGATCAAAGACTAAAGTACATCTTCTAAAACTGTCAAGATACAACCTGATTTATATGTTGTATCTTGACAGAATCCAATACTATCACTCACCACGATGAGGGCTGAGTCTTGATCCAGATATTATTTTATGTGAATGTTACTGTGCAAAAGTTTTAGGCACTAGAGGCAAAGTGAGGAAAATCAGCACCTTTAGCTTTAAAACAGCACCAGTTCTCCTCAGTACACCTGCACTCACTTCTTCTGAGGGTTTATTCTGTCTCAGTGTCTCTGTCTCTTCATGTGATCCCAGACTGACTCCGTGATGTTGAGATCAGGACTCTGTGGGTCTGTGTGACTCTGGCTGGAGGTTTGGCTCATTGTCCTGCAGCAGAGTGAATCCTGGAACGACCAGACGCCTCCCTGATGTTACTGTTTGGATCTAAATATCACAAGTGCCTAAAACTTTTATACATTACTGTGCATAGATAAGAATCACAAGCTAATAATATATGAATCTAGATATGATATCTTCCCCAAATATATTATAATAAAAAAGTTATCTCTACAGAGTGTGGGGGCTCTTTATATGTTTGTGTTCTTTACAAACTACACATAGACACTCAGGTGGTTGTGGTCTGCAGGACTGAGTCGGTCTGCAGGTCTCTGGTGTTCTCTGCCCCCTAAACATGAGCATCAGACTGTGTTTGCTGTCCTGATTGGTTCAGTCTGAGAGCAGACTGACAATACAACTGACTGACAATTTCTGGATGTGCATGTTCTACACTCTATTTTCTTTATGTACCTATAGGTTCTTCATGTCTTTCTAAGATTGTGCATTACAACATATTCACACATTTCTTGTTTTTGTTGCATGACAGTTTTTTTTTTTTAGACCAACATGTTAAAAAGAGACGAAAAAAAGCTGAGAACGGCCTGAAAATGTTTTGGGTGAGTGAAGAATTCTTGTCTGCTCTCCCCAGCAACCGGTCACAGAGCGACTGTTCATTATGTCTGCAGAAACTCAAAGGCCAACTGTTATTGTGAAGCTGTGACCTTCAGTAATTGAATGATGACAAAAAGGAGCGTCACAGTCAGACATGAGCAGCTTTCTCCTTCAGTGGGTGTTGAGAGCACTGCTGCGTAGCATTCCTGCAGAGGGACTTCACACGAGCCAACTCTCTCCGTCCAGATCAAACCAGGATCCTCAGACGGTCACTGAGTAAAATTAGTGTTTAGGACCAAATGCAGCTTTTTCCCTCAGGAAACTTTCCTGTTCCTTATCTGTTTGGAAAAGAGAACATTTCTTTTGTCCTCTCTATTGATTCTTTTTTTCTTTTGTTTTTTTTAATCTAAATTGACTCTGACTTTCTTTCTGCTCATGTTTGGCAGCTTAACATTTTATTTAAATCTGACCCAGATTTCTGCTGATATAAATCTAACTTAACTCAAAAAGAAAATTCCAATTTTATATTTTAAGACAAAATATAAACACATTTTAGAGAGCGCTGCTGTGTGAATTCATTACTTTTTTTACACTGATTTTTTTTAAAAACGTGTATTAAATTGGGGAAGTTATTACTTTTTTATGGAAGCCTAGAGGCCCCAAGCTAACGTAAAGATTACGGCTCAAGTTATTTCATATCTTTCTTATTGTCAACAAATCCCATGTGCACATCACAGCCAATCATGTGTGAGGACTTTCTCACTTCCCTCACCTGTCTGTGACACTCAGCCTCGAGCCCATTGGTTCAGACTGAAGACGTAAATCTTGTAAAACACCTCACAAAAATATATTTAAGTCTCTGTAACTCACTGAAACAGCAGCGCGATGTAGGTTTTAATTCAAACTGGAGTGTAAATACAGCCTTTGTGTTCAGTGGTGGATTAATCCACATCTGGTGCTCTGTGGGTTTTTCTGGCAACAAATGATGAAGCAACACGTCACAGTGCGGCTCATTAACGTGATTTTAAAAGTTTCTCATAGCACAACAGTGAAGCTCTGTGACCCAGAGGAATCTGAAATATCAGGCTTTGGATACACAGACAATACTTGTTAATATGATCAGTTCTGTCTTTGTTTTGGTTGTTGCACAGGATTTTGTTGACAATAGGAAAAATACAGAAAAACACCAGACTTGGCTTTTAAGGACTGATCCAAATTTAAGATTCTGCTGCTGAAAAAATGCAGTAGTTTTGTTAAAAAACAACTCGTAAAATGTATAAACTATACAAACAAATATAATTGATAAGAAGGTTGAATCTGCTGAACAGATTGTGAAAGGTGTAACTGCAGCTGTGAGTGGAATAAAAGTCTCTGTAAACAGCTCGATCATCCATCAACAGCTCGTGTTTAAGTGTAGATCGTGTATATAAGTGAGACATCGAGAGGGAATTAGTCACAGATAATGAAAAACAGTCTTTTTGAAGAAAATCTAAACTTTACTGAACCAAAAGTAATAAAACAAGTAAAAAAAGGTCACACTTCACACTGAATTGTTTCATGTAGGTTCAGAATTTCGATTGAAGTCTCACCACATTTTTAACCTGCTGTTTACACAGGACACATTTCAGCTCTGCTTGTGTTTCACACGGCCAGAGCTGCTCACATGACACATCCTCTGTAGTCACACATGAGCCATGTACGGGCAGCAACAGCAAAATCACAGAAAAAAATACAGTTCACAAACAGCAGTCTGTCAATCTGCTGAAGTCTCAGTGTGTCCTCATCTTCAGTTTGACTGTAAAAACATCCTAAAATCCGCCAAAACTCAAAAGATCCAGTGTTTCTCTCTTTTACAGTACTTAGAGCAGGTGACACTAATATCCTGGATGAGTACTAGACAATTATTAATAACTACAACTTGTAAAATGTAGCATAAAAAAACTGCAAAACTATTATGAGTCCTTCAATAACGAGATTAAATCCATCTAAACTTTTTTTATGAGAACAGACTTTATATTTTACAGTGATCTAACTCTAGTTTGTGCTCATAGTGTGGCTCTACATCATCAGATTAAAGGATCATTCCAGTTTGTTACAGCTTGAGTTTTATTTTTTGTCCATTATTTCGGTCAGTTTTAAAAACATCATACTCACTAACTTAATAACTGAGGAAACAAGCTATATTACCTCTATTTAATCAGGTAAACTGAATGAGATCAGGAGAAAGAGACCTGAGAGATAAAAACCTTGTAGTTTTATCAGTAATAAAACCACCTTCATCATCGAGTTAAGTGGTTTAGATAGAACACATGGCCAAAAGTATGTGAACACCAAAGCAAAGTGGACACATGAACATTATCTCTGTATACTGTATGTGTTACAGCCTCCACTCTTCTGGTTTCAGGTTCTCCACATGATTTTGGGTCCTGGCTGCAAGTATTTGTTCCCATTCAGCCTCAGCAGCATCAGTAAAGTCCACCACTGATGTTGGGAGATGAGATCTGGCTCAGATCAGTTCATCCCTAACGTATCAGCCGGGGCTGAGGTCAGGGCTCTGTGCAGGCCTGTCAAGTTCTTCTATAACAACCACTGGTGCCTGGGGCCACTGCTGTGTTGAGACAAGAGAGGGTCTTTCCCAAACTGTTGACAGAGACTTGTCACTGAGTCGTACTTTCATTTCATTGTTTGCTGGAGTATAGAGACGTCCCTTCACTAACTAAGGAGCTCAGACCAAGAGAAACAGACCCAGACAAGTGTGTCCACATACTTTTGGCCATATATTGTGATGTGAATAAACTTCTTTTGATGCCACCGTGTTCCCAGATCTCAGCTATTAACTCCCTGACTACAAAGTTATTACTGATGATGGAAATGAAGGACAAAACATAAAAATAAGTTGTAATGAACCTAAATGATCTTTTGAAGTTACAGTTGGCAGCTCGGGGCCTCAGCAGGGCGTCCCGACAGCTGCTGGAGAGTCTTTCACCCTGTCATAGGCTGCTGGTTCTGTCGCCAGCACGCTCTTCATCGTCTCCTCTTTGCTGGATGGAGACAGGGAGGATGGAGAGGGTGAGGAAAGGGTGGGCGAGGAAAGGGTGGAGGTGGCGGCGGCTGACACGGTGGAGGATGAGGAAGAGTTGCCGTCGGGGAGGCACTCCTCACAGCAGCAGCAGCAGCAGTCCATGAAGGCCTGGCCCAGGGAGCGACACAGGCACAGCAGCAACACCGGCGTGGCCGAGCATCGCACGAACAACAAGAACTGTCCGATCAAACCGAGCGCCGGCAGAGCCAGAGCCGGGAGCGCGGCGGACACCGGGTCAGAGATGTACGCCAGGGTGATGTTACAGATGCTCTCCGGCAGGTTGCACGTCATGTACAAGATGGTGAGCGCCATCACCGTGGAGCGCAGCCTGTGCTCCCTCACATGCGGCTTCTTCTTCGTCGAGGAGGAAGACGAGGAGGAGGAGGAGCACCTGCCGGTCGCCTTGCCTCCCTCGGGTTTCTGCCGCAGGCGCTGGGCTAACACCTGCCTCGTCACCAGGTCGCAGGCCAGAGTGAAGAGCAGCGGCAGGCAGAGGTAGCACCCAAAGAACCACCACATGCGGGCCTCGTGGTAGGTCAGCACCAGGGAGTAGATGCTCTCTGGCAGCTCCACAGACGGCTCCCGCACACAGATATCCACCTTTAACGTGTCTGTTCCGGCTCTGAATGCTGCCATCAGTGAGCCCCCCGCCCGGCTCTGCTGCAGCTCCACGGGGAGCGCCGGCAGGCTCACGGTTTCCTGGAGGAGCTGCCACAGAAGCAGCTCGGGGGTGGCCAGCACCATGGAGCCCAACCAGATGACCGACAGCTTGGACAGGATGGACTGGCAGGGCTCCACCTTGGGCGTCTGAAGGGGCCCGGGGCCCGTGGCTGCGTGGAAACGATCAATACTCAGAGCACAGAGACTGAAGGTGGCCACACCCAGAGACGTCACCTGACACAGAAATGACAGAAGGTTAACAACAAGGTCCTTTCATGCTCCTGCAGAAAATCAGATCAGAGAAGAGCCAGTCCAGAAGCAGCAAGCCTTATTGGACTCGGATATTCTTATTAGAGTTTGACTCCCGACTGGCCCGAATCTTTCCTGCATGTCTTTCCCCCTCTCTCTGCCCCTGCCCTGTCCAATAAAGGCATAAATGCCCCAAAAATATCTTTAAACAACAAAAAAGAAAAAGGAATATTTATAAACAGTGATAAATGAATAATTAACAGTCACTATAAGCATCAGCACCCTTTATAAAAAGTGTCTCATCTAAAAGTGGTGCCGCAGCTCTGGTGCTGTACTGGAATAAAAACTCAAATGACGACGAGCTCAGCTTTCTAACTGCACAATATAATTCAAACTACCTGATACAGGTTTTCATGACAGTTTCTCACCCTGCAGGTTGTCTGTACAGACTGTATTGATTGATGCTGCTGCTCTGATTCTGCTCGACTCAGACAAAACTAGACGTCGGGTCTGAACTGAGCACAGGAGGGTGATGTGCTGCTTGAAGTTTGAGGCTTTCCTCTGACTCGTAACAGCAAAGAGAGCCAGGCTGAAAGAAAAGGGCTTGAGGAATCTGAGGAAACACAAAGAGACCCGGGGGGAGCAGAGAGCAGGTATGTTGCAGCAGCTCTGCAGACTGGAGACAGTTTCCTGCCTCGAGCACATCAAAGTCTGTGGATTTGGCCAAAAACATGGACTATCGTTACAGAGACTTGTCCTCCCTCTGTGAGTGCTTAATGACCTCAAACAGTTAAGAGATAATTAACAATGAGCTCTAATTAGCATGAAAACAGTTTAACTAACAGAGCACAGGGGCGGCTGGCAGCCTGACCCGCTGTAAACACTGCTCAACACAAACTGCTGAGGAGCATTTCAGAAAATGTTCATTAATTAGCAAGAAATTAATTCATTAATTAGCATAACAATAGGTAAAGCAACAAGAGGGGGCCGGCAGCCTGACCTCGTTAAAGGCTGCTTCATACAAGCTGTTATTACCAGTCAGTAAAACTCCACTTTGTGATTTGAAGCTGCGAAGTGTCTGTGTCCATGTAGAGACGCTGAGGAAGCCAACAGTGATTTACCCTCAGAGCTAAAACACGAAGTGGCTGAGCTTTTAATCAACATTATGCTGTAGACTGCGGCAAAATCTGATAATCAATTAATCATTTAATCCATTTACAAAAGTAGTTTCCAGCAACTCGAATATGAAGATTTCCTGCTTTTCTCTGCTTCTTCATTTTAAACTGAATATTTAGTGGTTTTTGACTAAATAAACATCTGAAGACGTCTTGTTGGACTTGGAGCATTTTCACTATTTTCTGACATTTTACCAAATAAACAATTAATCAAATAATCAAGAACATCATCTGCAGATAAATCGAGAATGAAAATAACTTGTTTATAAAAGTTGTATATTGTTTTCATTTTAATATGACATGATTAGAGCTGGAACAATTTAATCCATTGGTTCAGCAACAAAAATGTCTTCTGCCTGAAATGCCAAATATTCTCCAGCTCCAGCTTCTGGATTGTGATAAATGCTTGTTTTCTTGTTTCATGTGATACTGAAATCAATTCTTTTGGGTTTTGGATAAAACAAGCAATTAGTAATAGGGCTCTGGACACTGAGACTGGTTTGGTACAGACCAAATCATTAATCGATCAATCGTTATATTATATAAACACTGGGTTTCAACACAAGTTAAAAATGTGAATATTTAAAATGAGCGCTATATAAACTCTCTCCAGCGCTTTAACACAGTTTATCTTTCACGTTTCCAAATTCAACAGCTGCTTCAGCGTCTCTGTGTTTCACTGTGAGGCTCTGGGAGCTGGGGAAGAAGAGCCACTTCATGAGGGGCCCCCCCGGCCCCCCCCCGGCCCCCACCGGCCCCTCCTGATGCTTCATAACAGACAAGTGAGGGGGCCAAACAGGGGCCAAACAGACCATAACAGCACGTTTGTTGAAATTAAGACAACTCTGAGTCTGAAACCGAGGAGCAACAGGACACAATCAGGCCATTCATCGCAGACGAGTCTCGTCATTAAACTGGAACACGTTCACAATCAGGCAGTAAAAACAGCCTGACAGAGAAGCCAGGCTGTTTCTTTAATGGGACTAAATGAAATTAATTATCATCACAATAAGTTGTTTGTTTTAACAGTTTAACTTGTTTAACATCGTTATGCTTCACTATGGCTGCTGGAGGCCTGAGTTTAGCTACAGATACACAACACGACAAACGTTTAGTTTGACTCAGGTTTGGTTTGAGGGAATCTGTGCTAAAATAAACAGTCAAAATCATTTCTGACAGAAAATCAATCCATCAATCAATCCATCAATCAATCATCATTTTTCAATCTAAAAAGTCAGCTTCACTCTCCTCTCTGAAGGGGGGATTTCTGATGTCAGTGTAAATCACTGTGTTTGGTGTTTAATGGGTCTGAAGACGTCACCGTGGACGTCAGGAAACTTTTCAGCCTCTTTGTGGTCGTTTTGTCTTTTATAGCAGATATAAATAAGAGTCTGTTACCGATCACTTGATCTGCGTCTCATGTTGAGCATCTGTAGTTGTTTCGTGTCCGTGTTGTTGGTTTGAGTCTCTTTGTGGTTGTTGTGAGTATTTTGTGGTTGTTGTGAGTATTTTGTGGTCGTTGTGAGTATTTTGTGGTTGTTGTGAGTATTTTGTGGTCGTTGTGAGTATTTTGTGGTCGTTGTGAGTATTTTGTGGTTGTTGTGAGTATTTTGTGGTCGTTGTGAGTATTTTGTTGTTGTTGTGAGTATTTTGTGGTATTTTGCAGTATTCTGAATCTTCTCTGAGGCTGTTCTGAGTATTTGAGTCTGTTTGTTGTAGTTTTTTGTCATTTCACATCTTTACAGTGGTTTTTCACCCTGAGCCTGACTCAGTGACCTTTGACCTCTGTGAGGTCAGGGGTCACCTGTCCATCAACCTGACCATCAACCTGACCTCACCTCCAGATAGGGCACGAGCCGGCAGGACAGGTCTCCTAGCAACCTCTTCAGGGTGAGCTCGTGGAAGACGACCACCGGAAGGCAGAAGAAGAGCACGAGGAAGTCCCAGAAGGCCAGGCCCGCGAGGACGCAGTTCCACGCGCTCTTCAGGTAGAAGTCGTGCCACACGATGCACATGAGCGCGAGGTTCCCCACGATGCCCGCGGCGAACAGCACGAGCGCGAGCAGCAGCACCGCGTACGCCACGCGGGAGCCCCCGGTGACCGGGAGCAGCCCCGCCCCCCGGGCCCCCCCCCGGCCAGCTGAGGAGTTCCCCCCCGGGGCGGAGGTGAGCCCGGCGGGCCGCGGGGTGGTGAAGTACCCGCTGGGGTCGTCGAGCCGCCGCGGAGGGAGCGGGTCTCTGCTCCGTGACCCCCCCCCTCTGGCTCCCCGGGCCACCCGCCGACTCTCCGAGGTCCTGTCCACAGGTGAGGTCCCCGCAGGGGAGGAGGACCCCACAGGTGCGGGGGTCCCCACAGGGGAGGGGGACTCCTCCGTCCCCACAGTCCGAGTATCAGCATCCTCAACCCGCCGCGTCTCCGGCCGCAGCTCCGGGTCTGAGCGGACGAGCCGGAGCTCCGCGGTCCGCGTCAAGAGAAGCAACAGAAACAAAACCGGTCCCATCATCATCATTGTTATTATTGTTGTTATTGTTATTGTTACCGCTGAGCTAAAGGAAGCTGGTCCGTGTTATCTGCCTCCTCCACAGACATGTGCTGCACAAAGGCTCCAGAAAGTCACCGCGTCCATGAACCGTCCGTCTGCGGCTGCGGCTCCTCGGTCCTGCTCCAAGTTTCCGCTGCGCTTATTATCCACCGGGCCCTGAATGCAACACCGAGCTTCCGGTTAGGAATTTCAAAATAAAGAAGAACTGAAGTCACGCCACAGCAGTTAATACAGTTAATATAGATGCTGTTTTTTTGTTTAACTACTTTTGATAATCTGTTTAACTTTCAGCATTTCACTGTGTGACAGATTAAACAAAATCATCTTTAATTTATAAATGTAGACAGTTCATGTGTGAACTCGACAGTTTCAGTCCAATAACCAATATTTAATATGATTCACTCCGGACTGATGCCGGACTTGCTAAGAATTTTCTGCCTTTCTCTGTTTACACAATAAATTTAATATTTTTGTATTTTGGATTACTGGTTGAATACTTTTCCTTCTTTTAGTTTTGTCCTGATATTTTAGAGATGTATTATCAATTGAGAAAATAATTGATAGTTAATTGATAGTGAAAATAATCATCAGCCTCAGCCCTAGTATAGACTAAGCACCATAACATCTCTCATCATAAAACATTACAACTCAGAAACAAAGAAAATAAACACCTCTCTAAAAAACCGAACATTAAGGTAGGATTTTTATATCTACACTGCATTAGTTTCACTTAGGTGGCCCTACAGTAATAAAGTGGACACTGAGTGCATTCCCACAAACTGAAAGCTTCTTTATATTAAAGTAAACAAAAATCTCATTTCACTTTATTTTACAGCACAAAGTGACACTGAAGCTTCAGAGTCCACAACCAGACGAGTCGTCATCAGGTCACAACAATCTGATGACATCCCTCCGTTCCCAGCCCAGAAACATGAGGTGATGTATGGAGGACCAAAACTGACCAATTAAAACAAAGAACCAACAAAATGGTCAAATACATAGAGAAATAAATAACGATGCATCAAGACCTGAAATCCTGAGGAAAAAGTTAAAGATACAATAATACAGAAATAAGTTATTACACCTTTCATATGTATTTTTGTTTTTATTTAATCTTATTATAAATGCACTTATTTCTCTGTTAATTTGACCCTTTTGTTTCTTTGTGTATTTCCTAACATGTCTGTGGCTGTGATTGGCTGCTGCTGCTGATTGTCCTTCAGTTCATCTGCAGCATTGTTTCCGTGGCAACTGATGAAAACCAGACACATCTGTTTCAGTAGGAAACTCTGGCCACAGAATATCTCTCAGGATTTAATAAAATCAAAAATAAATCCAATATTCTGATGATCTCAAACTTTCACTAAGTCTGTGTCTTCAGCTGCCACTTGACCTCCCTCCTGGTCACTGTCAAAATCAGTCTGAGGCTAGAAAAGCACGAAGAGGGAGAAACAATCTGTCAGCCCCGAACTGTACAATCCAGACCAGGCTGTGCAAACTGAAACACAGACTTCATGTCCCACAATCCTCAGCTCTTCAGGGAGGACTTCAGTTTCCTCCTGGCATCCTTGTGCTTCTTGCGGTACTCCTGTGAAAACAGACAGAGAGCAGAAATATCTGTACTGAGTCCTAGATACAGGTGATATTAGGTTTAGTCCAAAAATAAATGCAGCAACTATGTGAGAACCTGACGTGTGAGAACCTGACGTGTATTCTGATTGTGAATTTGTGAAAAAATCTGTAAATGTCTGCTCTGCAACTTGAGTATGAATGTGTTTAACTTCCAATGGCTAAAAAAAATGAATGTATCACTTCCTCCTTTCTCTCTCTCTCTGGTTGTGTGACTTATGCTACATCCCTGCTGAAGATCTGCAGATGTGTTTGGAGATTTTACTGAAGGTTGAGGTTTTCTCTGCCCTAAGGCCGAGGCTCACAGGCTCACACTGTGTAATACAGCCACTAACAATGCTTCAGTCATAGTGTATTTACTGATGCTACCACCAGATGGAGCCAAATGAAATACATTTTCAAATCATGAACACAGCAGCTTTCAAAGTTGCATTAAAAATTAAAAAAGTGTATGACTCATAAAATGCATTTCAGTGCTGTGTAAGAGTTTTATCTGGTTTAGTAACAGACAACACACCACATTAGTTTAAACATGGTCCCTTCACAAAGTCAGAAGCTGAGACAGTGGAGAGTCAGGGCAGGGAGGAGAGATATGGAGACTGTTTCTGGTAAAGACTGGAGGTAAACATGACACTGAATTACTGTATTTCCTCTAGAAAAAGATAAAGAACTACTTTTACTTTATCTGAATTAATGAACTTACTAACTACTCTTTGAATGTTTTAAAACATTTTTTTTACAATTGTTAAAAATATATTTTAATAATGTATGAAGCTTTTCATCTGGTTTAGTTCCTGACAAAGTAAACCTGGTGAGTAAACGGATGTGTACCTGTCTGAGCGCGCTCCTGCGTTCCTCCCACTGCTCCCTCTGCTCCTCCAGCTGAGAGGAACGAAAGAACAACCTGGGTCCCTCTGACGGGGGAGAGAGAGGGTTGAGATCAAACACAGAACTAACATTACCGCCTCACAGTTGCAGTTCACATGTGTGTTTGTCCAGATTCATACACATACATCTTCAACCCAGCAGCACAAAGCATCTGTTCAGTCACCACACTGACCTCAGGAGGCACCTGAGATCAGTGTCACCAGTTCAAAGTCTGAGCAAATGTGGAATATGGTCACAGTCTTTCCTGCTGTTCTTCAGTCATGGCTTCAAATAATTGACAGAAGTGTTGTTACAGAACATTATGATGTGACAGTGAAGTTGACCTTTGACCTTTTCGATATGAAATGTCATCACTCCCTCATTTTATCTTCTTAGACATTTGTGTGAAATTTTGTCACATTTAGCTCCTGAACTCTTGGGTTAGAGCCAAAAATGTGTTTTGTCCAGTCACAGTGACCTTGACCTTTGACCTTTGACCACCAAAATCTCATCAGCTCATCCTGGAGCCCAAATGAATGTTTATATTAAATTTGAAGACATTCTGTTCAGGTGTTGCTGAGATATCATGTTGATGGACATGTGACAGACAGACAACATGAACACATAAAGTCTCCAGAGGCAAAAAAGCCCAACAAACTTTACAGGAACAATAATGTCTCAGGAAATCCTCTTGATCTCTGAACCTTTGGTTATGACTTTTTCTTTTAGGTTTGTGAAACGTGTTTAACACCATGTGATCACGTCACAGAGGAACGGACAGAGTGCTGAGGTCACCGACGTGGCTCCACCCTACCTGTCAACCTGCTGTCGTCAGGGTAGAAGAAGAAGAGGTCGGTCTTTGAAGTGGTCTCCTCTCTGTGAACAGGAACACAAACATACAGAGTTCAGATGACACTGGTTTTGTACTGAAATGGGTTTAACTCTCTGCTCTGTAGCAGCGAAATCACAGGTCAACACAGTTTTGTATCTTTATGAAACAGACGAGTCGAGTGTTTCGCCCACTTTATCCAGTCACGAGTATATTTGGTTTGGACTGACTGTCAGATAAAACAAGGACTCTGAAGATGCTCTGGGAAATTGTAAGAAGCAATTTCTATTATTTTCTGACATTTAATAGACAAAACAATTAGAAAATTAGTTAATTGAGAAAATAATCAACAGACAAATCTACTACTACTACTCTAGTTGAAACACTTTGAGTTTAGATGCAGGCAAAACTATTTTAAATAAAATCTAGATTTTTCTCACTCTGTGGTTTTAGCAGTAGTGTTGCTTTGTTCCTCATCTTCCTCCTGCTCTTCCTCTTCCTCCTCCTCGTCTGAGCTGTCATGGAAACGTGAGTCTTGTTGCCATGACACCTTTGGAGCCTGGATGCTCTCCACCTTGTACTCTGTTGGCAGAGAGCAACAGTGAGATCACAAAACCTGGGAGAACCAACATTTCCTCTGCGACAGTTTGAGATAAATATTGGAGATGTAACCTACCTGTCTCTCCGCTTTCTGCTTCTGTGTCATCTCCGAAGAAGGAGAACTTAAACCCAGACGACTCCTCAGCCTCCGCGCTGGGGTGAGTCGAGACGACAGATGACAGCAGGGTCGGCTCTTCATCTTTCCCTCCCTCCTCCTCTTCCTCCTCCTCCTCTTGGTCCCAGTTCGTCTTTTCCTCTCTTCCAGCGACGTCATCCTTTGTCTGACCGAACACGGCCTTCAGGTCACCAGACACGTCGAAATAAATCTCTTTAGAAACCTCCGGAAGTTTCTGAGCCTCCTCCCTCTTCTTCCTTCTGGCCGACTTGCTGTGAAGATAACGGATCACATGACAAACATGACAGTCAGCGGATATGATGCAGTCAGAGTACGTTTTCATTAAATGAGTGCTTTAGAAGCCCTACAGGAATACATCAATATACTGCATCATCAGCCCTGTTAACATGTGGTGTGCCACAAGTTGTCACCTTTTGACACTTAATTTTATTATAGATTTAATTCTAAATTGATTAAATTGACTTTAATGACAGTTCTGCATGTAATTCACCAAAATGACAGAAAAAAGTTTTGTTTTTTTTAAGAAAATGCATCAAGATTCCAAAAATAAATTCTTGAATTATTAATTCAAAGACCACTGCACAGAGTAAGCACTGCACTCTAATACTATTGGATTCACAATATATCCTCTTTTTTTATAACATGCATTTCTTACTTGTCCCAACCTGGCAGCTACCTTACTCATGAACCAAATGTAGATTAATCCACCGCTGCAAGTAGTCCCCAAACAAATGCACTGTTTTCTCCTGTTTGAAAAACATTTGCTAAAACTGCAGCTGCAGCTGTTAAAGGAAATTACTGAGCCTTTCAAAAAAAGTCAACTATATATTTCAGTAGGAACCAATGGCTTGGAGCCAAGTGCCACAGACAGGGAAGGGAAATCAAAGTATTGAAAGATTCTTTTCTTAGGATTTGTTAACAATATCATAAACATAGTATATCGCCTAATCCTTTGATGTGGATTGGCCAAGTTTGGCCCATATCCTGGTTAATGACCCAGTAAAATAAATCAGTGCTGATACCCATCCACCAGATCTGATTGGTGCATTCGCAGTTTCTGTGTTCGTACCTCTCCTTGGTTTCATCTGTTTTGGTCTCAAATGCAGCATGTTCCTCTCTGCTGGGGTCGTAGTGCAGCGCTGAAACATCTCTGCAAACACACACATTTTAATCCATTCATTCATTCATTGTTTCCCACTGGATGTACCCTGTTGAAATACAAAGCTCCAGCTGTGAAGTTGCTGTGGTCCAGACTGTGTGTCTGCCTGGCTGACCTGAAGGTCTTGCCCTTGCTGGCAGTCTTGCTGCTGCTGATTTGTTGGCTGCTGCCGAGGACGCTCTGCAGGATGGACAGGTTCTTCTTCTTCTCCTCCTCCAGAGCCTCTTCCTCCTCTGTCACGCTCCTCTTCCTCTCTGAATCAAAATGCAGTCATTTTATCAGTGGAAAAAAAACCAAACAGTGCAGACCTCAGAGAGCATCTCACACCACTGTGCAAAAAACCCTCCAAAAACTAGATGAACAAGATGTACAATCCTGCTTTAAACTTCCCATTAAAATTGGTTAAAACTTGATTTCTTGATAATTACTACATTAAACTGAAAATCTTGCAGCAGTATTAAGACTTAAGGAGATACTTTAATAAAACATAACATCCCTTCAATAATAAATGTGTATTTTCAGACCAACTGGAGATATTTGGACAGAAACAGATTTTTCTGCCTCTACAGGATCAGACCTCATGTCATATCCCTTTAAAAACCTCTCTATCCTTCCTCTAGTGCCACATTCAGGACAAACTCAGAGACTCCAGAAACAATTTTCTCATCAAATACTATGAAGGAAAATAATAGCCGATTGTGAAAATGAAACAAACACAACTTTTGAAAACAAAAACTATGAAAAACTGTAAAGAACTGTCCTCAACGAATGAAAGCCAAGTGATAATGTTAAAGACAAACAACTGGACAAATAAGCTAATTACTGTTACAGTGCAAAGTCTTATTCATATACATCTGTGACCTGTTGCAATAATCACCAGCATCTCACATCTCAGCACATACTTGTCTGTCATGTTACCAGTTCTTGGCAGGAAAACAAAAAGGCAACAGATGACTGACCCACGTTGTTCTCCAATCATTAAGGAAACGACGTCTTTTCTTCCTCGCAGGTTTGACCACACCCTCACCTGACTCTTCGTCTTTGTCCCCGTCCTCCTCCAGGAAGCGAGAGTCCATCCGGAAACGCTCGTCTGTCCCGAAGCGAGACTGCAGTGCCATCAGCTGGACAACAAACAACCAACCAACCAACATCAGAGGCAGGCGTCCAATCAGAGTTATGAGATCTGAACACAGCGTTTGGATTTCCTTAAATCTGCTTCAGACGTAAACAGTTTGTGATCTTATGACTTTGGTGATTCTCTGACTTTTCTTTTGCCTGAAGCTTTTTCTTAAAGGTCGAGTTATTTCAGTTCAACATGACATCAGCCCAGTGTCTGTTCTGACGAGATGATGAGTCCAGACAATCGACAGCCGACATATAAAATATATAAAATACAAATATGAGACAATGGAGGAGGCAGCACCGTGTGAACCTGTTTTCTCACCTTCTGACCTGCTCGACCTTCAAACTGAGGCCTGATGTCAAACCTGCCGCCATCCTCCTCTTCATCACCACCCTCCTCATCCTCACTGCCGCCAAACAGCTGGGGGCCCGACGGCTTCAGACACACCTGAACACAAATAAATATACACACACAGTCAAACCACAGCTCATTCATCTATAAGAGAAACTATGAAATATTCTATTTATGACTAAAGATTTATTTGATGTGAATAATGATAAATAGATTCAATCCACAGGTAGATTCCAGGTGAACTAAAAACCCTCTGACCAGGTTCACTCTTCACTCACCTTCTTCTCTTTCCTCGTGCTGTTCTCATTGGCTGATGCCTCATCACCTGTGGACTCGTCCTCTGATTGGCTGTCCTGGAACAGGGTCTTCTTTGATGTTGTGACCTCTGAGGCTGTCTGCTGCTCATCTTCATCATCGTCCTCCTCCTCCTCCTCCTCGTCATCAGAGCCGAAGACGATGTGTTTCCCAGCTCCAGGTGTTGGGGCGTCCTGATGGAGATGTTGTGTGTTAATGTTGCCTCATGTCTGAAGATGTGTTAACAAACTTGTTTCCTCTGCCTTACAAACAGAGCTCTGATTGGCCAGAGCCCAGAGGTTTATCCTGCATCATTTCAGTTTAAATTTACTCTGTTAAATTAAATTCATCTGTTTTAGGAATTGGCTCAGTTTCTGACCTTCACCCCTGAGTTCAAATCTGAAACCTTCAAGCAGGAGAAACGATCGACACACACACACACACACACACACACACACACACACACACACACACACACACACACACACACACACACACACACACACACAGACACAGACACAGACACACACACACACACAGACACACACTCTCTCACTCTCACCAGGTTGGCTAAAGCTCCCTGGATCAGCTTCTTGTGTTCTTCAGCCTCTTTCAGTCTCTGCTGGATGGCAGCTAGTCTCCTCACGTTGGCCTTCCGCTGCAGCTCCTCTTCCTCCTCAGCTGCTAACATCACCCTGGAAGGAGCCTTCTCCTCTTCCTCCTGCTCCTCCTCCCCCTCCTCGCTGGAGGAGGACTCACTGTGAGGAGTTGGGAGCGGCGCCGTTTTCCCAACATCTTCTGCAGAGATAATCTCTTGCTCGTCCTCATCGTCCTCGTCTTCGTCAGAGGAGGAGCTGGAGGATGAAGGTGAAACCTTTGCAGCAGCTTTATCTGCCAGACTGGCCTTCATCCTGTCATCCTCTTCCTCCACCTCCTCATGATCACTGCTAGAGGAGGAACTAGTCTCAGCTTCCTCAGTGTTTACAGGAGCTTTATTTGGAACCATCATCACCTCCCTCTTTTCTTCCTCCTCCTCCTCCTCACTGCTCTCTGACATTGTCTCCTCTGTCTCTGTGTGTGTCTTTTTGCTCAGAGTCTTGTTGGTTTTGCTGTCAGCTGTTCTGTGGTCTTCAGAATCCAGCTTCTGTTTTTTGACCACACTTCCCTCCTCCTCCTCCTTCTGGAAGTCGTTTGTTTCCGTGCCCTCGGTCAGTGTTCTCGTCCCCTGGAAGGCAGGCAGCGGTGTTGACGTGACGCCTTTTCTCTTCTTCTTTTCCTCATCGCTGTTGTCGTCCTCCATGATGGAGGCCAGGATGTCCTCCGGCATGGTGCCTTTCTTGGGAGCAGGTCGTCCTGCGGGGCTGGATACATGGTTAGCTTCCTGTTCGGGGCTGGCGCTGAGGATGCTGGGAGTTGCGGTCTCAGAGGTCGGCTGGGATTCTTCAGCTAGCCTCTGCAGATCAGCCAGGGAGATCTCCAGACAGGTGACGTTAGAAAACATGGCTTCGTAATCAGAATCTGAGCAGGAATCAGCTGATTCTATCTCCTCGTCATCTTCATCGTCATCATCCTCATCACTATCTGACTCTGATGAAGGGGGTTTTACAACAGGGGGGACCGCCGTCTTCTTACTCTGGTTCCTAGAGCTGCTGGCTTGTTTCTGAGAAGGACCTGAATCTCCTCTCTGCTCTGCTGGTTTCCTGGAGGTGAGATGTTCTTCATCATCTGCTGAGTCATCCTCCTCTTCCTCTTCTACCCCAACTTTACTTTTCTTCTTCGTCTTTCTCTTCCTGTCTGTGTTGTTTCCTGAGAGGTGCTCTGCAGGGGGCAGAGTCTGCTTCTCCTGTGATGAAGGAGGAGGAGGAGGAGGAGGTTTCCTGGAGGCGAAGAGTTCATCTGTGTCAGCTGAGTCGTAGTCATCCTCGTCTTCATCCTCTGGTCCACCTGGAATCACAGAGAAAACTTGTCCTCACACAGTTTGTCACATTTTAGAGCATATTTCAGAGTTTGTGCCTGATCACTGGAAGCATCCAGAACTTTGTGAACTGATTCATAGGCTGACGACTTGGTTCTTAATTAATCACGATAACGTTCCTTTTAAAAGTTGGTTATTTCATTCATATTATCTTATTTTCAGTCTTATACACATCTTTCCTTTTGGTCATGATCACAAACAAACAGCCTGATTCAGCAGCCAGCTGTGGCTTATCACAGATACACTGGTGTTGCTGTGGCTGAGCAGAAATCCCACAGATGTGTGTGGGGTCATTTGGAAACTGTGTCACCGCTGAAAACACGGCACACAGCTCCTCTTCATGGGAAACACTGATGAGACAGATTCTGACCTTTCTGCTGGGACCGTCCCGGCTTCACCAAGTAGTCCAGCCCGACCACTTCCAGATTATCCTCCTCCACTTCCTGCCACAGTGCACCATGGGAGGTGTCCTGAGCCGCCGACAGCCTGCGGATTTCCTCGTCTGAATCAACATCACTGTCAGCCAGAGGTGCCCTCTTCCTCTGAGCCGGTCTGTGGTCGGTCGCTTGTTCAAATCCGTTGGTGAACTGTTGAGCCTCAGTGTGACTGACAGAGTGAACGGTCACACGCTGGAACCTGAGAGGAAACGGCGAGGAGGACACAGGCTGATGGGTAACATGTAGAGCTCAGAACTGGGATCAAGTCACTCTCATCTCAAGTCCTCACTTCATTTAAAGCCATTTTAAACAATACAAAACAGAATATGAAGGGAATTTGAGGATGATAAATCAAAAACCAAAGAAAAGTTTTGATCCAGTGAAATTCATTAGTTCCTGCATCAAAGGTCAGAAACATGACTGAAAACTTGTGTATCAAACCAGAATAAACTGAGAATCCCAGAAATAAGTTGGACCCGTTGGAAATCTGAAACCAGCAGCAGGTTTTGAGAATCCACAAGATCAGTCAGAACTTATGAGAATAAAAAAAAACATTAGTGATATTTGGGAATTGCAGGAATCAACAGGGTAGAGGTTTCACGGGTTCTTAGGTTTCTGAGGAACCAAGACTTGATCCAGGCCGCAGGTCGAACCAGGTCCAGATTATAAAGAGCCTAATCAGTTCAGGTAGGGTGTTGTTGCATGAGAGAGACTGGTCTCAGGTCTGTTTGTATGAATGAGTCTTTGAAGCATAAACAAACTATTTTAAAAATCTAAGAGAGCAGTAAAAACCTTCGGCAACATTAGAGTAGAAACTTCTGAGGATCCCAGGAACCAGCAGAGGTCTAATTCTAGATACCACTGGGAACACTGGGAATCTCACTGGGAAAAAAAATGAAATCCCACAAACCCTGAGGGACTTCTCAGACCAGCAGGAGGTTTTTGGAATCACAGAAACAAACCTTTTGTAATTTGAGGGAACCGTTACCTGCTTCTGCCTACAGCATTATGGGAGTTGACCACATCTGTCCGACTCCTCTTGGGTCTTGGTGGCTCATACGGTGGGAACTCGCCCCGCCTCTTTTTGCTGATGTCATCATCCCCTCCCTGTACCTCCCAGGTGAGCTGGGTGACAGGCGTGTGCTGGTCTGTGGCGTTTCGGTCCAGCCTGCGGATGTTGTGGCTGTACTTGGACGGGTCGTACTTCAGGGTTCGAGCTTTGTTTCCTTTCTGACACCGGAGCTGCAGGACGGGGAGGACGCGTCCGAATTTACTGACCACCCAGTCCTGAAACCAGAGCACCCAGACCACGGTCAGCACCTCCCCCCACACAGGATGCTGTGCATCACATACAGAGGATTAAACAACAAACACTGGAATGAATAGTGTTGAATGATGTTAACGGCCCCTTTCTTTTGAATTATTCTGATGGAACAACGTTTGCAGAACATTTCCTGGTGAAAAAGGAAACCTAAAACATTTGTAGTGTTTTTATTGAAATGTATGTTAATGCACCAGATATATATATCTCAAAATATAACAGTGAACAATGAACAGGACAGGACAGGACAGGACAGGACAGGACAGCAGTAGATGACCTTGTGTCCTGGTATTTCGGTCCCCGGCACTGCAGCCTTCATGGTGAAGTTGTCCACGCCGGCTTTGCTCAGGGAGTCCAGCAGCTTCTGTCTCTTGTCCTCAGCTGCAGGAGGCTGGAGGCGCTGCTCCACCACCGCCTGCCGCTCCTGAGCCAGTCTGAGACACAAACACCACAGACTCACTACACGTTCGGATCAGGAGGAATCACAGATCACAGATCAGCAGCGTGCGGTTCAGGAGGGGGCTTCAGTGTTAAGAGGGTGGGACAATTTGAAAAGGTGTCATCCCACAGAGCTACACTTCCATTTTCAAAACAACAGTTACAGTATTTTCACCTGCATCATTTTGTAAGACAGATTTAAGCTACAAACAGAGTTTGGTTGCTGCTGATCTGAACCTAAATATCTGTAGCTCTCAAATCAAACCATGTGTAGGATCCTCCTTAATAAGCAAAACAGAAGATAGAAATTAACTGGCAACTTTTTTGATAATCTACTAATTGTTTGAAGCATATGTTTCAACCGTTCTGTTTCAGCTTCTCCAATGTTTTTTTTAATTACTTTTTTAAACTGAACATCTTTGAGCCTTTAACTGTTGGTTGAACACATCGAAACATTTGAAGATGTCACCTGAGGAACTGTGACAGACATTTTTTAACTTTGACAAAAACTCTGACCCTTTACAGACACAATCATTTATTAATGATTCAAGAAAATCATCTGCTGATTATTACAAATTAAAAATGATTGTTAGTTGTAGCCCTAATTAAAATAAATTGACGGGGCTTTACCTGTGTAGAAAACTCTCCTTGGCTGTTTCTATCTGCAGAGTTCCTCCTTTCCATTTGGATTTGTTCAGCACCGTCAGACCTGAGGAGGAGAGACTCTGATGATACCACACAAGCTCTGACGTCAGTGAGGCGTCAGGGCGCAGACACAAGGTACAGCTGAGAGTGAGGGAGCTGGTCTGAGGTTACAAACCCCTAATTCCCAACTGCACAACATCTCCATCTTAAAAATACATTTTGTCTATTTCAAAACCGTAAATCATAATAAAAAAATAATTAAACAGATTTTTGAGAATATTTCAGCCATTTCCAACACAAATCATTATTGTTGATTTATTTCCAACAACCACAATTGTGCAGTGATTTGCTTGATTGTGTCTTGTTTCAAGATACTGACACTCAGGAGGAATAAGTGAAGCGAGGTGTGAGGTGTGTTGTCTCCCCACCCCGACAGCACTTTCTCCTGGTTTAAGTAAAAAAAGACTTGAGGGCTCACAGAGCAGCAGTTCAGTTCACTCACATTTCTTCAGGTCAGCATCTGAAATGTCGATGTTAATGTAGCCGAAGGTTTTGTAAGGAACACCTGCAGGAGAACAGCAGCAGTCAGAACACACGCTGGTCAGAGAGGAGACTAGAAACAACACAATATGATTTACAACAACTGTTGTAAACTGTCTGTTCACTAAGGGATGAGAATGGTGATTTTGATTATCCCACTAATTATATTTGCACATAGCAACAACAACAACACTGAGCATTTTCTAAATGATATATCAGTTTTCAGACTTTCCTCCAGGCAGCCATTGGCTGCAGCTCATTTCTGTGAAAATCCACCTGAAACTCGCTGCAGCAATTTTATTTTTGATCAAAGTTAAAATGTCTTTGTTTGAGTGATGTTACTCTGAGCAGTGTGTTGGTGTGTTGGCTGCTGAAAAACTTCCTGCTGACATATGGAGTCTGGAGTGTAGTAATACAAAAATTATGGCCTTTTATGGTGTTTATTTATACTTAATCAACCAACTGATGAATTAAAATTGTTATATACAAAATCATAAAATTTGCATTAGCAATTTGCATTTGCAAATTACTTAAAACTATAATGTGACTTTAATTTCTTCCTTTCATAAAATCGCTCTTCAGCAGGTGATTCTAAAATATCAGATCTCAGGGTGTCCTTGAATGCAACAGTGGGATTTTATATTGACTGTGATGGAATATGTAGAGATACATATATGATATATGTATCTCTAGTGAGTTTCAGATACAGCACTGACCTAAACAGGAGTTAATGAAATATAAAATGAAACACTGTTATTTTTATCATCATGGCTGGCTCACCCTCCTCGTCCCTCCTGGTACGAAGCTCCACATCCTGTACATCTCCAAACTTTCCAAATCGATCCTTCAGGTCCTTCTGGGTGACCGAGTGGCTCAACCCACCGACGTACAGCCGCCGCATCTCTCCGTGTCCTCGACAGCAGTGTCACTGCACAGACAGCAAACACTAGTGTCAGTGATCTATGCCCATCCACCCATTTATCCATCCATCCACCCGTGGATGGGAGCTGGCTTTGATGAACCATAAAGTTTCACTGTGAGTTCTTGCACCTTGACTCTGCCATTTCACTTTCTGAGAAGTTTGCAGCTTCTGTCTGTTTCATAACAGTGAAACCTAAACTAGCGGCTTGACAGAACAAGTTTAAAGACTTAATTTTTTCTTCAGATGGTAAAGAAACATTATCTTCTATATTACTTCAATAAGTAGCCTACCTGAAAAACTGTGCTGCTTTAAGGGCAAAGGATGGACACACTAAATGTTGATTTGATCTTTTGTTTTTTTTGTTTACTGCACTTTGAAGTTAATCGATAAATTTTAAATTATATAAAATAATGGCATTATTTTTGAAAGAATCTCAACTTTAGTCACATTTTAGTAGTTCTGTAGGCCAATTTGCAATTATTTTGTCCACCATATGTACACCAATAAAAGCAAACTAAATATAGCAAATGCTTCTCAGTATAATGCAATACAGTTCAAGTGCAGCCTCCATAATGGCTATCAAGTTGAGTGAACACCTCTCTGAGGCAGTTTCAACTAAGACTACACATGAGAACTTTCATGAGGTGAGAATTTACTGCAGACTGCATATTCACACAATCACTGCCACCCTCCCTGCGCTGTCAGCTCTCTGATTAAATCAACATATCACTGAGATGACAGAACGATCACGATCGAACAAACGGTTTGATTCACAGCGACAGAAAAACCAACAAATGTTTACCTCACATGTGTGTAGCCGGTGTTACCGTTAACTCCATCCGGAGCTGCATTCCGGTCGACTTTTCTTTCCGTACTTGCTTCCGCAGAACCGGAAGGTTCCGCTGTGGTTTGATTATCAGATTAAAGAAACATCTGTTATAAAAAACACAAACAAAGCCAGAAGTTGGTGCTGCCACATTCAACACTGAAATGTTCACCTGTGACGGTTAATCAATGAGAACATAATTATTTTTCCTTGATTAATTTAGCTCAAAGCTGTTCTATACGCCTTTCAATGTGAAGGGGACTCCCGCAATTTTATGTTAGAAAGCTTTTCATTACGTGCCTATTAAAAGCATTAGAGCGATAATATGTAGTTTTAAAAATGTTTTTATGTACATTGACGGTATTATTATGTACAGGGATGCGCACTGTCCGACCAGTTTTTAGAGAAACAATTTGCCCCCCCCCCCCTCCGATTCGTGAAAAGTGGTAGAGTCCGGAGGGCGCGATGCTCTGAACTGTTTTGGTCGCCAGGAGAAGAAACTGGAATCGTTCAGGTGAGCGAAAGAGTTCAAGTGTTTAATGAAACAAAATTAAAAAAACATTTATCTATTTGGATACAGAAGTTTAAGGTGACTTTTATTTAAATAACGTTTACATTTTAGCGGAGACGAATACGGTAAGCTACCTTTAGACAGTTTTTAGACAGCTAACCCACCGTAATATCACTTTAGCTAGTTGGATTTTAGTGCTGCTGTGATTAAAACTGATGTAACCGAAGTCAACCCTTTTAGAGACGTGTATTTTATCGTTTAGACCATCAGAGACCCCTTTTCATGCGTTGGAAGTGCATTCATACTTTAACTTAATGTGAACTGGCCTCTACCTGAGTTTACCATTGGATCAAAACAGTTGAATTTCACATAGCATCCTGTCAGCTCGTCCTGCTAGCATAGCAGTTGGACTCTTTTGTGGCAGTTCTCATGCCGTCCTGTTGACGTTATTTGCTTGATAATTGATAAGTAGTTTTTGTGCTGTCTTCCTCACTCCTTGAAAATTCCACGTTATGTTTTATTGAGTCAATTGGTTTCTGTCCTTCAGCATGGAGGAGAAGATGAGTGAGGAGAACATCAAGGAGGTGAAAATGCTGGAGGCTCAGATTCTTCATCTCCAGGCTGAAGTTGCAGCGTTGCAGTGCCAACAGCAGGACACTCACAAGGACATGACATTCCACTTCAGAGGACAAATGCAGGATGCCCTGTGAGTTTTATTTTTATTCTTTAACTAGAAAATGGTAAACAGAAGTGCTGTACTGTTGTAAAAGTTTGTCATTCATCTCCACAGGTCGTATATGTGCGGACAGAGACACGTAGAAGGGAGGGAGAAGGTGGTGTCCAGGCTGAAAGAGGAGCTGGAGGAGCTGGAGGATGATCTGAAGCGACAGACAGAGATGAATGGCATCAGTCTGAACAGCTGCAGCACAAAGACTCTGCAAAGCAGTAAGAGAAGCCACAGTTTTCATTATTTTCTGACATTTTATTGAATTAATGATTAATCAATGAATCAGGGAAATCAAACCAGCAAAAATCATCAGTCAAAATCATTGTTAGTCACAGCCCTAATTCTTTAAATGTAGAGGATATTGTCATCAAGGTTGTATGTAAACATAATTTCTTAAACATAACTTTTGTTAGTTTGCAAGGAAATACCACTAGCCTCCTTTCACCGTGTCCCTCATGGTGTAACGACGTACTTAAACTGGTGTGATGATGTGTGTGTGTCCACTAGGTGGCAGTAAGATGGTCCAGCAGGTCTGCGTATCAGGTCACTGCTCTGAACTGGTCTTCCAGGTGGAGTTCCAGCTCTCTGAGGTCAAGGTGAGACTTATGAAGAGTTATTGGTAAAATAATCTGAAGAGACTGAAGCTCTCAGGTTCAAACCACAGAGATACTGCCGCTGTCACCCCTCGCCAAGGTACTATCTGACAAGTGGAGTTGGTTGATTGGAGCCTTTTAGCTTCTCTAAATATATTTAAAAAACACATTTCATCTAAGATGAGGGTATTCTAATTTTGCCTTGTTTTCTTTCCTCCTTTCCTTCTACTAAGCAAAGCCTCTGATCATTTCTGCTCTTTTTTCTGTTCTTTTGCTCTTCCAGAGTATTAATAAAAGCTGCAGATTAAACTCAGCTGTGCAGAAGAGCACTTTGCAGAATTACAGAAACTATTGTTGGAACTACACTTGGGTAAATGAAAAGACTTTAAAACATTCACACACATGTCCTTTGCTCAAGCACAATTTATCGTTCAAGCTTTTGTGGTCAAACAACGACTGATGGTGCAGTTTCTTTTCATTTAAACTGTTGAGAATGGTTCTGGGACACACTTGTGCACTCTGCCCCTCACAGTCTGGGTGCTGGTGCTGTGTTGAGCCAGCAGAGAGAGACAGAGGGCCATGATCAGTGGTTCACTGATGAGTCATCAAGTGCACAGATTAGACTTGAGCAGCAGTCTTGAGGAAAAAGAAAAATCACTGTCAGGTCTTAAATGTCCAATCAGACATCATACCAAACTGCCTCAGAGGAAATAATGCCAAGAGGTTTAGGTTCCGGTTTAGAAGTCATCTCTTCAAAACAAAATAAAGCACAGCCCTTTAAATGTGTTTTTTGTTTTATAATCACTCCCACAACATAAAAGTTAAGATCAAATAATGTTATAAACTAGACATTTTATCTGTCACCTCTAATTGTGTCATGCACAAGAATTGCATTAAAAATCTCCTCCAGGCAGGGCTGTTCAACTTTTTGATTTTTTTTATTCTATTGCTCTAACCTGAAATACTAAAACATAAACTAACATCAATGATCATTTAGTCCATACCTTACTTTGAGAAATGTAAACATTTTTTCTTCAAACCTCTCTTTGTTAAATCTTCTCTAAACAAAAGCAGCTGTACCCAATCTCTGTCCAAGTAAAATACAACCTGAAACAACTGTCAAATTTCTGATCAAAATCAGGGACTATCTGATCAAAGAATATGTTTTCCTTTTGGACCGTCACAGTTAACAAAAATAATGGTTGACCCTCGACGTCAGCCAACGTTGTATATGTCAAGTCAGCAGTAATTGTGATTTTATTGGTGGGAGATTCTGTATTATTGTGATCTGTAAACCTCCCTCAAGTGGGTCTAACAGTCCTCTGGTTTTCATTCTAAGTCGACCACCAGAACAGCTGGTTTCATTGAGTCACCCTCCCTGCCTGGCTTATGAAGTACCATTAAAACTGTATTTTTTTTCCTTCTGAAATTTTAACTTGTTTTGATAAAGACATTAATTATTAGGTTGTGTAATTTGGAAACAGAGTCGTTTTGTAAACACACACACACACACTGTCCACTTGGCCGTATTATAATTTGATTAATATTTTCTTTTTGTATTGCAACATATTGCAACATGATGTGGGCTAGTTCAACTTCCAACAACCTTAAAAATGTTAGTGTTGCAACCCATTTGAAACCATTCACAGATATGATTTAACATTTAAATGGATGTTTAAAAGGAATACGCCAATATTTTGGAGAAACATGCTTGTTCTCTTTCCTCCTGAGAATGAGGTGTTCAAGAGAATATCAGTCTCATGTCTGTGTGTTACAGATGACGATAGAGTCAGAGCGTTTTTAAGCCTAGCTTTGCATAAACACTACATAAAAACAGCTAGCCTGGCTCTGTTGAAAGTTAAACTGACGTGAAACTGATGTCGTTCTTCTAATGAATTAGCAGCCCTGGGTTTCTTGACTCTTCCTGCTAAATGTACGGTGTGCGCTTCTCTTTCTCAAAAACATGCTGTCTTCAGTAAAACATTAATCTTCATCACAGCTCTGCTCCAAGAAGAGCGACACACAGTTCAGTGAAACTAATGATGAGACTGTAAATGAACTATATAAGAGTAAAGTTACTCCAAAACAGGGTCTAGACATGGTGGCAGTTATTTGAAGCTTTCAGTTTTACTTTCAAAGTATCATCAGGTGCAGGCAGAGATGTCGAGAAAACAACATTTAATGATGGTACAGACCTACATTGTTTGTGAGATATAACAGCAACACAAATGAACAAACAATGCTCACGTTACACAAACAACTTTTAAACCACTATGCAAGGAAGGTTGATATCTGGTGAGGGCAAAAAATATGTGTTATTTTTGTTGAAAATCAGTGGATCTCCTTGTAAATGTGTCAGTGTGTTTTTTTTAACTAAGTAATTGATGGTGTGTTTGTCCTGTAGGAGGGTGAGAGATCTGAGAGGACAGTCAGTGATCTGAATGTGGTGATGGATGCCAGTGACCTGCAGAACTTCAGCAGCTTCCTGTCGGGGTAAGAACTAACATAACAAACTAACTTGATGTTAAGATGATCTGATCTTCTTCCCCCTGGAGTTCTGTCTGTGAGTTCTTTTTTCACACTGATCAACCCCCAGGTGACATTGATCAGGATTAGCATATACCTTGTTCTAATCAACATCAATCAATCAGAGGAATAGTACAAAAATGCATCTCTGTGCATCAAACCTACATTGTTTTTATTTGCTGGAATTTGAGAAATAAAGTTCACAGGTGAACTTGAACCTCTGAGCCAGACATCACATCCAACAGGAAAAGCATTTTCAGTTTCAGGCTTCAGTCGTGAACGTGAATGATTGACCTGTGATGGAACCCAACACCTTTGGGTGATGGAAGAACTAGTATTTATGACGTCTTGTGCCACCACAGTGAAGGGCAAAATTGTTTATTGCTGTTTTGAATGTCCTCACTCGAGAAGCCTCATGTTCTTGAAAAGCGGTTTTGAAGCTCAGAGTGGGCTGTTCCTCCGTCGCCATCTTGCCAGTGCCTGACTCCGCTGAGCTCCTGGCTAATCCAAAAATGGGCAAAGAGGTGGGGTCTGTGTGGAGCTGAGACTTTGGTGACATGTTACTTTGTGGCAAGCACACGCTCACTCACCTGTCTCTCAAAGTAGCCACGCCCTCAATTGTTCAGAACTTGAAGCCTTAATAAAATTTAAATGGATGAGTTATAAAAAAATTCACCCCCGTACAGTTGTCATAAAGGAGGAAATTAAATAGAGACCAATGTCTTTTGTACCAGGCTGTAAACATGTTTATTTCTGCTGTAAAGTTGGACATTTTAACATGGGAATCTATGAGGACTGACTCACTGCTGGAGCCAGACTCAAGCAGCCATTCGAAGAAGTGGTGTTTTTGGCATTTGCGTGTTGGCTTTATTTTTTATTTTTTATTTTTCAGCCTCAGTGGTTGCTGTTTGGGCAAGACGTCCCAATCATTTGAATGTGGAGATGATGATACCTTCATACAGACATCTGTTGCACTGTGTTACACCTCAGAAGTTGTGTAACAAATGAAAAAAGAGAGTTTGAGTTAAAACCCCTCTTACTCTCTCACTGCCACACCCCTGGCCAATCACTGCGTTCCGTTTGTAATTTATTTACTTTACATCTGCTTGGTACAACGCTACATACATAATGGATATTGGATATTATTCCTGTCAGGATGAAAGGGGTCTGTTTAGTTTAACTCAAGCGTTTATCAAAGTAGAAGAAGAAGATGTCAAACTGCAAATGCCTCTCATCCAGCTGAACCTCCTCACTCACACATGACTCGCTCTTGCTCCGTTTGCTCTTTACTCACAAACAACAAGCCTTTCTCACATCAGACATTTTGACCTGTCAAACACAGGTGTGACTCATTACGTCCATAATGGCTGCATTCCATTTAGGTGTGCTCGCTTACTGGCATTCCTACCTGTAAATGGAGCGCAGCCATCGTTAATATTAGTTACACCTGTTCTTTTCCTGCTTTGACTGTTTATAAAAAAAATATCTGAGCCGCATCTGGTCTTTAGGTTTACTCAGTGACGTCTGCAGCTTTGGACTCTTAGCCATAGTTTTTGTTCTACCAGATGCTTTTACGCTGCAGGAAACTGTTAATTGTTATCAAAGCCAGAGGGTTACAGATCATATTGTAACAGAGAATCTCTGTTTCACTTTAATCTGAATTTCCAAACAGGCGTAATGTAACACTTGACCTTTTGTGCCCTCCATCTATAGTCAGGATGAGTCTGCTTGTGACACATATCAGTTCCAGCAGGGTAAACAATTGAGCTCTCACCTCCTATGAGAAACTCAAACCATCATCTGAATGTGGGAAAATGATAAGAAGTATTTGTTCCGTAATGTCAAAATTCAGTGTATAAACCCAGCAGGCCTCGTCTTGCACAGTAGAAGATATTCCTGAAGTGCTCCGTCACTCTGATGTGTCACATGTCCTGTTGTCCTCTCAGTAAACTACACTCCTCTTGTTCTGTTTGTCAGTGGAGGAAATAAGATGCTGTGCTGAAGAAATAATCATCACATTAAACCCTCGGAAAAGTGATTAGTGAGCCTAACAGATACTTTACTGATATTTTAGTGTTTAAAAAAAAAAATCCAGTAACAATATTTTGGTTCATATAGTTTTTTTTTTTTTTTTTTAACAGAAAAGTCATGAGATAAACATTTTGAATCCCTTAAAGGTATATTTCAAAGAACAGTGAAGATATGCAGTGACAGACATGCAGGATGCTTTACAGTGTAGCCCTGAACGTGTCAGCGCTCTCTGGTGGACAAACTACGTCACTTAGACATTTTTTGTAAATGACCTCAAACACGTCTTTGATATTTCATTAGTCGACACATTCTTTACGCAGATACTGATAAATCTGTGATGAGATAAAATCAAACAAATACATCTGCTCTTTTTCTATTATCATTTATTAACACAAAGTAAGTAGTAGAATGAGGTAGCATGTTGAGGTTTATTCATCTTCCACTGCTCTGGAGGAGCAATTCGCATTACACACAGCACACTTGTTATTGTTATGTTTCATTTGTTTTTTACACAGTCAAAGTTTTTTCTCAATCATCTTCTTACAGCGATGTGGGGTCTTACATGAACATGATTTTTGCATCAGTCTTGGTTCTGTATTTCACATGACATATTTCTGTATTTGTGTGTTTTCTCTGTGCTGTTCCCACTGGATTAAAGATGTCACTGTCAAACAAATCTGCTTAAACCGCACTGTGAAGGCTGTGTGTGGGTGTGCTTTGAACCGTGTTTATTTACTCTGGAATATTTCAAGTTATTGAGAAATTCTGAAGTTTTGAAACCAAGTTGTTAAGGGCTTTGAAACAGAAACCAAGCTCAGTGTTATTTTTCTTATTTGTTGTTGGCATCCTTTGTAGTGTCTTCAAAATCTGTCCTAAGCACTATTTAGAAAAATTCAGCATCAGTGCTGAATCACTAGATTACCTCCAGCACCCTTCAGTGTCAACTATGGTTATTGTCAATATACAACATATAGTATATATTTCAAGTGTGTCCCCATGCAACAAAGCAGTTTGCCTTGAATCTGTGGTGAAGTCCAGTCTTTCTCTTGCTGACAGTATTGACCTGGGCATCAGGAGCACCTGCTTTGTTCCGGACCCCTGTGAGGCCCAAGTGATGCTCTGTCTCACTTGTGGTATATAGAGTAAGTGTGTTGTGTTCATATGCTCAGGTGCATTTTCTGTCCTTATAAACACAGTCTGCCAGAAAGTGTCTGCTGTGCCAGTGGATCAGAACCACAGAGCAGAAGTCTGATTTGCTCTATATCTGAGGCCAAAGCACATCTGGATTGTATGGTCCAGTCTACAGAGTCTGGCAAGAAACAGATGGAAAAATACTGGAGATAATGATTCTGACACACTGCTGCCTTCACTCTCTCTTTGCATGTGTGTGTTATTGTGTGTGTATCTGTGTGTGTGTGTGCGTGAAAGTTTTACAGTCCAGATCAGCCTGATAATCTTTGTTAAATCAAGCTGGTCTGAACTGTTAAAGATAAACACTGGCTATGGGATTTTTATTTGTTTATTTTTCTTCAGCAGACACATCTGTCCTCCTGTCTCCCTGAAGTGGTTTCTTAACTCACACAGGCTGTGTAGTGAACGTAGCATGTCAGTTCAGTTTCACTCCTCTGTCAGTGTCACAGTGCTGCGTTCTGGGTGCCTGCGTTTGTCAGAATCACTCTAGTTAAACAAGTAAGACAAAAGAAAATAGACCTGAGGCTTTAAGAGATGCTTCATGTCACATGTAATATGTGAGCTGTGATATGTGAGGCCTGCGTAGACAGCTCTCCTAAGCCAGGTACAGTGTCTTGTTCAAGTTTTAACACAGGATCTTTACACACTGAATGTTATCGTCCTTTCAGGTTAAAATCTGACTTTATAAGTCTTTAAAATCATGTTTTTCATTTTAGTGTAATGTGTCTCTTTCATCCAACTGTTTATTAGCAGAACTGTTGAAAACTCTTCCAGCCCAACAGAGAGCAAGTGACTGGAAGTGCTGTTGATGCATTGCATTGTGGGATGGACTTAGAGGACTCAAAGCAGACTGGATGATGTCAAACTATCCTAAAACACAGTGCTGCTCTTTTCATGTGGGGATTCAAGCCAACTGATCCATGAACCATTTTGACTCTGAGCCCGCAGTTGATGAAGCGCTGATCCAGGCTGTCGGGTTTCTGAAGCACAGTTTGTGTTTCCTGGTCCAAGACAGGCCGATAGTGTGAAGCCAAACTGTGCTGAGGTCAAAACAGCAGCTGGAGCTATCAGTCAGCTCTGAAGCTAATGGGGACGTTTACTTTCAAGACAGTAGGCAACGATTAGACAGTATACATGCATATATTTTGGACACTGTAATTAAACTAGTTTTGCTGTGTAGTCATAAATGTGACACAATGTGACAATGAATCTGATTTTTGTTTGTGGGTAGAGCTGCAACATCCCATTATTTGAAGGGGATGGGGTCATTAAAATGAAAGGATTCATTTAAGTTTGTTAAAGTGAAGAACTTAACTGGAAAATGGTGCAGGACAAAAAGTGGCGTGGTTCTCTAAACTGCAGATGTGGCTCATGTTGTTTTGCTCATCGATGGCTGTTTCCCTTTTTGGAAAAGTAACCGAGTGAATCCGAGCCTTTTTAGTCATGATAAACAGGAGGGATGTCATCTTTCTGTGTACATATCAATAAAATATCAACTGAAACAATTGCTACAAAAATGGCAACAAGTGTGGAGGAATTGGACGCAGCCGTACAGCCTGTTGTAGGTCGACTTACAGTCAACATGTTTCTTTGATAGACATTACAGATGTTAAGTTAACTGCTCACAGTGTTTGTGTTGACTGAAAATGACCCTGAGAGATAGTTTGACTGGTTAAGATAATGACACAAAAAAAATCAAGGGGGCGAACAGATCGTTAGGAATTGTTTCCTGGGTACCATGAACATTCAAAGCAAATATTGCAGTAATTTGATTAGAAGGTGTTCACATCTCATGTATCCTGTATCGTGTGCTTGTTGGTCTCTAAGAGATATTGATCAGCGCTGCCTGTTTCTATTGAAAATGTACTGTTCAAAAGTATGAAAATATTAAATATTTGATCTGTCTAAATTTAAAATTCACATTGTATTAGCGCAACAGGCTGTGCTTTGTAATGTTGTAAGGATGTTCCTAAATGCAGTGTTACTCTGATGGCCTGCACACCTTTCTCCTAAACCAATGATTAGCTTGTCATTCACTGAGGCAGCAGAATAAATTCTATAGTACAGTTTAGGATGAGGCCACATGGGCTGTGTTTGAGTTTATTTGACCAATAGTTCTATTTTCTCCCTCTGACAGGCATCAATGTTTCAACTCAGCGTTGAGCTCATTTTTTTCTTTTGTTACCAACCAAAATGTGTCTGTAGCACAGAGTATCCACAACAGTACAACAAATGACTCTTCTAGTCAAAGAGTTGTTTGTTTAATTTGATCTTTTTTTTTTCCACTGTTTGCTGCAAACAATTTTTACTGCTTCTTTGGGATGATGAACTGGAAGCCTGTACAATTTTCCAGCTCCTCACATGTTATTAGAATCACTACATGATAAGGGTTTTACTGTCAGTGTAGTTTGGTTCTACACTGATGATATATACAATCTGCATCATTCAGAACTGGTTAGATCAAATCAGTTTAATAAAGCAATACCAAACCAGGGATCAGTCTCTCTCTCTCTGTCTTTTTGGTAGTGCTCCATTATATGGGAGGGTGCTGCCATGTTTCCATCAGCTCTGTGTGGAATAACAGTTGTCTGGAAACTTTACCCGACTGCCGTCTAGCCCCGGGCCCCCATGGAAAACTCTGGAAAGCCTTTAGCAGAATGTCCCAGGTTCACTCAGACAGAGTGAAGCAGACCAAAACAAAAGATTGTTATTTATTTATTTATTTATTTGGTATTATCATTGTGATATTCAACATATTGTGTATCAGTTTTTTTTAACACCTTTTAAAGGTCCTTTTATTCTTTTGTTAATTTAAATCAACCTTAAGTCAGTTCATCATGACATACTCCGGCCTGGCATTCATCCACATTGTTTGAAAAATGAGACAAAAGTTGCTTAAATTTTACCGACTGCAGTGAAGATCAACTGCCTCTGTTGATTGTATTTTATAGTAATTTAGGGAAACATAATTGAATTATAATGGATAATAAAGTTTTCATGTTTGTCATTGAGTGAAAATCAAAAAACACCTTGGTCTATGACCAAATACCTGCAAAAATAATCCCATCATCCCACCCTGTGGGATTTGAATTTGGATTGAAATGATCAATTTTGAGGAGGCAAGACTAATACATTTCCTTTGGAAAAGTAGTTTTTTCTGCATTTTCAACTTTATTGGGCATCTGACAGTGAATGTTCAGACAGGAAACAAGGATAGAGAGAGGAACATGACATACAACCCAGGTCCTGAGCAGTATCGAACAGTGGACATCACAGTTATGTAGCATATGCTGTAACCATTCAAGTACCTGGGACATTAAAAGGAAACAGTTTTAATGACGTGTATTATATGTACTTTGTCATTTCAGGGTAGAGGAAAGCAGGGATCTTCTGCTGTTCTTCAGGACTCTACGGACCTTCTCAGACAGATGTGACGACCGGTGCAGAACCTTCCAACACTTCCAGGTAAGTGAAGACGCACGACTTCAACCTGGCAACTTCAGCCTCACACATGCTTTCTGCTGTCGCTGACACGTAATTGACACACATAACTGATTGCTCCTCACAATGAAGATGACTGACTGTGTATTTGGCTCGGTTGGTCCTGTCCTCCTGCGCAACATGGTGAACGCCACCGATCACTTGGCAGCAGGATGACCGAACATGGCAGTATTTTGGCCCAATGAGATTTTCCACCGTTTTTCTTTTAAATTGTACGAATTGTATGTGAGTCCAAAAACATGATCCATCCTTAATTCCTTCAGTGTGGAGACCAGATGGTCCATCAGTCAGTGTGAGGACAGACAGACTTAAAACGGAAGCTTCATGTTTTAATTCTTCTTTAACCTCAGTTTGACCCCTGCTGAGTTTCACCCTCATCCATCTGTGGAGGACCCTTGTTGTCTTGTCCAACTAGAGGTCAGAGGGTCAAACCTGAAGGTCTGGGTTTCTCTTTGTGGTTCAGAATGGACTGGCTTCAGGTTTTACATTTCAAAATGGCAGTAAAATTCGGACACTGCCTTGCTATCCTGAGGCAACTCTTTACCACCCACTGTTCCACCCACAGGACTCCAGCACTATGTAGAACTCTCAAAGACTACCAGCATGCATTGAATATGTTCAAATATGTGTTGATAGATTGGATGTTAATCTTTTTGGCCATTGAGGTTATTTTCAAAAAGAACACTGTTGTTAAAATAAGGTAGGTGCAGAATATACAACTGCCGTCTTAAAAACAAGGTGTCTCTCTACCGTCAAAGTAAGTTAATGGAATTGTCAAAATTGCTACATGGCCAAGTGTAATATCCACAGTAGCTGAAATTTTTTGATAAAGGTCAAATGTGTCACAACATGCCTTTAAATGAAGCATTGTGATGCCACAGAAATTTCCCAGCCTATAAATCACATTCTATAAATCATATGCTTGTGTGGTACAGACTCCAGCAAAAATCACATTATTATCATTTTTCAGTGAAAATTAAAAAATTATTCCCACTAATCCTGTCACTAATGACACAATATCTGTCAAAAATAATCGTAAGATGATTATCTTTTGCACTTGTTCATCTCTACTTCAGAACAGTCTGACAGTACAACAGTGCCCATGTAATAATGACGGGAAAGGTTAAATTGTATGAAACTCAATGGGGGCTTGCAAAGCAAGATATGGAAATCCTTATCAATGCTGTTCTTCTGGAGAGCTCTGTTGCGAGATTAGCGACAGTATGGAAACATTTCATTTTCAAGCCTAAATTTGGGTAAGTAAGCAGAAAGATACAGTAACGTGATTGATTGTTGTGTTTACAGATGAATGGTTGGACAGATAAACACGATACAAGAGATAAAAAGGTAGCTACTCAGGTCACTGTAGCTATTCTAGGCTGAAACAATAGATTGATAGATACTCTATATGTGTAGTTGTCTCTTGGCATTGCCTGAAATCATGACAATTCTAACTTCTAATTGTAACTCAGTATAGTAACTACGCACCAACGTCCCAAAAAAGTGCCACTTTATGCAGTGGCTACTGTTGGTGAACTGCGTAGCTTCAGGCTGATGATAGAGTAGGAGAATTAAGGTCAGTACAGTGGGTGTGAATTAGTGTGAGCATGGTAAATATCAGGGTGAGACTTTATTGAAGAGGGAGCACTAAAATGTCAAATAGTAAATCAAGCTGCAGAGGCAATATGGAACCTATTCTCCTGTTTACTTGGAGAATGTAAAGTTCTGCCAAGTTGGCTGGGCTGAAGGAGGATTAACCCACATTTTCCATACTTGCCTGTGTGCTCTAAACTCTTATTTTGCTTTACTTGCATTTTTGTCAGTGTTATTATGGAAAATGTAATTCCCATTGTAACTGTTCTGCTGTAATGTGGGAAGTGCCTTGTATGCTGATTTCCATGCTTTAATGACACTCAGACATGAACATGTACTTAGAGGAATAAACAAATAAAGATATAAAACAAAGGGTTCACATACAATCCAGGCCAGGAGTTTTAACATTTTTGCTGCTGCTAGACCACGACATAAACCAGCCAGTCACTGCAGGAACACAGAACTGCAGATGATGGTTGGCTACATACCAGTTATAAACCACATTCATTTACAAGCATGTGGCCAATCACTGATTAAGATTTCTCCATCAAAATATTAGTGTTGAATGTCTCTGAACATAGAAACATGCAGTTTCTACAGCCAGTCAGTCAGTCATTTTTGTTATGCTAGCATGTGGCTTAAAGATGGCAATATCAGTATCAACTTAACAATATTAGCTAGAGCTGTAATTTCTAGACACAATTTCTATATTATGTCATAGACATTTCTGTACTGACATTTATTGGTTGACAATAAACTCGTATTTCGACACTGAGTTTTTGTTGCCACTGAAAGTAAACCAGATGAAATCATAATCCTCTGCCATTGTCATCATCCTGTTCCTTTAGTTCAGTTAAAGTCTTTAGTTCTGTGCAGTTTTAAGAACATTTCAACCTGTAAGGGCTGCTAGCGGGGCTTTGCATATAAAATGTGGATTTTGAAATTGCTTGTGGGCTTGAGCATTTATACTCGAATTATACTAGAATAGCTTGTACAATTTTCAGGTGTATCATGGCTATGGGGATGACAGTCAAGTTGAATATGTAGTTCTGCGTTACATGGATACGGTATGATGGGTACGTTTGTAGGGTCGGTTGCTACCGAGTAGTTGATGTGCATTGCCTCGAATTTTAACTACACATATGGGCGGAGATTGTTCACAAAATGAAGGAAGCTGAAGACAACGTCAGTTATCTCCTGCTTTCAGAAATACAAATCTGACAAAGAAATTTCCACTGCAAACTTCCTGCTACCTTTGTTCACTCCTCTCTTTCTCCTTACAGTGACTACAAGGCAATATTCTGCCATTCAGTAATGAGTCAAGACAAGCCTTCCGTTTGTTGTTCTTCAGGATATTGCAAAATGAATGAAAGAATGTAAACACAGTTACAATGTGAAAGCATGATACAACCTGATCATGTACAAAACATTTGCCTACTGTTGTGGTGGTGTGACCTACAGGTGAGATCTGGAGGTAATCATCATTATCAAATTATAATCAGTCTCTAAAATATCTACAACAGGACCATAGGTACAGCCAAAACCCCCTGTGTAAAGTATAGTTGTTGTTTTGGTGGGCTTGTCTTTTTATTCAAGTATAAATGTAATTTAGGTGCTGGCATAAATAGCTACATTGAAAACACTCATCCTTATGTGTGAAAGACTTCAATAATGATTATAAACACATTTTAATTAAAAAAGTTTAACTTTATTAAAATATCTTAAAAACATAGCCATGTCACATACACATCTTCCTGTACACCACTATCTTATTCACATCAGTAATAATTTCTGAAGTATTTTTATTACTGGAAGGGAAGAGTTAGGGACACAAGCAAGACATTTTAAAAGAAGACAAAAGAGAGTGAGGAGTAATTTTCACATTACTATAGTTCATAGATACGTTGCTTCCCAGGTCATTTCAACCGGTGTCTATAAATTAAAAAGAACAAAGTGAAGTTAAGTCACAGAATACTAAAGAAAGCCTGCAGCTGGACAATTCTACATGGCCACTGCCCTTATGGAGAAGCGTTAGTAATGGAATAATTAAGAGTGAAATTAATTCACACAATGGTAGAGCCAAGCCCAGAGTGTTGTGTTTATTTCTAGTAATTCTTCTGAGACAACACTTAATGAGAAAAGTATTTACAGACTATTCTTGCTGGCAGTTCAAGACAATCTAATGTCTATCAGCTGTCTGAGTCAGCTGGGATCAATAGTCTGACAAGAAAAAAATTCTCAAAGCAACATAAAATGAATGTAATGAGAAATGTTAACAATGCTCACAGGCTATTTTTCTTTGAGTGCCTTTTCAGAAACTTTTTCCACTGTCACGAGACAAGATTCACTTGAAGAAAATAAGACTAAAAATCAACATGCAGGTATCAAGTATTCCATTTGTATGACTGAACTGACTTAAACTCTGCTTGGAAGATACTGTAGCATCTTCTCTCCTCATGTCATCAGGACAGTAAAGAAAATATTGTAAGAGAACATTTTGATTTAACTTTGATTTGATTTAAGTTGTGTTTTGTGGCGTGTTTTAGCTAGGCAAATTACAAACTCAATTTCTCTAGAGTTGTGGTCTGGAACTTTTATTCTGCAACAGCATTAATGCACTGCGGCCATGTATTGTACTTGCAATGATATCTGTCCAAAGGAAATCCCAGCAGACCCACAATAAGCAAGGTGAAAACATGTGGGTCCATTTGAAGCACCTTGTGGACATATTTTATGCAGAATAGTATTCAACAATACTTTTGTTTTTAATTTAATGTAAAACCTTGATAGGAAAGATTTTCCACTGTACAAGATACTTGTGTGGATCAGTAAAAGCACCGAAGATCTTAAGAAGGTTGGAGTGATATTTTGAATCTAAATTTCTTTTTCCTTAGAGCTTATACTTATAACAACAAAATGCTTCTATTATAGAATTCATTTCACAAAGTATGAAAACATTGGTCGGTTGGCACAGGTAGTTAAAAGCAAGCCTGTTGGCTTGTGGCTGCAGATGTGTGTTGGTTCAGTGTCACAAGCAGTTTGTGTAGTTTCATTCGTCCAGGTAGTACAGCGTCAGGTCAAAATGAAACAATAAATTGGACTGTCGCTATGGAGGTGATGATGCTTCTCTACTCATTCACATCAGGGTTACATCAGTTCTACTGGTTTTACATCACCTGTGCAAAAGAAATTCAGAAGACACCTCAGATGTGGTGTTTTCAGATCTTTTAGTTTATCTGTCACGTACACTCCCAACGTGAATGCTTCAGTGTGCTTCAAACAAAGTGTTTTGTCAAATTTATCAACAGCATCTGAAGCCCCCTTTCCAATGGTGGAATCGAAGGCTGTGTTGGACAGTTTTTGTAAGTTGTCAGACAAACTGACAAGTCCACTTTAGCAACGATTGGCCCAATGTGTGAAGGTGTGAAAGTAGGCAGGGTTTGAACCTCTTTCTTAAGCTCTGCAATCGTTTTTTTCAACTTTGAGGAGAGACTGTCTGAAAGTGTGTACCATTATGTCCACTTGTATCGTTCAACACATAAAGGCTGCAACACGATGCAAAACACATTTGTTGGAGAGAAATCACATAGGGAGCTGGATGCAGTCACAAGGAGGTCATAATGGCAGGCTTTTTATGCCACCTTTCAGTGAGGATATTCATAATTATTATTCATAGCAGAGTTTACACATGTTCGGACAAACTTTGATTTGAAGCATACCAAGGACTTCACACACCTTTTTCAGGTGATTTTGTGCCAATTCATGCAACTAAAACTCTCACCAACTCTCGTGTGCAACTTCCTGCAGATGCTGTTGCAGAGAAATGCCTGATACTCCACCAGATAGAAATACCAATGAAGGCCAGAGCAGAGAAACTCCTTCAATTCTACACATTCAGTCCAGTGAATGGTTTCATTTCGACCTGACAATGTCACAAGCTGTTTGTAGGTTTGTTGAAGTAAAGACATTGACACCATGACCAGTGCCCCAAAATCCATAACGTCACGGTATCCCCCCAGCTTTGTGGGAAAACTGTTCCGTCAGCAACAAAGGGGCTACAGTAAAGTTTCTGCCTCCTCAGCGGTACCTTCCGACAGGCAGGACCTTCATACAGGTGAAGCTGTCGGGGTACTTGGACAACACCACAGGGTTACCATCCATACGGACCTCATTTAGGCTTAGTCGTAGGTAGTAGGTGTCATTAGACCTGCAGAAGGTGTCTTTGCTGACCTCAGTGATGTTGTTGTTCTAGAAGAAATTAAAACAATGTCAAGAATGTAACAGAGTGAATAAAATCTAAGCTGGTAGAGTCGAAATTCGCAGCATCAGGTTTAAAAAATTATCCTGTAGTCTTTATTTACTTCTCATTCAGTAAATTCTAGCAACAAAAAATAATGTATTCTATTTTGACTTACTTGTACTTTATTTTCTGAAGTCAATGAATTTGTATATATTTTAGCAGTAAGAGATACAAACCTGTAGATGTAAAATCCGAACACTCTCTGGGATGTGTGGAACAGCTTCCAGTTGGTTGTCAGCCAGGAATAGGTTAACCAGCTTAGTCATTTTCTAATAGGAAACAAGTTCACACCACGGACACTCACTAGATTAAACAGTTGTTATTAGTTGTCCTGTTACAGGGCAGGAATTAAAGGTGGACTTGCAAATATATACAGCATACCTGACTATAATCCACACACTGTTTAAATCAGATATACAGTATTTTGGAAGTAACAAAGTTATATGGATTTGTTAACATTTTCAGAAATATGTTTTGTTTTTTTTTTTTTGTTTTTTTATTTCTTTCTTAGAGGGAGCTGAAAAGATGTCATTCTCATGTCTGTATGTATGAAGCTTGAGTCAGGATACGGTTAGCTTCATTCACCCTAAAGATTCATTAATTAACATGCTGCATTGCGTTTGTTTAATCCACACACAGACAATAATTTTAGTTAGGAGCTAGAGCAATTTCTTGTAGAACAACAGCTTGGTAAAGTGACTTTGTACTGCATGCTGTGTCGTCACACTGAAGTTGCCTTGTTCATATTGTATCGGGCAACCTGTGCTATAGCCAGAGCTGTTGCACCAAAGTACTGTGTTATTGGACGTGCAGTCAGAAAATAGTTTCAACCTCTTCCCCTAAAATCACAAACTCCTCATCTCATTCTTGGGTGGAAGAAAATGAGTGTATTTCCCAAAATGTTGAACTACTGAACAAAATAATTTGAAAATCTGCAGTAAGACAACAGAAGGTTTGTGACCTAAAGTGTTGTCACACAGTATCCTGAGGTAAATGTAGTACACTCTGTCTTCATCTATACTGCAGCATTACATTGCTGAGCGGAGCTCTCATGATTGCTGTACTTAAGCTATTTCATTAAAACTTTTGTTTTTTTGGGTTCTTATCTCTGCAGATCACTTGCTAATCATACATAGACATAGTTCTGGCCATTTTAAAAAATGCTTTGATTTGCTCCAGTCCTCATCTTTCAGATCAGATTTGGACATTCCTAATTGAAAAAGTTGAGAGAGGTGATGATGTGTACCTTGAAAGCGTTAGCTTTGACACCCTTGGTTTTGAGGAGGTTGCGGTTGGCGTTGAAGGATGTGAGTTTGGCAGGAAGCATTGGAAGTTTGACCAGTCTGTTCTCAGCCAGAGACAATTCCTCCAGCAGGGTTAGCTGAGAAAATGCCCCATCTTCAATCTCTGAGATCAGGTTCCCTGTCAAGTCAATCCTCTTCAGAGTCACTGTTAGCAGATGGAAAAATCATTTAAAAAAAAAAAAGTTGTAGTCACTTTCTTTTCTTGTTTTGCTGGCATATTGATGTTGAGGTTAGCGTCTCCCTGCATTGTGTTTAGCATTAAATATTTTTTCATCACAGTTTATACTTTTTGATGTATTTGGTCACAAATCATACAAATGCTGATTTACTTTTGCACTTACATAAAGTTCAAAATCTGGGCAGCATGGCCAAGATGTCCAGACTGTTAGCTCCAGGTTTGGGTCAAGCTCCAAAAACACTAGATTCTACATTTTTCATAATACAGCTTTATAGTGTCTTTCGATTAGACTGTCCCTGCCTGGGAGGGACACAGACATGGTAAAGACCCACATCTTTCAAGCACCTCCTACAGTTTGTAATGCACCATTTCTGATATTGGTAGTCTTCAAGACCAAGCTGACATTGATCTCATGATATCATTATGACACCAACATGAGCTTGGCATTATATACAGTGGCAAGAAAAAGTAAGTCAATCCTTAATTAGAAATACCTGCATTTATAATAAATTTGTCTTAAAATATGGTCACATCTAAGTTACAATTATTTAGTTACGCCAGAGGTAAAGCAGTTCTATAAGGAAGAATGTGCTAAAATTCCCGAACATTACCGGAAATGCTTGTTTTAGGTTATTGCTCTCAAAAACATTTTGAGCAGTTATTAATTGCAAGGTTTCACCTACTCTTTTTCACCAGAACTGTAAATGTTTAATGGGTGTTTTCAATCAAGTGTCAAAAGATTCTAATGTTTTGTGGTATAGTTAAAGCACCATTGTGTTTGTCCAGGTCATACCAAAGAGTTCACTTACCACTGTAGCAGTTTTCATAGATTGACCATGACTAACTGTGTCTAGTAAACTGATCGTCACTTGTAAGAGTGGCACTTACTCTAAATAAGAGAAAACAGTACACGTTCTGTAAAATTTTGATTTCAGTAGGAATTATCTCATCAAAGAACAAGACAAAGATGACAAAGCATTCTCCACCAATTTTCAGTCTTTAGCAGCATGGCTATGTTCAAACTTTGCTGAGCAGTCAGCAGGTTGTGATGGAGGTAGATTTTTAGACTTACAAATATCAGCAAAGTCCTTGGTGCTGATCTTTTTGATCTTGTTGAAGCGGGCGTACAGGTAGGCCGTCTCTTTAGGCAGCGTGGGAACAGCAGTCATGTCTGGACTGACCTCCTCACAGTAGACTGAGCCAGTCAGACACACACACAGCAGGCAGGTGGGTAGGTCTGCAACACAGGGTCACCACACAAACATCAAGCCTTCTTCAGAATACTCTGCAGAATACTTTGCTTATTTTCATGTCAACATAGAGCTGTTGCAGGCATTATTGAAAGCTTTAACTGACTTTGCTGAAGTCACAGAAGTTAATTTTTATCAACCAACCCTTGACACAGGACTACTAATTACTTTAATTACTCCATTTGAGAAGGTGGTATTGTTGCTTAAAAAATGAGATTAACGATAAATTGATAATAAAAATAGTTAATAGTTACGGATGCACAATACAGTATTCAGATAGGCTGTGACATTTGGGACTTTAGTCTGGGCTGTTGACACAAAAAAGATGTGATCTGTGGATTCATGCTGCATCAGCAGGGATTCATCTGACCAGGCTATTTTTTATTCCAGTCCTCAACTGACCACTTCTGATGAGGCTGTGTCCAATGCAGAGGCCACTGCCCGCAAATTTCTGTTTCTTGGCTGACATGGTTTTCTGCTGTTGTAGTGTTGTGCATCCTCTGCTGCTTTTCTGCTGACCACAGTTGTAAAGAGTGGTTATCTGAGTAACCATAGCATTTCTTTCAGCTTCAATCAGTCTGGCCATTCTCCTCTGACCTCTCTCATCAACAAGGTGTTTCTGTCCACAGAACAACCCCTCACTTGACATTTTTAGTTTTTCCCCACCATTCTTACAGTCAACATCAAATTTACACTCAACTCTAGTGAGGGAAAAATCTCAGGAGATCAGCAGTTTCAGAAAATACTCGAACCAGCCCCTCTGAGTTTATCCATTGCAGTGCTGCAACATGATTGGCTAATAGGATGACTGCATGAATAAGCAGGTGCACAAGTGTTCCTAATGAAGTGCTACATGAGTGTATGGCTTGTGTCTTTAGAGATAACCACCCAAGCTTTTGGAATTGCTATTGGCCAACATATATTCCTGGATTCAAACCCAAAACAACCACAGTTAATCTCTAAGTTATCTTTGAGTGTCTTTCCCAGGCCTAAAAACCATAAAGCAACTCTCAAAACAATTGGCCAACAATTTTAAACTTCCCTTTGCATTTCAGTTAGATTATCTTGTGTGTGTGTGTCACAAGTAGCTGATAAGGTAACCAGGTCTTTCTCTTACCTAAAGCTTCTGCTTCTTCTGGGGTTGGGCTGTCATCAGGTTCATCAGCAGGAACCAGGGCCCTCTGCAGAAGAAGACATGACCTGTTCATGTACTGGCCAGCTTATATACAATATTGACCTTGCCAGGGTTAAGAGGTCAGTTTTTGGAAAAATGCTCACACATTGTATGGTCAGATTTTGAGTAGAAACCAGATGAAGATGATTGTATATATGTGAATATCTGTACTGTCTTGTACTTGGTTCTTTCTGGAGTCAGTAACATTAGCATGTGAGAGGTAAATACAAAGTTAACTCTTCTTCAGCCAGTACATTTACACAAGGTGGAAAGGGCAGCTTTTATGTCATAGTTAAAGTGGATCAAATGCATGGCTGTTGACGACTATCTCTTGCTCATTCAGGAATGTGGACCTGAACCCAGGTTTTCTCTTCAGTTACAGTGATGGTGATCTTAAGTCTTACTGGTATTAATTCATTGTAAATGGTATGATTTGTAACTAAAAGTGAAAGGTAACTAATGTGATGTTAATCATTGGAGAACAATGAGTTATTAGCGATCCTTTTGATTCTAATAAACAATGGCTACATGGATATTCAGACTGACAGTTGGTGGGGGCTTGCTGCTTCAAGAACAGGTGAAATGAATCTGAATCCAGGAAGGCCAGTATCAGTAAGCCAGAATTTTTCATTTTTTTCAAATGGCCAATTATCAATACGATAATCGCTTTATACACCATCTCCAGGTGAACAGTAAAATTACACTGTTCATGTTACAATGTCATTTATCAGGAATGTGTGCTTGGATGTATTTGATTGGCCAGTGTAGTGCGCTCTTGGATGTTTCAACAAAAGCTCTTGGATTATGTTTCTGCAAAAGTTTAGCCAGGTTTGACTTTTTTGCTGCATTGCCTCTCCATCTTGTCTCGCTGTGCCAACACAGCAGCCTGCCTGAAAAGAATAAGGAGGCTGCGATTTGTGACACAGTTCTGCTCTAAGTCTGAAAGCAGACTCTGCTCAGTGTCCTCATTATCTCCAATCTAACATTGATTTCCAGGATATATTGGCTTGCAGAGCTCTCTATAGCAGTCTATATTCTGCAGCTTGTTAGTCACTTACAATTGGCCACAGCCTTATCTTTGGCACTGTGCATGATTTTAGTGTCTGTTTCTGGCTCTGATGTCTGATGTTCCTGATAAATTAGCTGTTGTGGATAAGTAACCATGCCTGGTCAATACATCTGTTTTTTGGCAGTATCTTTGTACTCACAATGATTCATGACCAGTAATGCTGTAGTGCTGCATGTGGGAGCCAATGGGAAACAGGTTAGTTTTAATGTGTTGTGCATTCTTAGTCCAGTATCCCAGAGCAAAATGTCAACCTCAACCCTGCTGCTGGTCTCTGAACTGACTGACCCTTCAATCAAATGGAACAAAGTTTAAAAAAAGAAGTCAGCCTAAGTGCCTAAGTAGTTAACTGTATCAGCAGTAGGGTATGCAGTCTGTCTCTGAAGGGTCTGGCACAGACAGAATCTTCTATGAAAAACAGCTGGTCCCAAATGAAGTTGTGACCCATTAAAACTGAAGTTACATTTCATAGTCATATTCTCTCACATGTATTTCTTTCCCTCTCATTCTCTGGGTTGTTTGTGGGTTTTTTACTTCCTAGAAATGTTTCCCAAAGGATCAAGCAGACCAGACTTTGGTTTTGGTACATCCAGATATTTCTTGAAAAGTGTGGTTAGTTGAGGGTTAGTGTGGTTTGGTCAGGGTTTGGTTTGTCTGGTGTAAGAACAAGTTAGACAGCAAGGTGTGTGTGTGTGTGTGTGTGTGTGTGTGTGTGTGTGTGTGTGTGTGTGTGTGTGTGTGTGTGTGTGTGTGTGTGTGTGTGTGTATAAACTTTGAGCTGAATAAATTATCTCTCACAGGAGGATGATGAAGTCAAGTGCTGATGTTTCTATTGTTACCAAGTTGGAGAAAACAAATTAAACAACTAACCCATAAAGTTGATCATTAAATTTTGACTATTGCCAACTATCAATCATGATGTAATGCCCTCCTCTCAAGGAAAAGGTAGTCATATCTTATTAGTTTATATTTTTTCATCTTTTTAATCACCTCTCTTTATTTTTTCCTACCCTGTTAGCAGAAATTTGTCTTAAAAGATTAAATTTGCCCCGTCTCACCAGAATTTTGGCAGTGTCTCTGTGCCCATACTGTAAAAAGAGCAGAATATTTGTCCTTTTTAAATAAATTCCATACATAGGATTGCATATTTTACTTGTTTATAATTTTAAAGAATATTTATCACCCTAATAACTCACCTTAAACTATTATGTAATGATGATGACAACAACAACAACAACAACAACAACTGTAAAGCTTATCTTTTTAAGTCATTCTCCAAGTGAATGGCATAAACACATTGCTGGTCAAAATTGTTTTCTTGCTTACACTGGACTAGTTGCAGAAAAATTAAATCTTGAAGAAACAAATAAATTAAAATTTAGTTTAATGATATGCATTTTTCAGAGTTATTAGAGAGGGCATGATGTAAATAAGAAAGCTCTTACCCTAGCCCTCCTTGATTTTAAATTGTCACTGAAGTATCCATTCAGCTCCCTGCCAGGTAGAGATCCCGGAATCAGCTGTGAGTCCTGGTCAAACTTCCTGGCCGAGGCTGCCACCAGCCACGGCACCAGCATACAGGTGAATAAGAAAGTCTTCATGCTCTCTAAAGCAGTGTGATGCTGACACACCAGCTTGCCTGAGTTTGGGTCAGCAGCTTCTCTCAGCTACGAGCCCTTGTTGGGATGTGTCAAACGACTGTATTTAAAGGCTGGACCAGTAGCTTCCAACAGACTCCCAACGCAGAGTTTGTAGAACAGAGCACTTAACCCTTCCCTGACCACCCACCATCCATCTGCTGTGAGAGAGAGCGAGAGACAGGATATACAAAAAGAGGCAGACACACAAAAAAGGGGCACATATGGAAAAAGACAAAGAGTCAAAGAGAGAATAAAGTGTCCATTTTTTTCTGTTAAATGCCCTTAAATGTGTACAGGAAAAAATATGCTCTGAAAAAACTGCAGAGAAAGCAGAAAATTGAAAGTTGACAACCACAGTGTGAGTGTGTTTTGTCAGGAGGAATGTCTGTGGTCTCTGCCCAGCCACTCAGTAATGACTCGTAATAACCAACCTATCTTTTATTAGGCTGGATGAGTGTTTTTTTTTCTTCACTGGTTCTGTTTTTCTCTGAGCCCTTGGGCAGGCAACACATTTAGCAGCCGAACTGACCAGTAGTCGTATCTGCTTTGCTTTCTGGAAGCCTCCTCGCAGAGTGACTAATCTTTCAGGTTACGGCTGATCTTACTCAGTACCTTCACCGCTTTTGAATTCTCAACCAATTAAACTTGTTCAGGAACAGCAATGTTTCTCAGCTAATATGATGACAGTACAATTGAATCTGAGGTAAAAACATAGTCAAAACTTAAGTCTGGACAAGTCTGGCCAAATTTTATCAAAGAGATCTAATTTGCATGATTTGATGGTTCCCATTAATTAGACGTAAGTGTTTCTGTCTCTATCTCCTTTTCAGAAGTTTGAGGATTCTAAAGATTCTTGTATGCATCAAGGTTTAAGGGTATTTCAGGAGGTTGTGTTGCCACTGAGCTGGTCCTAGTGTACCTTTAGGAGATTCAAGTGGACTTTCAGAGGGTTTTAGGGTTTAGGTTCTTAGATGCTTCAACATCTCTGAGAGATCATCCCAATTCCACAGGCTTAGATAATCTATGAAGGTGTTCTGAAGACTGCTGATGTAGCAAAACTTTATGTTGGGTTCTCCTTTCCTTTAGTACCCACCTGCACATTATTTAGAAAGCCTAAAGGAGGTTGTAGGGTTCCATAGAGTCTTACATGTTTTAGTGGTCATTGAAGAATTTCTTGGAGTCATATAAGTTTTAGAGGTCACTGGAGAAGTTCTGGGGTGCTTCATTAGGTTTTGCTTGACATTGACGATGTTTTAGAGGTCCTTAAAAGGTTCCTGCTGTTCCTTAGGGGCTTAAGTTGAGCATTTATAAAAAATATAGGGGTCATTTTAGATAGTTCAACATGTTTTGCAGTAATGTGTTAGACAACACTCTCCAACATCATCATACATCAAAACAACAAATGAGGGAATATATTTTGGAATAATAGTGTTCATCCCTTCATGAATAAAGGACAAGGAGCACTGATGCTGTTGTAGAGGCTTGTTGTTTGTAAAACCTTTTATGATGATTTTTACTTTCAGCTGTCACCCATCTGGAGGTAGTTCTTTATCGTTGTTTTTGTGGTTATGATGTAAAGTGAACAGGTACGGATTAAGTGTGTCTTCATTCACCTTGCTGCTGCCTTCATTGACATGACAGGCTGTAAGAGTTTGCATGATTGTAGGCATGGACTAACCCATGTTGATTAAAAGTGTCAAGTCACAGCCTAAATCTGTCTTTCTAGCACAACGTGCTCTATCTAAACCAAACCGAGGACTGTTTGTGTGACTGGAATAAGGACAGTCCCTCCAGCAGCAGCATTTGGTTTACTTATTGCTTCCTTCCTGATGCTGATGTTCCTTGAATGAGAATGAAAGTACAGATGCCTTTCATCTTTGAGTATTTTAAATCTTATTTTCAGTTCTGTTTTCTGATATGTATACTTCATTTGGCTTTTATAACTTTGCAGGTAGAGCAACTACCAACAATTTTAAGTTTTGTTCACGCTTGGGGAGGGAGGACCTCTGTTAAGTAATACTATACATATAGTGCTCCATTGAACATTAAATGTGCTGCACACACCTCTACAATGAAAAGTGATTTTACCCATTTTAAATAGTAAGGAAAAAAGAGAAAAAAAAGAAAATTAATATGTGGCAGTTAGTGTTAATATTGTGGCAGACTGCTACAAATAAATCAGTGTTTAGAAAACACTTTTTTATTTTTCTTTGCAGAACCAAACATAGACATCTTTGATGTAACACTGTAAAAGTGTTCCACAGAACAGTTATAATGGTTTTGTTTTGATTGTGTGTATGCAAAGTCTGATTGGAAATAATTTGAAACACTGACAGTTGACGGTTAATAATCTAGTGAGGGTTAATAATCATAAAAATCAATCATCCATCTATCCATCCATCCATCCATGTATTTTCTTTCGCTTAAATGGTTGCAGTGGCAACAAGCAAAGTACAGCTGCCAGTATAGTTCTTCAGAGGTGCTTGTCAGAATTGCTTCAGAAACCACCTTCTTCTACACTTTCACTTAAAGTGCACTTGCACTCTGGCCTATTGCTATTATAATAGCAGTGTTTCACACAGAATTAGCTTCTATTTGTGGCAAATTGATTGCATGTGATTGGCGAGTGAGCCCAGTCCCAGCACAGGCGTGCAGCAGCTCTGTGTGCCCTGATGAGAAAGGAAGGAATCAATGCGCTGTGCACAGCTCTACAAAAGTACAACCTTAAACGTATTTTATATTATATATAAACTGTGGTGAGACAAATTCAGGTGATGAATGGGAAAAGCTTTACCAGATAGTAAGAGAGAATGCTTCTCTGCAGAGCCTCGTATCTCAGCTGGCAACGTTGTGCAATACACAATGTGCCTCAAAGAATGGTCCGACATTCTGTGGGCTGTATTCTAATGTTCCACTTGACTTATCCAAACATCTGAAGCGCATTTTCAGTGCATTGCTTGTGTGTAAAAGGCACGTTGTGCACCTGCCTATGTAAGTGTATATTACTCTCTTGATTATGTGCCACTTACTTAAGACCAGGTTTTTGCTGGTCAGCCGTGTAGTCGGGGGGGGGGGGGGGGGGGCGCGGCAATGGTTCTTCTGCAAGCTTATTCTGGACTTCCTTGGACACCCTTCCAAGGAAATTAATTTAGCTCACTTGTGTCTGTGATAGCATTCTTTTGGTCGCGACTCAGACCTCGTGATCACAGGCGATGGTTGGACTGTAGATTGACTGACTGATAAATCGAGAGTTTCCCTTTCAGCCCCGGCTCCCAACTCTTCACCAGAGCAGTCCAGTACGTTTTATACATTATTGTGGGCATTGCAGGAATCCTCCTGTGGATCTCCCAGTCCATCTTACCCTTTCTTCTGAAAAAATACCTCAAAGCTCATGACAGTGAGATGATCCTGGATGCATATAGCAGCAGTTTGCAGCTAGATGCAAAGTGGCCGGGATGTGAATCAGCACTTTGATGCCATGACACTATGCTTTAAAACAGTCTATCAGCCTCCTCTGAGACTGAGAATGAGTTATTGCTGCAAGTGAAGGAGTGTCTCAGCATTGTATAAATCAGGTACTTATTAAAATTAATAGTTTGGCTGCCATTGAAACTTACTGTAGTCAACTTGATTGGCTTGTGAAATGACATAACGAAATTGCTCCAAAAGATGGTAGAAAAAGGTGAACAGGTTCTCAGTGGTCTTAGTGAACTATAACCAGAACAGTGATCCCTAGAAGATATCGTGAGAACATCTTGGACAAGTCATATCTCAGCTGTTCATCTCTTTAATCAGTGCTTCTCTATGGTTTAATATGTATCAGACATCTACAGCCTTGCTTTTCAAAAGAGTTATGAAGTGCTGTGCAGGCAATAATACACAAATAAATAACAGCTAATATAATAGAAACAAAAAACACCAAAAATGAATCACAAACAGAATTATTGGAAAATGGCAAAAAAAGAAGTATGGGAGAAGTTTCCAAAACAGAAAGGCCAAGAGATTCTTAATAATAAAAATTAAGGGACTCACTCAGTGTATTCAACAGCTGCTAAGGTCCAGCTGTTCTTGGGTTGATTTCAACCTTGGTTGTCAAGTCAGAGGGATGCTGGGCTTCCCCAGAGCAGTTCGTAAGAATTTGCTGTGTTTTCGGCATTTTCCCTATGGTGAAATGGAACAGTAAGAGACACTATTTCTCTATAAACATGCAGAGGGAAGGAGCAAAGACTGAGATTTAACAGCAAAACAGTTAAATAGAAAACAGGTGACTATTTCAGCCTTCAAGAGGAGAGGAAAAGAAGGGGGCCCAGATATAAACATCCAAGGAACATGAGACCAGACTGTTACAGGTGTGTTAGCAATTATGAACACCTTTAAACTTTTATGACTCTGGGAAAAGAGCCAGCAACTGGAGAATGTTTTTCTTGTCACTAATTTTCTATACCAGAGTTTAGCTGTCAGGGTGGTTTCACTGGTATTCCATTGCACAATAAAAGAATGTCAATGGCAAAAGCCACCCACAACAACACACTAAACACACATTATTCTTGTCATGCTGACTTGCTCAATGTATGTTTGTGAACATGAGTGAGCCTCTTTTAAAACTTGAAAAAAAAAAACATGCCATAAAAATACTTCTTTTTGCTGTCAGAGTAGGTTTCAGTCATAAAATGCTATTTTTCAGCAAAGTGGTAAAACCGGTGAACTTGTTGAGTATTATGATCCTTAAGGTTCCCTGTTCCAAACCAACCACTTTACTATTACATAAACACAATCATCATAATGGTAAACTTTTTTCTGGCTTATTTCTTCTGACAGCTGAGGTCAACATGGGCCTGTTTTAGGGTGACAGGTGTAAGCGTGTGATACGTAACGGTAGACTGAAACCAGCCTAGACAAAACAACATACGTCAGTGAATTTACTCCACACACAGACGTCCATTTGACTGCAGAGGAGCTTTTGACACACCTGTTTAGGTATTAAACAGCATTGGGCTGCATGAGTCTGGCTGACAACTGACATGATGTATTAACCCACCACTGAGAACTCTGTGTTTTACTCATGACATAGCCACCCGTCATCTCTGGGCTGCCGCCACTGCAGGCTTGACAGTGAGGTTTTTTATTTTAGCTCAGAGACTCGTTATGTAATGAGTGTTATATGTTTTTTAAATTAAATGGCTGACACAAAACTACTACTTCAATTCCCTTACTAGGCTCCATGTGAAACTAAAAAGAGAATCAGACTTGCACATAATGATTATCCAGCTTTTGATCTCTGGAGCTTTTTAGCCTCCTATAGCTTACATTTTTGGCTTTGTGAAACACTCTGTGCTCTCATGAGTCATATTTCCAGGAAGAGCAGGCAGCTGTTTTTAGCAAACAGCTCTAATAAACCCACTGTACACTACCTGCCAGGCACCACATGACAGACAAAGTTAGAAAATAGCTTTTGAAGAAAGTGGAAGAGTTTGACATGTTTTTGTAGAAATTAGTGGTGACCAAACCAAAACTAAAAAGTAGACTAAATATTTCAGCAAGTCTTGTAAAAATTACACTTATTCACTGCTAATTCTAAACAGCAAAACCACTTTGAAGGAAATTTGATGGCCCCTTGATTACATTTTTATCAATTCAATAAGGAAATGAGGGTGCTCTGGCAACTAGTTGTTTTAGGTGCTGACCAAGTGTTCACATGAGTCTGAGTCCTACCGGGGACCTTTCCTGCATGTCTCTTCCCATCTCTGTCCTCATTTCCTGTCAACTCTCTAGTATTCACTCACAATCTTGTTCCTCTGCTGGGATATACTGTAAAACATTGTTATAACTTATTACTGGTTCAAATTAGCTCAATATTAGCTGGGATCTAGATGTATTTTCTTAAAATTAGATTACTTCTCTAATGCAAAATATGCTTACAAGATTATCTTTCTTTTAAGACAAAAAATAAGACCAATTTCTTGGAAACATGTTTTTTTTTTACTTTCTTGACATTCCTTATTTGCAGTGTACTATTAATTTGCTAGGACATTGCTGAAAATGGTGTTTCAAATTTACGATCCATTTAAACTCACAGGCCCAGAGCGTGTATGACTCATCTTTTATCTTTTGTTTTCATACTGACATTACTCTTTTGTGTAATTTTTTTTTGCATGAGTCATTGCCTCAGATGCTCCACGTTCACTTGCACAAGTTGTTCCAAGAGTTCATTATCCTGTTTTAAAATGTTAAATTGAATTAGTTCTCAGGTTTGTATTAGTGTGGGTCTATTTTTTTTATTTCCTGTAATCTTTTGGAAGTGAACCCCTACTCAGGAGAGGTATTCTGGCTTCCTATTTACTGTAGGATTGAGTCTTTTTCCTTATGCGGAGCCTTGGTTCAAATACTGGCATTCAGCCCTGGAATTTAGTCCCAGAGGATCTGAGGACAACCTGATGGTTAAAACAGAACAACCGCAGCCTCCACACGGAGACCACCACTTTGGTTTTAATTTCTGCAACATTTTTTTCCCAGAGCATGTGTTTAAAGATTAAGGTTGTTGTGTTTTGATTTTGGTAGCATTTGAATGGTCTCTTCACAGAGACTTTCTTTTTTGTATTTCTGACATTATCAACCTTAATTGAAAATGAACAGTGAACAGTGTTCTATTGCCTACAAGTCACTTCCTCTGGTTTGGTAGGTGTAACGTAAGGCCCACCTAAAAGCATAAACAGAACCATTTTAAAGTCATTTTGCAAGGAGGAGAACTCTAAATAGAAATATAGTTTTACATTTGAATTGAATTTAATCTAATGAAAAATAAGTAACACGTGATTTCAATAGCTCATTGCTTTGATGCTCTGTTGATGTGTATTATGACCCTGTATTGAAGAGTACTGTAGACTTCTGCAGACAGCAGTGTAGTTCTCTTGTCAAAGCCACATGCAGAGCAGATGTCAGGGATACATAGAGAGGAGGGCCAGGATTTAAAGTATCCTGTTGCTCATATGACTCTGTCATGCTACACAAGTTGTTCTGTGTAAGATAGCTGATAAATTGCTGTTAGATTGAAGCTAGTGTAGGTGCAGTAATTGATGTCAGGCCTGGACTGAAGCCTGCTTTCAGTTACCTTCCAATAAGTTTGATATGACAGTTAGCCCATGCCAGAATGTTGTCCTTGTTTGAATTTTAAAGAAACTCCACATGCTGAGTTGAATGCGTACTCTTTCCTGTTTTGTTTTTATTACATGCTCAGTCCAAGCTCTTCATTTTCCTTCAGGAATATTAGACTCTACCCTTCTTTTGACTCTATCCAGGCCAAAGTGAGACTTAATCAAGAGCCATTTAATTCAGGTGGGGTGAATTATACAGGATCTTTGGTTCATGTGGACACATCAGGGTCTGCTGTCTGTGTAGCTGCTGACTGTTTACTGTAAAGAGCCGTTCATAGTTCCCTAAGCCTGGAAGTTCTTATCACAGCATGAGATTTACTGTCAGGTCTCAAACAAAATACATACGCCCCCACAGAGGAGGATCTTCCAGCAGGTTCCACTGTCACTCAATGTTCCATTGCAATGTAAAGGAGGCCAGGATACCTGCAGAATCAGAATAAACTGTCATTGACCATCAGCATCTCTTTAACAGATTGTAGAGTAAATGCAAATAAACACCAATTTATTTCCCTCTAAGAATGTAAACACTGTTCAGTGTAGATGGGAAAACTTTTCTTGTTTTTTATCAGAAAGTCAAGTTATTTATTTGTCATCAAATCACTCGGTGGCCTTTGTGCCCTAGCATATGGCTTTTGTGGCCTAAAAATTTTGTGACACCAAAGGCCAAATGGTCTTGCCCCTAAAATGATCAAACTCCTAGCCTGGTCACAGGCCTTACATTATTAGATTGTTATAAGTGATGCATGCAAGCAGCGTTTCACTGTTGTAGTTGGTCAATGTGCTAGTTTAGGTGAGAGCTAGTTTTAAATGTGAAAACAAAGGGAAAGGGAGAACTGCAACACTGATATGCCTATTGAATATAAAATGATGATGTTGATGCTTGATGCAAAAATATTGTTAGTTTTTCCGTATACAAGCAATTTCCTAAAGTTTACTTGTAGTCTTTGATCTGTTACTGTGTATGGCTTTATTTAGATGTATACAGATCTTATATCTTAATAAACATTCAGCTGGAATTAAAAAGTCCTCCTTGTTTTGGAGGCTTGTTTTGTTCCTACCAATGTTGAGACCAAACCTACGCCCTTGGTGTTTACAAAATCAAGACTTATGTATCACTAAACTGAAATGTCACATCAAGCAGATCTACCAATATTTAGAGTTACTCCTGAACTGAAGACTGAAAACCAAGTGACAAAACTAGTTAACTGAAAGGGCAGGTCATCCAGGAATGGAGATAGTGGCTCATCCTGCCTAACCCTATTAATGACATGAAAAGAGTCAGATACAGTAGCACTCATCCTAACGTGCCCATTCTTATAGGAAAACAAATACCCAGGACTTCTGCCAAGATTTGTAGTTACTACTCTAAGGCTCATTTCATGAAAAAGATATTTGATTTGACAGATCAAAAGCCTGGGAAGCAAGAAATTCTTGGTGGAGTTGCAGTTAGCAAAAACATACAGAAGTTCATAACTGAAACAAGTGAGTTTTTCTCCATGTTTTGATTCTGGTAAATAAAACAAGTGCATTTGATCAGATCTTTGTGCTGTCTTGGTTTTGTGTTGTGTTGGCTGAGTTAGTGTCTTAATGATGGTCTCTGTCTATTGGTACTTGACAAGAGACCAGTTCTGATTAAACTGTCAACTGAGACATGATGGTTTGGACTAAACCAGTTTGAAACATATGGAGAGTATTATTGGCTGACTGGGTTCCAGTTTGCGGTGGTATTGGATAGTTGTCCTCTGTTCTCTGATGACTACTGGATTTGTTATCCCAGCATTCCTGGCATTTTCCCTCTCCCAGACAGAAACTGAAGGACAGTTTAATGTTGGCTCAAGAGTGATTCATGCTGACTTTGAATCATTTTAGATACTAAATATATAGTAGTTCACAATCAAGCCCTTGATTATTCCTAGTGAGCTCCTGGTGATTCAGGTTTTCAGACAGTGATTCATTTGTCTTCAGGTCGTCTGTCCCAGCGGAGCGTTCGGAGCGGCTTCAGTTTTTTCACTTTTTGTTATGTTGAAGCCTTATGCTAAAATGGACAAAGAAATGTTTCTCTCATCACTTAATACCCCATAATGACAATATGAAAACAGATTTTATGATTTTTTTTTTGCAAATTTAATAAAAACAAGAGACTGAAATATCACATTGACATAGATATTCAGACCATTTACTCTTAGTGCTCAGTTGAAGCAACTTTGGCAGTGATTACAAGTCTTCTTGGGTGTGACCCAAAAAGCTTTGTACATCTGGATTTTGGGATTTTCTGCCATGCTTCTCTGCAGATCCTCTCAAGCTCTGTCAGGTTGGATGGAGACCGTCGGTGGACAGCCATTTTCGGGTCTCTCTAGAGATATTCGATTGGGTTCAAGTCAGGGCTCTGGCTGGGGCAGTCAAGGACATTCAAAGAGTTGCCCTTGAGCTAATCCTGCATTGTCCAGGCTGTGTTCTTAGGGTCATTTTCCTATTGGAAGGCGAACCTTCAGCACAGTCTCAGGTCTCCTGGACCAGTTTTCATTAAGGACATCTATACTTTGCTTCATTCTTGGTCACCTTTCTTACCAAGGCCCTTCTTCCCTTGTCGCTCAGTTTGGCTGGCCGTATAGTTCTAGGAAGTTTCTGGTTGTTCCCATTTTAGAATTATGGAGGGGACTGTGCTTTTTGGAACCTTCAATGCAGCAGAAATGTTTTGGTGGCCCTCCCCAGATCTGTGCCTCACACACGATCCTGTCTCTGAGCTCTGCAGGCAGTTCCTTCCTCTTCATGGCTTGGTTTTTGCTCTGATATGTATTGTCAGCTATAAGACCTTAATAGACAGGAGTGTGTCCTTCCAAATTATGTAAAATCAGCTGAATTTACCACAGGTGGACTCCAACCAAGGTGTAGAAACATCCCAATGATGAGCAAGAGAAATGGGAGGCACCGAGCCAAATTGCAAATGTCACAGCAAAGGGTCTGAATACTTAAGTCAATGAGATATTTTTTAGTTTTTCCTTTTTAATAAATTTGCAATTAATTCTAAAAATCAGTTTTCACTATGTTGTTATGGGGTAGAGAGTGTAGATGGATGAGGGGAATTTTTTTTTTTTTTTTTTAATCTTAGCATAAGTCTGCAACATAATAAAATGTGAAAAAATTAAAGGGGTCTGAACGCTTTCCAATTGCACTGTACCGTCGTCATTCAGAAGTTAAAGGCTTACTGTACTTACAGCGAGAAGGTACTTTGTGTGACTTGGCTCCTGGGGAGGGAGCTCAGAGTCAACATGTGTTTGCTGGTACCATACGTCATTGTTGGACCTGAAGCTGCTGAAAAGGAAAATTAATCTGTGTTAATGGAATGATTCAGAGTAAAAGCGTTTATGTTTATAAGAGCTCAATAAAGATGAATGATTTTGCAGTTTTTTTTCTCTGACAGCTTAATATGACAAGAGTTTTTACTCACTTGTGAAATAATTGGATGTGAGATGAAACAGTGGGGGTTTTCATTTTTTAAACAATATCATTTGAAAGAATATCAACAGGTATTGAATTTTTACACCAGTTATTTCCCCACAGTGAAAATGTTTCTTACCCCAATATACATTAGAAAGCAAATACTTTATGTAGTATGTGCCATCTATCTTCCTTCTGCAACAGTATTTTGTAAATATTAATGAATTCTCCGCTGAATGAATACTGCTGAATGAAGGCTGTCGTCTTTCCTCAGTTGCCCAAAATGAATTTATTAATATTGTCAGTGCTCCTCATTAAAATTAATGAGGCCAACTATTGGCTTTCTGACAGTCTACAGTGACATTTGAAGAATGATGGGATAAATTGAAAATCTGTGATCTACACAAGCGTGTGGACCAAAGTATTATGGGACATATGGAGAGTGTTATTTGTTGACTGGGTTCCATTTGGGTGGTATTGGACAGTGGTTCTCTGTTCTCTAATGAATGCTGAATCAATCATCCAGACAGATGGATGAGGCTTTTGTACTTGTCACTCACTATCACCACACTGTAAAATAATTGATTCAGGTAGGGTTACATGTTCCAGGTCAGAATGACTGATCATTTTTTCCACTTCGAACTGAGATTCACAATCTTCTTCCAGTTCATATTGTCTTTGTGCAAACAGAAGAAGTAATGTAATTATTAGCTACTGGACAAATAGATCATATGCAACTGCATTAAACACAAATTCAGAAATAATCAAGTAAATCAATGTGTACTATTAAAAGAAGAAAAAAAAGAAAAAGATTTTTAAGAATTCCAGCTAATACATAGCTCGCCTGTCTACAGATGTAACATGTGTCCCAAAACACAGAGGCCTTGTCCAGTTACGTGTGAGACTGCTTTCGTAATGTTAACCTTGATGAAAAGCATTCCTCCAAACTCCAGCTGGTAAAAGCCTCCTTCAATCCTGTGTGATCATCAGGAATTGTAATAGTCTGTAGAGTCATGATAAAGTCATTACTGATGAAAACGAAACATCAGCCTCATGTCTGATCCCATATGTCATTGTTTTTCAGTGTTGACCAGAGCCATATATTTGGCTCCGTAAGGCAATAAATCATTTCAGTGCTTTGCTTATTTGAGTGGTTGGGCGACAGGGATTCTTGGCTGCAAACATCTTTTTTTGTGACCTTTCAGTAGCGTGGGTGTGTTTACCTTTATATTCGTCTTTGAATCTGCTTCCACACAACAGACTGCACAACTTTTACAGTACAAGTATGGCAATTTTGTCAGACATAAGTGATGTCTGTCCCAGCGGAGCGTTCGGAGCGGCTTCAGTTTTTTCACTTGGACTGTTCTTCCAAACCATCATTCGGTTCCATGACAGTAGTCATGATGCCAGTTCATACCTGATTAACCTTCAGATTATTAATATGTTTTTAATTAATTGAGTCATCATTAGGTCTATAAACCGTCAGAAATCGTGTCCATCACAATTTGCTGAGGCCTATGTTAACATCTTAAAATGTCTTGCTTTGTCTGAAGAACAGATCAAAACCCAAAGATATTCAATTTACCATCACATACAACAAACAAAACCTATAAATGCTCGATAAGGAAGCTGGAATTAAAGAATGTTTGGCATTTTTGATTTAAAATCACAGCTCAACTGTGTATACTGTAGCTCTTTGCAAAAGTAAAGTAGCATGACATTTTTCAGATGTTGAAAACACAAGTTTTTTCAATCAGTTTTGATTTTGCTACAGCTTCAGGGTTTCAGGCAGACTGGTGTGTAGTACAGTATTGGCCTGTAAAAATGGTATGTTGTCCTTTTTTCAGTCGATGAATCACACTCGTCCAGTAACACAGTAGCTTACTCTGTCTTCTCTCTACTACAGCTACAGTTCATCCATTCACACTCTATTCATATATTATTGTTTGTGGTTAAAGTCAATGCATTTTCCATGTGTTTGTGGAGGCAGGGGAATTCTGGGAAGTTCCCATGTTAATGTAATTATGTCTGTTTAATAGGACATTGTGGTCTTGAATATTTCCCTCTGTGCTAATTGTGATGAGGAGAACATGGCTGTCTCCTCAGCAGTAGACTCCATCTGGATAAAATCTCTTTTTATTGGACTGCCCTTCAAAAGCTCTGGCTTTAAGATCGCTACTGGCTAAAATAACAGTGTCTGTGATTCTGGCTATGACCGTCTGTCTGTCTTTGGATTTCTCTGTCTGTTGCTCTCGTGTCTGCTCTTCTGTCTTTGTGCATTTATTGATGCTATGGTATATCCCTATCACAGGTACTGAGGCAGGTAACACATAAATTTAACACCAGAAAACTCAAACTTTTTGTCTCTAAGGACCAGCAAAAGATTAAATAGTTAAATAAAGTCTAATATTTGACTACAGCCCCTGTAATGTTTGCTTTTGTGCCTTATTGATTTTACATCCATGCACATTGAATTCAGACAGTATAAATCTTCACTGTGATAAAAGCAGGAGGCAGGAGACCTCTGGTCATCCCCAAATGACAGAATTGTCAGGGATGACACATACTGGTGGAAACAGATGCTCTTGATTTTCATGTGCACTAGACTGAAATACTCCAAAGTACAACAACCACCATCCCACTGCAGAAGGAATGATACTAGACAAACACATTTCACTAATTAATTGAAAAATAAAACCAACATACAAGTGAAAACGTATGTCCATAGCACAAACTACACACAAATATGTTCACTCGTGGCACTTGGTTGTTTGTAACAGAAACTGTTCAGGTGTTCACTTCTACAGAATCTTTTACACCAGTTGTGCAGTTACTGTTGTTGAGGTTGTTATTTATGACCATATTCGCTAGTGATGCAGACATCCACAATAAAAAAAAACTGCTTCATGTAATGAGTGATTTTATACAGACAAAATGCGTTTTATCAAATTAGCTAAGACACAGTGCTCTTTTTTATTTAAACAGTCTGTTGTGAGGTTCGTAATTTCTTGAACTAGTCTGTAGTGTCTTTGTGTCTCTGTGACAATGTTTTGTGCTGCAGTCAGCTTCATTTGTATAGATGTTGCAACTGGACAGAGACGTCTTTAGTGTGAATCCAACTAGTAACAACATACTGTTACTTGCAAACAGATTTATGGTCACTTGGTACAACAGGTGTCTAGAGTCTCTGTCCATCTAAATGATTGAATAGCAGTGACTGTTGATTGGTTAGTAAGACAGATGGTTCAGCTGACTTCAGTACAGATGTAACTGATTTTTCATTCAGCAGGTATGGTTTTACCACCTCACAAGTCTTACTTAATATACTTTTATTTGACTGTTTTGATGCTCTCTGTTACATCTGCACTCTCTTTTTCTCTCTCACTCACAGTCTCACACAAACACGCCCTCTCTCACCCACATTCATCATCGACCAGGTTTTTCCACTCCAGAGCCAGACAGCAATTGGCTCGTCGTCCTCGTTGCTCATTTTTCATGTCAGCCTTTTCTCTGCAGAAGGCATCACTGCTGGGATTCTCTCACATGAACAAACAGGCCTTTCAGTCCTCGCCTCTAAACATTTTAATTTCACTGGCCTCATTTAGCCTTGGCTCTGCTCTGCTCTGGATGAGTTGGTGGTGTATGTTTTAGTTTTGTGTAGTGTGTGTATGTTTTTGGGCAGTTAATGTGTGTTGAGTGAGCGCTGACAGACTAAGTGTACAATTTTCTCCAACCTTTGAGAGTTTTTTTTTTCTGTGATTTTGGCATCTTCAAGTGTTTGGTTCCTCTCTGGAGCGTCCACAGCAGTCTGGGGAGACTTTGTGCCTCATTAGATATTTGAGTTTGTTGGCAGTAACTTTGCAGGATTTGTTGTGCATTAAAAAACAAAATGATGTTGTGGTTGAGAAAGGCTCTGATTGGACAGTGCTTCTGTAGTAATCTAATGGTGATTTGTGATAATTATGTTTTGGATTTGTAACTGTTATCCTTGCAGAACATGTACAAGAATGAAAACATAGAGGGGACTCACTGTGCTGACCATAACCCAAGAATATTTTCTTTTTTTTTATACATTTTCTAAACATAAGAAATGAACATAAGGCTACATCCACGCTTTTGGCAACAGTGTTCACTAAAACAATCTGAAAACATGTTCACATGGACACATATTCTTCATGTGTAGAGATCCACATTCACAATGACACAACATTACACATTGAACAGCATTGTAGCTAAATCTCTTTTTTTGACTCCTTCTTAATGAAAATTATTAATTGCTTTCCACAGTATATTGTCTTTGTTACTGAGCAGGGAGATCAAATTGAACTTTTTTGAATAATCATCAGTTTCTTATCTACTGTTTAGTAAGAAAATATACAAGACACAGATGATTTTGCGATTATTACTGTAATACACAGCACATTTGTAGCCAGATAGCAGCCAGTAGCCAGTTTTTGAAAAGCGGTGTAATGTGGACAGGGGGCCAAAGACAAGAGAAAAGTATGTGTTTTTAAATTTAGCCGGCTTATTGTGGAAATATTCTAAAGTTTTACGGGTGTCATTGAGTTTCCTCGCACCTTTTGATAGACGCTTTACAGACGTAATAGCTGAAGCAGCAAATACTTGGTTTGGATTTTACCTGTAACGATTGGTGGGCCTACAGCAGAAGCTTTTTGTCTGATGCGCCAAGAAAGACGAGCAGTCTGACGATCAGAGAGGTTGGACTCAAACTTTGAGGTTAGACAAGGAAATAAAGAAGAAAATACAGGTGAATTGTTGGCACAAACTGTCTGTCTTAAACACCCACTGCAGTTTACACACCCAATTCCTGCTTCAACTTTCTCGTCTTGCATGTTTCAGCCATCCTCATCCACTCTCCTGAAACGACACTGCCGTATGGGCTTTACTTCTTTCTCCTCTGCAGAGGAAGGACTCATCTGTAGCTTTTGAGGGGAAGTTTGCAATAGCAGGAAGAAGCAGAGCTGTGTGACCTTTCTACTATTTGACCAGGACGTCCTTTAAATGATGGAACACCAGCTTTATGAAAGGAAACTATGACATTATTCTTACTGGAGTTAATGAGAATTAGAAGGTAGTTTAATATTTCAGTGGTCTTGAAATCATCAGTGAGTTGTGAAGGGAATGATGAGGTTTTGGGGTCTTCAATCAGAGGAGCAGTGACCCTCTCCTGCCTGATGACTCTACCACGGCTGTCTTTGTCCTAAGTTTGTACTCCAGAAACCTGAGCTCCCTCTGTGCCTCTTCTGCCTCTTTTGTTGGCCTCTAACCAGCTTCTCCCAGGCTCACAGCCTAATCAAGGTCATTCACTGCATCCTCTGAAGACAAACATATCAAAAATAAGGCTAAAAATGGCAAACCATAAAATCCTAATGTTTCTGCCAAAATTTCTTTGATGGAAAATATTTCAGACACTCTGGGCATCAAATAACTAATTACCATCAAACTCATTCAGCAGGTTAGAGTCTCATTTTGCTCCAACCACTTCAAAGGTGCAGCCAAGTTTAAAAAAATGAAACCTCCTGAACTGTCAGTGTAAAGTCAGTGCATTATGAAGAGTCAGACTGGATTATGAACTTAAAGAACAGCACGTCTGACATTGTTAACACTGTTGTATTTAGACCAATTTTAAATCTGTCATGCAATCAGAGTGTAAGAGCTATAAAATTTTATAGTTGGTCCTCTTTGGTGCAGTCCAACTCTGGAGCTGCTGTGGCTTCCACTCCATCTACATTTTATCATCTGTGCCTGTGACATAATCATATGGCATGCCTTGCTTTATGGCTTATACATGAAGGGGTCCTTGCTGAGAAAAAGTTGTTTAAAGTTGTTTAATGACTAAGGGAGGCTGAAGAGGAGGAGAGGACAGAAGCTTGGGAAAGTGATCTGAATTTGTTGTTTTTGGATTTAAAATATTTGAAGTACAGAGAGGGACAACTGATTTATCACCTCGGGCAGTTAAACAGCCTTTAAAGTAGGCATGTTCCTGAGAAGACACAATAAATCCTACACACATCATGGATTTACAGTTTTTACCAAAAGAAAAAAGAAAGTGTGCAGCAGCTTTTCACCTGAAAGAACTTCTTATGGCCTGGTGAGGAGGAGCCGACTAAAGGAGGAAAATGAGTTAAAGATGGGACTGATAAGACTTTAGTTATCTTTATGCGTATATTTTATCACCGCTGTAACACAGAATTAGATAAAGAAATACAGCAGATTCTGATGAACAGTAGCTCAATGCAAACATGTAAGAGAGGGGCTGAAGAGTGACCATTTAGTACTGAAATTGTTTTTTAAATAGTTGATTCACATTAATAGATCATAATTGATCATAATCCAATTGTGGATTGTCATAATTAGTTGTTTGGGTTTGTACCAAGTAAAAATACCATTTCGCAGTTGGTCGGTGTGAACTTGAAACTAACTTCAACTCAATGCAGACTCTAAAACATTTCGTTTAGCCAGTGATAATCAAACTTAGGTCTGGTATCTGACCTGCAGTGCAGCAGTGAGTTTTTCCTCACACCTGATTGAGTCATTTGTCTTGCCTTTTTCAAAACTAGTCAAAAAAAAAGTTCTTGACACTGTGATGTGCTGCTCTGATTAATCACTGCAAATAGCACAATAAGAAGTGAAGCGAACCCTGTATAACTCATGTGGTGAGTGACAAATTTCTAACTATAGATTGAGAAGAATTGAACTGAATAGTGACACTCAGTGGATACTGATTGTCACAATTAGGAGACACAAACTATGTCTTAGAAATTCAGGCAAAAGAAAGCTTCCTTTGTCAGCTGCCATTTTCTTAGTGTTTGGAACCGGACCGATCTTGTTAAACTGTTATGATCTGGTTAGTTCACACTTTGAAGCAGGCGCCAACTGAATAGGGACATAACTAACATGTCCTCTACTTTATCATGGAAAGCATCCTCATATTGTTAATCAGTTCATTAATCTAACTAACTTCACTAGCTGAAAGACTCATCTGTGCAGGATGGAAGACTGGCAGAGAGAAGTCCTGGATGGGAGACAGAGGGGAGGGTGGAGAGGAGATGACATGAGTAACGAAGAAGATAGAAAAGAGCAAAAGCAGAGGGTGAAGAGAGGTAAAAGCCCTGAAGTGAGGACAATTTTTGTGTATGTGTGTGTGTGTGTGTATGTGTGTGTGTGTGTGTGGCTGTGGCTGTGGCTGTGAGACGTGGCAGAAAGAGGCCTGGCCAACCGGCAGATCTGTTCCATATGTTTCCTGAAGAAAGAGAGAGGCAGCTCCCCTCCACCCCACCCACAGCAAAACGAGTCTTCATTTAAAAAGACAAACCAGTGGAGCAGCAAACCATCCCCAGCATTGTGTGATAGCACTGTTCCGTGTGCTCTCATTTTCTGCAGACTGCAGATATCAATTTCTGGTAAAGATGGATATGATGAAGGCAGCTGGCAGGTGTTGGATTTCTGAGAGTCTGCAGGGAGCTGGCTGCTGTTTGACGGGGGCCTCCCACAGAGACTGAGAGGGCAAAGAAAACACACACAGCCTGTCGAGTTTTCACATTGGTTTCATCACATTCATTATTCCTGTATGTGCGTCTCCCAGTTTGAATTCTTTTTGTCAGCGAGGCAAGAATGAGTAACGCTTTGTTTCCAGCCTCAACGCTCATTTGAAGCAACTTCTGTAAGGACCCAATATGATGGGCACTTAAATTTGCTGGACAATGGTTAAATGACACTGCCTTTCTTTCCATAACTGGCAGCTCATTGTTTTACACAAGACAGATCTCTCACCGGTTTATGCCACAGATGAAGAACCAACAGCAGCATCACATTACATCACGTTAAGGAAGCAGTGATACCTCGTGTAGCTCGTAGTGATGAACCCAGAGCATTATCAACAACTCTGTAGCGCTAACATGCTTAATCAATGTTTAACAAATATGAGGCTTAAAAGGTGATACTACATTGACAGCTTGTTGCCCTGCCCCCAAGTCAATTAAAATCTCTAGCACAATTCAAGCAAATTAGAACAAGACAAAGATTAAACACAATTCTGTGCAGTTTTCAGACTTTTGATGATGATTTGATTTATGAGTCTGAACAGGACATAAAAAATCCAATCACATTAATGTATCAGTAATTCAGTCATTTCTGCAGTGTACAAATAGCTACTCATTATCAAGTGAAAAAATAAAATATGCTGATCCAGTCTGCTGAGAAGACTGAGGCCTTGCTGGTTTTTATGTAGGTTTCTGAACAGATATGTGGTCGGGGCTGAGTTGTGTTCGCCGTCAGTTCTCTAAAAACTGGTCTGCAGGGACAGGTTGATTTTGCTTGGGACAGAGTCAAGCTTGCTGTTTCCCCTTGTTTCCAGTCCTCATGTTAAGTTAAGCTAACAGCTGCTGACTGTAGCTTCATAGTTACTGTACAGAGGAGAGAGATGCTCTCATCTAACTCTCAGCAAGAAAGTTAATGAGCAAATGTCAGAGTTTTAAATTAGCGATTTTAAATTTTGGAAATACATGACTGTAATCCACAGTACAAAAATATTTATTGCTATCTTCAATGAAAACATGAAATCCTTGGCATGAATGGTCATTGTAAATAGCACACCATATGGTATTAATTAAAAGTTGTAACAAAAGTTTAAAGAATTGTATGCAATGCTGTGATACAATTAAAAAAGGCTTGTAGGTGAAGTTACTTAAAGGGGTTATTTGAAGATTTTTGAGACCTATCATCTTTTCACCAAGTAAGTCTGGCTACTACAGAGTTCCTTATTTTTCAAGTAGAAACAATAGATCCATTGTGTTATCCTGTTTGCTGCAGAATGGAGGGACAGTCACCCAGAAAGCCACAGTTTCTCAGCATTATTGAACTAAAATCTAAACCAGTCATTCGGGTTGTCTTGATTCTCCTGGATCAGTCGCCAGGGGAACTGCCAGTAACTCTTTAGTATGCAGTGACATCTGCTGGTGGGTAAAGGAATAGCTCATCTCCGCCTCCTCTGCTTACTGGGGAAACCAACGCGAGAGAGAGGAGAAGCACTTTTTGTCTAAAGTGGTCACTAAGCTTTACTTACAAACAAAAGATACTGGCTGTGATTATCAAGAAAACATATTACTCAGATGATTTTCATTAACTGATTAGTCAATCAAAGATAATTGATCACCAATAATTTTTATCACCTAGTAACTGTTGAAGTTATTTTTCAAGCTAAATTGCCAAACATTTGTTGGTTCCAGATTCTCCAATGTGAGCATTTACTGGGTTTTTTTTTTTCTTTTTTTTTCGTTCTTGTTTTTTATCATCACAAAACTGAAAATCTCTGGATGTTGGACTGTTGGTTGAACAAAACAAGATGTCAATTAGTAAAATAAAAAGTAAAAAGTTAGTTTCAGCCGTTCTAAGAATGCAATCCAAATATTACTTTCTCAGTTTGGTGTGAGATTTGAATTCATTTAAACACAGTTTTACAATGTAAAAACAAATTGTACAGGAATAAATCAGTCCCTATTGCGCTTAGTAAGTGACTTAAACTCTTATTCAGTAGTAGTATCAGTACATGATAATTGCATGTTTAATCAATAGTTACAGACCTGTTGTTTCTCTAGCTTGCCATCACATGAACCCCAATTATTCATTATGTTAAATCGAGTCAAAATATTATTAATATATCCTAAAATCACAAGTTCATCCTAGAGGACAAGAAGATATGACAATGACAGCTGAAGTAATAAGATCAAATGTGAACTTACCGACTCACATCTACTTTCATTTTGACAAAAAGTCAAGACATAAATGGGGAGGAGTTCCAGGTTTATTTAAAGACATACTAAATAAATATAGCACCATTTTGAAGGAGAGAACATGGGAGGAAGCAGGAACATATTTGTAAAGAATATGCTCTCAGACATTCTGTGTTGGGAGTTACATTACCTGCTTTAATTTTTGACATCCACTATAGTTCACTTTGGTTGCTATAGGTTATTAAATCAAACTGATCTTCAGGATAAATTTTAGGTCAGTTACAGATAATCCCCAGCCCTGCAGAGGACATGTTTCCATCAAGGACAATGTATAATCCAGTCTGACATGTAGCTTTCAGCTTCTAATTGAAGACAATACAGACATGCAATGAGATAATGTAAAACATCCACATGAAGACAGGCATGGGACTTTAAAGTGACTTTTTGCACTAAATAATACCAGCCACATTCACTGACTGCACAGGCCTCTGCTGGAAGGAAAATATGTTTTAGTTTAAGTGGAAATGGTCTTTAAGTCACAGCTCTGACCAATAGTGATTCTTCTATGGAAATTTCAATGCCACAACTTAAAAGGCATCACTATGCAGTAATATATAAGGAAATAACAAAAGTGGAAAAAACTTTGTTCTATTTTGTTCTTTGTTGTTAAGAAATGTAAGTTAAATATGAAGTGAAAAAAAACTTAAACTTTTCTACTAAACTGTATCTCATTATTATTATAAAGTTGTCTTATTTATAAACTAGAAAGAACAGAACTAAAATGAATCTCTTCATTAAAAAGGCATCAGCATGTAATACTATTCAAGTCAAGTCACCGGGTGGTTTTTCTCTACAAGTGACCAGGAGGAGGCGCTTTATTCCCAGGAAAGTTTACACAGCAAAAGGTGAAGGTCACCTCACAGATTGTACCACACAAAGGTAGTCAGGGCTCCTCTGTGAATTTCATCATAATATTCAGCTGTTCGTGTTATGATTTCCACCCCCTGTATACTGACTGGAACTGATGAATTTTTCTTAGGGTTGTAGTTTATGAAGTAAAATTCATTATCAGCGCTAATATCCAGACTAGAGTTTTCTTTTTGTTTTTTTTCCCCATCTGAGAACTTTTTTGTGTAAATTGTACAAACATTCAACAACATGTACTATAGGTTCTAGTATATGAGAATGAAATAATGAAATTTTCTCTCATTTCCTGAATAGCTAACACTTTAGACTTACAATTTCATCTTTTTTAATCTATCTAAATTACTTCCAGCTCCTTCCTTATACTGTAACAAGGACATTGGCAGTTCTCCATTTCTGAACTATCTGGAATGCCTCGTTTTCACTCCCTACTTTCTGAAGTTTCCAAGCTGAACTCCTCTCCGCCCGGTCACACAGCGGAAGGTGGCTGGCTGGATGTCCCAGTATTTAACAGGATTGGCAAACAGACTGATGCCTGTGTACAGGTTCTTCTTGACACTGGACCTGATGGGACAGAAGTCGTTGACTCCCACACTGCTGATTTTGTTGCCATGGAGGAAGATCACCTGCACAGAGAGGATTTGTTTTTTAATCAGTTATTTTTCTGCTCAGTAAACAAACCATGATTTGGAGTTCTGTTCTCATGCTGCTTTAAAGGTCACAACCTTTTGACCAGGGAAGAAAGACTGAGGTGGACTGAGTTACAAGTTGGAAAGTTAAACATCATTTTGTAGCAAAAAAAATCCTCTGGTTTGCCGTCTTGCCGAACCCTTCTAGTGAGTTGTTGCCCTAGGTGAAAACATTTGAGTATCTTACAGTATGAGGGTAAGTTGAAGCATGAGATCATCAGGTGTTGTACTGGTGAAGCATCAGCAGCTCCAGGCACTGTTCCTGGTTTTTGTGATAAGAAGGAAGCTGGTTCTGAAGACAAACTTCTCAATTTAGCTGTTGATTTATATTCAGCTCTCTATGATGGTAAACTTTGGGAAGGGTACATAATGAGATAATAGATACAAGAAGTTGAAACATGTTTTCTTTGCTGGGCTCAGTTTCAGAAACGGGGAGGGGAACTCATCTGGAAGGAGTTTGCAGTGAGAGGAACATTGATTAAGATGACCTCCTTGAGGAAGTTAAATTCATGTGAACTGAATGCTTTTCTCTGGAGGTGTTTTAGGCACCTACAGCTGGTAGGACACTGCAGTCAAACCCAGAACCCATATGAGGGATTTTATATCCCATCCGGTTTAGGAATACCTCAGGATCCTCTAAGAGAAGCTGGAGAACATGGCCTGGGAGAAGGAGGTCTGAGCTACTTATGTTATTTAACCTGCTGCCTTTGGTACTTTTTAAATATTAATCTCTGTGGGGTGTGTACAGATGATCCAGGATATGTTTAGTCCAGTAACACAAAAAAATTGCCATCCTAGCTCAATCCAAAGAGAACTATAATGGCACACAGCAGAGCGCATAGGCGCCAAGGCACACAATCCTACACATGCCCTATCTAGCTGTTAAGGAGAGTGATAAAAAAAAAAAATCCTGGATCTGCTCCTTCAGACAGATTGGCACCAAACTTCTGGCCCTTCCCTCATCCCTCCTCCAAGTTTGTAACAAATCAGTTTAGTACTTTTTGCATAATCCTTCTGAAAAACAAGCAAACAAACCAACAGACAGGACACAGGTGAAAACAAATAAAAACATCTACCTCCAAAGCTGTTTGATTTGTAGAAATAGAAATGTAAAAAGGACACGTTCTTGTTATAACAGAAGTTGTCTTGGAGCTACTTGTCAGCCTCCAGCCATGGGCACAGTGACTATATGCAGTATCTCAGACGCTCATATGTTTAGCTCTGCTCTCAGTTAAACCCAGATGACTTTGGAAATAGGTCTGTCGGTTTTGGAACATGCACTTCAGTCTACTGATCAGAGCCACCTTTGTTAAAGTGTCTGTATCTCACCTGGAGGTAGCGCAGGGAGCTGAGGCCTGGTGGGACCTTTTTCAGACGGTTGTTGTCCAAGTGGATCTCACGGATGTTTGGGATGCTGACAAGGCTGCCATTTTCTACAAACTTGATCTGGTTAAAACTTAGTCCTAGCCTGGAAAATGGCAAAAGATAAATTGATCAGGTGTCATTACTTGTGAATACGATTGGTCAACTGCAGTAATTAAGTAATAACAGATTTATACAACACACTGAAAAAGACATGCCTATATTTAGTCTCCCAGTCTAACTTGAACACACAGAAAACAAAGTCACTGTGTGGACTTTCGTTTTAAACTACCAGGTACCTGAAAGAACACACATGATGTTATATGAAAGCTTTATATTAACACATTGTATAAAGATAGATGATTTGTTTAAATTTTGGTGTAAGTGTAGCTTTTGAATGTTAACAGTGAGTGTTTGCCATTAAATGTCTGTGTATTGTGAAACTGTGTGAAATGAATTGCCAAAGTTTGCAAATTAATTACTATTTAAAACTGATTCTTTGTTTACCAGTTTACCTTCAATATACAGTAAGAAAAGCACTCAAAGTGGACTTCTGAAGAAGAGTCAGATTAATTTGAGCAACAGCCTGGACAAAAAAATTGGCTATTGAAGAATGTCTTTGGAAATGTCTCTTGGGTAAAATGTGGCTGGTTTTCACCTCTGCAGATTTTTATATCTGATGAAGTCTTCTATCTCCACCTTAGAGATCTTGTTGTAGGCCAGGCTCAGCTCTGTGATGGAGGATGGGAAGTCTAGGAGACATAAAAAACATCAAACATAATCTAAAGACCTCGGTAGTAAGAAAGCTTAAGTTCATTACTTTCTTTTAATAATGATTCAAAAACAAACCTGTTAAATCAGAGAATCATATTAACAGACATTATTAGTGATTATGCCTTATTTAGTATTACAGTTTAGGTCCTGTGTGGTAAGAGTTGTAGGTGGGTGACTGAAGGAGAGAACTTAAGTTTGTTTAAATCAGGATAACATGAGGTGAGTGGTCTTCTACCTTTTGGTACAGCAGTTAGCTTGGCCTCTGCTATTCCAATATACAGAGTCGACAAGCCATTAAACGCTCCCAGCTCAATCCCACTGTTGGTGAGAGGGTTGGCACCCAGCTCTGTTGGACAAGCACAAAACATTTGGGTTGATTATCAATTATCCATTATATCTCCTGATTTCAGCAGACAGCATACATCAAGTCAGTTACTGAAGATGTGTTGTTAAGACGTTTTTACCACTGATTGATCGACTTTATTTACATGTTATTCTTATTAACAAGTCATCAAAAAATCTTCTTACTTTGACAAAAGTCATCTGGGTGATGGATTGATAACTAATTAAAGCTTGACTTAATTGAAATAAGAACTTAAGTTCAGTCTGTTACTGTCAATGTCAATATTATTTCATTCAACATTATCTGTAGTATAAGTCCTTATCCAAAATGACAGTGTACCAAGACACAGCTCTCGGTGTCTTAGTCTCTTTTTGAATGTCATTCAACGTTCTTTTGTCAATCAGAGGAACTCCCTGCACTGCATGTTACATTTAAAGTATTTCTAAAATATTATAGTGTGGTAACTTATTTACCACAAAGCCGTACAGCCAATGATTATTGTACTAAACCTCCAGGTTTGTACTAGTCTATAGACATCGCTGATGTACTAAGGATGTCAGCAACCATCAGGTTGATGTGGACAGCAGAGTGGACATTCATGCAGTACTGTATAGCATACTGTATATACAGACATGTTCCCATACACTTTAAGTTAGCATGGTTGTTGGTGTGTTCCTCACAAAAATGTGGATTCGGTGTAATTTGGACCTCTTGTGGTTGTGGGAATAATGACTTCTGTCTCATAGACCGAACTGATGTGACTTTGTCAATAGCATTGCCAAACCTTATTAGTAAAGAGGTTGGGGTTGGTGGTTGGGTGTACATACAAATTGTCTGACTTTGATGCATCGTGATTAACATCCCTTGAACCATGACCACAATCTTTTTTTTATGTCAGACAACCTCTTTTGTGGTGTGGGTATGAAGACTTGTTGGCTCTGCAGTTTACCAAACCAAAGATTAAACTAAATTGATCATTCATTACTTCTCTGAGGTTAAAGAAGAAGGAACTGCTGCAGATTTCTTCTTGGCAAAGGACTGGAAACACCTGGCTTTCAAGAACAGTGATTACTCCCAATCAGATACAGGACACTGAATCAAGTTTTTACCCAGCACATGGAGTTTCCTCAGGCCTTTAAATGCATCCTTCTGGATCCTGTTGATGTTGTTTTCATGGAAGCGGAGTTCAATGACGTTGGGAGGCAGGTTAGCAGGGATCTCAGTCAGCAGGTTGTAGGAGAGATACAGCAGTCTGAGATGGTCCATGTTTCTGAAGGCCTTGGGGTGAATCTTGGAGATCTTGTTGTTGATCAGAAACAGGCCCTGTTGTAGGAGAAAGGGATCAAAGTAAATCCAAATTGATTCAAACTGAGTTTTGCTGCCTTTCCTATAGTGTTATGTTGTAAGATAATATGATTTTTATTTTGTCAAAGTACTGTTTCCAAGTTCGATAATGAACTGTCATGCTTGACATTCCATCGGTGTGTGGCAATATAGAGACAATTTATAGTTTTGTTGGGATATACCTTGAAAATACCTTGTTGTTAATGACAAATGTTGATATTATAGCTGCTGAAATATACTTAATATAAAATAGTTTTAGCTTTGAACATATTTTGATTTCATTCTGTACTTGAATAATGAATTTACAACCAAGGATTTGATAAAACTGGAGTCCATGAGTAACGTTTTTAAATAAAAACTTTAAATAAAATGTAAGCCTGTACAGGTTTAGCTAAGGTGCACCATTTAACACTTGATGACAAACCACTGTAGTAGTACAGAGCTGTGGCTGCAGATTCTCACGGTTTGCTGTGATACAGAACAAAGTTTTAGACCTTGATGTGGTTTATTCCCAGTGCGGAGAACAGATACTAGATCAAAGACAGATCCGCCCCTACTCCTCAGCTGGGAGCTTCATACAAAGGAACAGTCATCTCATAAGGCTGCAGGCTGCACTTGACTTAAATTAGTGAGCTGCTCTTTGTCTGGTAACTTGTCATTCATTTGGGTCAGAATAAACTCCTTCTAAAGTTTTGAACCAAATTAAGATAGCTTTCTGCTATAGTAGGAAGTCATTGGTACAACACTATATCTGATGCCTTGCTCTGAAAGTATTAAAACTTGTGCAGTGGAACAAATGGTGGCTGTGTATGTTTATATTTCTGAGATGTCTACATTAGGGTTATGGCTCTAGAGATGGCAGTGTTTTTATGTGGATTCACATAAAAATTGTGCATCTTATCTCCTTCAATTTAAAACCGATTCACAGATTACACAAATGTTTGTTTTCTACATTCTTGATAATGTGATGTTTGTGGAAGGAAAGAGGCAGAGTGTAACCCTGAGGGCCCAGTGCAGCACCCAGATGGTGTACAAGGCCCACACTAGAATTATCTTGCAGTAAATTGTGAGGGGGCAAGCGTTTTAGATTTAATACCTGAATAGTTAACTATTTCATGTAAAGTATTTTCTTAATATTTCATATGTCATCACCTTCAGACTTAAGCTACTGAATTCCAGCATCAGCAGATGAGCTGATCTATGCACACTGCACAGTCAATCAAGAGTTTCACTTGTATTGTTGCTGGACAGAATGTTAACAACAACACAAGAGGGGGCACTTAGCCGTTTTTTGTTTTCACAACTTGATGTTGTTCATATACCAGTAGAAGACTCTAACAGGCCTCCAAATTATTGCAAAAAAAGCTGCCAACTTTCACATTTCCATCTGTTTCTTCTGCTTTTCCTCTTTGTCAGACAGTGACCTCCACTGACTTCAGATATGCCTAATGTTTAAGTCAGTTTAATGTTAACAAGAATGGGTTGTGGTGTTACTATGTGCATGGTAAACCAGTTCTGAAGATTTATAGAGGGCCTCTTACGTAAAGCTTGTGAAGGCCTTTAAAGTCATCCTCCTTGATCTCAGTGATATCGTTGTTTTGGAGGTCTATCATCACAGTGTCTTCAGGAATCTTCTCAGGGACAGAGATCAAACCTGTCGACAGAAACACAAATGCTTGATTAGAGTCCTATGTTATGAAAGTCAGCGCTCATGCAACTGTGTGTTACGCATAAAATACTGAGAAATACGAGTGAAGTAAAAGAAGTTGGTCTTTCGGATTCAAACTCTGCCATCCCAGGTCTCAAATAATAATGTGTCAGTGTTTCTCTGATTCAGGTGAACATACTACATGATCATACATGATGATTCAAAAACAAGACTATGAGCCACTGTGGTCTGTGCGCCATACTGTAGTTTAACCAAGTCTACAACTGTGGCAATGACCCACAGGCTTTTTCTGGAACATTAGCTTTTTACTGCAACATTAGCTGGTAATGTTGCAGTAAAGATACTTTAATGTGTTTAAATATTGAGAGGCCCTGCTTTACTGTAAGTGCAACAAACATTGGCTGTGTGTCATTCAACAGTGGAAATAGTCACAGTCCAGAGGCCAGGATGTGCAGAGGGAGTGAATTTGATGATATTTGCTTCTGTTTTTCTGGGGAATAGGATGAAAAAAGAAATACTGTGTAATCCAATGCAATGACACCCTGTTATGTTTTTCCCTTTACACTGGTTTCCCACCAAAATCAAAATGTTTGCATGAGGTGGTGCACAAAACACGTAATTCTACATAGCAGCTAACTAGGATACTGCAAACTACATTAGTGTTGTTTTTTATCTGTGTCCTGCTATTTTTTCTCTCAGTGGGATCAGAGAGTAGAGAGAAATTAAGAGAAGTGCAAAGCTAACTTTTCTCCATTATTCTCAGTGAAATTGTTGGCACCATAACCTCTACCTCTCATCAGCACCACAATCCCATGAGACAGGCATTGTGGAGGTCTGTGTATTTGAGGTCAAAGTTCAGTTTCGTTGAACTTTAGCTGCAGAAAATGGCAGAAAATTACAGTTGGAAGGCTTTAGGCTGCATTGCTACATTACGTGAAAAATTCACATTTACTTTGATGCAAGGTGCCAAAACAGTTTTATCTATCATTGTAGACTGGAAATATTGTAATCTCCAACCCTGGCAGTTTCAGTTTCCAACATCCATATTGTCAGATTCTTACATGAAACACTTCAGCAGTAAAATAGTTAAGCACGAGATCATTGGTACGTTAGCAATATTCATCACTGTTTGCAAAGTGTTGTTTATCTGGATTTGTAATTTATAGGAATATTCAATATTTTTCTGCTTGTCAGAAAATATCACGTGTAGACCCCAAAAAACAATTAATTTATCAGTGTACAAGGTTTGTGTATCCAAAGTCTGACATAGCTTATTCCTCTGTGCCATAGAGCTCCATTGTCCAAAAACCATTAAAAACACATCAGTGAGACACACTAATACACTGGTTGTCATTTTCCTTCATTACTATGAGCACATGCAGTGTTGTTTATTTCAGCTCAGTCCCATATGCACAATCGCACTGCTGGAAATACTTGGACTGAAGTACTTGAGCACCAAATGTGGATTTATCTGCCACTGAAAATAGTCCCCACAAATTCCCTTACTCTTCCTGTTTGAGTAACATTTGCTGAAAACTACAGCATCCAGCTGTTTTAATAAATGAAACTATGTATTTTGAGCCATTTTGGCATCTTCTAGAGGAACCAGGCTTAGGTTTAGGGCTGAGGCCAAAGATAGAGTTGGGATGTTTGAGTAAGAACTGACGTTAGGACTAACACATGGGATTTGCTGATATTTAAAGAATATAGAACAATACCAGATTTGCATATACTTGTAATCTTAAATGTCAAACTTCACTTAGTGTTTTATAATTTGACAAAAAAAATACAAGTCTCTGTCATTATATATGAATGCTCCCATATTTGTATCTAGTTTTTATCTGTCTACAGTATGTTTAGAGCAACATGTAGATCCAGATGTGTTCAGACTGTGTGTTCTAACCCTGGTCAGAGCACTGCATCACTCTGGGTGTGCAGTGGCAGCCAGCTGGACAGTTCTCATCGTCATCATCGAAATCCTCATCCTCATCCTCATCATCGTCATCGTCATCATCGTCACCCGAATCCGCCATCATGATGTCATAGTTTTTCATGAAGTCCATGACATTGATTGGCTCGTAGGGTTTTGCGTTGCCTAACGCCAGCAGGCAAAGAAGGAGGAAGACCCTCATGGTTTTATTAGAGGACTGTAACCAGGGAGAGCTGTAGGGAAAAACAAAGGTTAGGTTAGCTCTCAAACCAGGCCAAGGACAAGACAGGACTAGACTCTGATTTCAAGGGACTGACAAGCAGAGGATTGTTTTTGTTCTCCGGTTTTATTCCAACATTGACATCACAGAACAGAAATGTAGAACCCTGTTAGTTTTTACCTGAGCTCACACTGTTCACAAGAATGAGCCACTATAATGGCATTCACAACTGCAGAGTTTGTGATGTGTGAAAGGGCGAAGCCCTGTGCAATCTCTCCACCTTTTTCACCAGGACTTTGAAATGCATAAACGACTCCTACATAGTTTTTGAAAAGAGAACAAGCAGTTTCACAGTTTCATTAGTTTTAATCACTTCAGTGCTGAGCACATTGTTTTGAAAAGTCATCACAGGTCCACAATTTGCACTAATGCAACAGGAACCAACCCGACCTGATTAGATGGAATTTAATTTGCACCCAACCAAACTTAGGTCCTGTTACCAGTAGCCAAGTGGGCTCACATTGCCTTTTAAATGCAGCTTTGGATCAACATCTGGTATTGTTTGTTTAAGAGCAGAAGTTTCCAGCCTGGGGGAGGGACCCCTTGACGGGGTTACAAGAGAAACCTTTGGAGTCGCTGAAGAATTAGTGTTTTTATTAATTTGATAAATCTAATTTAACATCTTTCCAGGTCAGTTGTGTCAACCATATTTTATTCTTCAGTCTAAATGGGTCATATATTAGCCACCGTTCATTACTTTTATCAGTTGGTTCAGTTAGCAATGCGACAGTTCAACCTGACAGTAACTGGATGCAAACATTTACTAACAACTACTCTCCACTCCGTGTAACACATCCATGTGAGCAGTGTAACCTGTTTCAATTTGGTGATGCATAAATCTAAACACTTCATTTGTAACTAGGTTTTAGGAGCCACTCTCTGGTCCCATATTAATGCACACTACAGCGGTGGATTTACACACAGTGATCACCATAATCACAATTTATATTATCTCTGACAGTGGTATTTCCTCCTGTTGCTGGTTTTATCGAGTGCTGTAGAAGTTAACAGCAGCCACCAGCCTAGAGTGTTGGAGCCATGTGAAACTATAGTAATCATTATGCTCCACAGTGCTCAAGTTCAGCTTCAATTTTGCACCCTGATTTTTATATTGCTAAAACAGTACATGGTGAAAGTGCATGCAGACTTCCTGGAACGATCAGTTTCAGTTAAAGCTGCTCGTTTTTTCTATCAGTGTTTCCATGAAGCTCTGAAAGCCTCTTTTGGAAATGAGTTCTTGCAGCCAACATAAATGTTTCACCAGCTCTCACCTCTTCACCATCTGTGGTGATTCACAAAATGATTTATATATCTTCCTGTATTACATATTCACACAGCCTGCAGAGAAAGGCCGAGCTTGTCTGGTTGCGTGCTTCTGGTAATCTTGATGGATTCTGCGCCCTTCAGTTGATCGTTCAGTCCACCCACAAGTATGTGGTGGTGGTCAAGCATCCTGCTGCGGCAGCAAATACTGCTCAGCGCAGACCCTTTCTCTGCACCCAGGCTGTCTTTTATTCCCCATGTGCACATTTAGCACAAAAGACACTGTTTTCTTGATGTGTGTTTTGCAGCTTAGGGGTAAGTTGGAGAAACTTCCCAGAATGTTGTGTTTACTTGTAACTGAATCAAAAAGCTGTGAAAACCATTTGTTTCACTCCACTGCAGTTAGCCTAGTGCAGGTAAATTATACTCAGTTCTCCAGAAGTCTGCATTTAAACCAGAGGGATGTGATCCTGCTGTTGCTGCCTCCATCGGGACACACATACAGTATATCTCACTACCACCTGTGACTGCCGTGTGTAATTATTTTCCATATAAGAGATCTCTCACTTATTTTTAAGGGTACTTGGTTTGTTTAGTAATTATTTACACTATAAATCTAGTCGATAATAGTGTAAAATTTCCAGCGTCCAGTTAATCAGAGCCCAAGATGACATCTTTGGATATGATGCTGTAAACCCAAAGATATTCAGTTTACAATAATACAAAGTAAAACAGCAAATCCTCATAATGGCGAAGCTGGATACGGAGAACAGTTGGCATTTTGATATCTGTTGCTTTAGAAATGGTCACTGAATATATAATAGACAATTAATTGTGACAAACAACAATTAATCATTGGTATATAATTTTCAGTCTACTTGATTAGTTTCAGTGCTCATAGCAGTGAAAGATCTGTCTGCATTGTACTCGAAATAGTTTTGTAAATTTGAGGTGATTCAGACAGTTTCCCTCATGTGTTTGTGTTTAAGACTTGTAATCACTGTACTCCATGGAAAAGTACTTTGCATTTTTATCAAAGCAAATCAACTTAAATCAAGACTCCAGGCAAGTAATGCATAAATGAGCACAGCATTCAGTATAAAACCAAACCATTGAACATCACCTTTCATCATAGCCTCCATCGTTTGCCCATTATGTAGTTCTCTTAAAAAAATTATCTGTAGACTCATGAACATTCCTGTAGCTTGATCTTCTTTACCTCTAAAATTCACATGCAAATCAGTCACAAGTCACATAAATGCATCAGTTTTTCCTCCAATACAGACCTAGATCAGCTGGTGAAATAAAGATTCTCAGACTACAATTTGCAGCATGATCCTGTATCTCCACTGAAACACCTCCACCTTTAAGCCACCCAGCAGAAGTCTTGTAAACTGACCTTAACACTTCAGAGATGCTGCTCTATGAAAATAAAACATGCCAGATCGACCAGGTAAAAACGTGAAAAGTTTAGGTTGTTTTTTTGTTAATAAATCCAGGGTGTGTCCTACCTCAGCCGTCAGGTGTGTTTGTGTCCTGGTTTAAACCCCACGCAGTAAGCAGAGCAGCAGCAGGATCCAGCTGGAAGGCTGAGAGTTGGATTCTCAGTCAATACATTCCCAGTGAACAGAGAACAGCATCACCCTTTCTTCAGGAGAAAAAAAAAAAAAAAAAAAAAAAAACGGCCCCCAGAACACCCCCACCAACGGAAAACCTCTGCTGTTAGGGTGAGAGGTTCAGTTTCAGGAAAGAGCTCTTGACTCTCTCTGAGATCACACCATTTGTACGTCTCACACTAGATTTGAAAGGGCATTGTTGGGACTTTAGTCATGTGCTTCTCATCAGAGACTTTGAAGTGATGCCAGGATAGTTAACTTCAGACTCCTGAATGCTTCAGACTTTATATAGAACATACTGGTGGGTCTATCACCTCCCCTCCCTTCACGGCTAGTTGCCATATTAAATGTTTTACATCAACATGAATGGTTCCTACACTGAGGCCTGTTTGCTCTCAGTTAAACAGGGAGAGTGGGGCTGTACAGCTGCTGGTGCTGGTTGGCTTTTCAGTCAGGATGGAGGTGAGATGACATGACCACGGACGATGCCATCTTTCAGTTTGTTTAAGGAATTCCTTCACCTGGCTGCTTGATAGAAGCTGACCTCCCTAAACAAAGAGCCACAGCATGTTTCGATAAGCATCAGTGAAGGAAGAGGTTGTTGGAGGTGTAGAGGTGCTTGTCCTCAGGTGATAGATCTTAATGGTCAACAGGACAGTATGATGTACAGGTAATTACTGACCCTCGTGTGAAATACTTATTAAATGATTATCCAAATATGTCTGAAGACCTTATTCTTCTTTGGTATCATTATTCAGAGATTCTCACTCTTAATTAGGGCTGAGTGACAGGATTTCAAATAACTATCACCATTATTTCAAACTTTTACTACAGTTACTTTGGTGCTTATCTGTCTCTCTTATTTTTTTGAACCATGTACATGTTCAGCAATGTGATTGTGTCCCAAGGGATTAAAGAAATTGGTGCTGTTACCTTTGGTCATTATTTTTCTGCAGTGTTTGCATTTGACTTTGTTTTGTTTGCTGTCGTCTTCACTGAAGCCATGTTGTTGCCCAAACGACAGACTCAACATTATTTAAAGGTGTAAGACGCTCGGGTTGAAGCTCAGTGTTTGCGTTTGTCACCAGTTTCGCTTTGAGTGAACGCAGACTGATGTTAGTTGGACGTGGCAGAGGCACATGACTGAATGTGAGGTAGTATTCTTTAAGGGGACAGTTCATGGACACACGCTGGGGAAAGTATTAACCAAATTAACCAAGATGTGCAAGATTAAGTCAGCGAAAGCTTCTGAAAGTTGGTTTTGATACTTTTTCAGTTAATTGCTCAGCCCTGCTCTCAACTCATGTTTTTCCACTTTTCCACTGTTCAACAGTGACAGCTCTCCCTTTGTAGACCAGGTGTCAAATACAGTACCACTGAACACTGTGGCTCTTTCTGTACCCTTGTCATGTCTATATAAAGAGGAAACAAGCCGTAAGAGACACTTATGCAACAGACGTCTGAAAGACTTGAGGACATGACTTTAACAGACAGATGAAGCCAACTGAGATTTATTCTGTATTGTTTCAAGAGACTGATGCTCATTTCTAGGAAACTGACTTGGAAACAGTTGGCATTATCTCACCCCACAGGAAAATTTGTTGAATGATTTGTTAAGACAGATGAGTCTGTAGTAGTAAGGTCATGTCTGACTTAAGGTGGTACAGAGAGTCAGTGAGAATTGGTAGCTTTCTCTTTGTGTCATTATAGATTTCCTCCTTAATTGGAAAGCAGAGACAGGAGAGGCAGACAAGACACAGAGGAGACGTCAAATCAACATTATTTATTTTTTGTTGTGCTCTGCATGATATGGACCCTAACAAGGCACAACAGGAAAGCCTAAAGCTTTATGTAAGGCGAGAATGAGAAATACCTCCCAAGAATGGAAAAGCTAACAGGAGCCTGCTCCCGCAGGGGTTCGTGTGTTATACTATTCATTTTTCCATTCAGTGTTGGTATTTTCTGCTGAGCTGGGCTGGAACCGCACTCTGAAGCAACTTATGGCAGAGTCAGACCATCCAACTATGCCCTGGTTTGGCAGTCAGGCGAACCAAAATGGGAGCGGGTCTGTGTTCTGGTTTCAATGCATCTTCTCAGTGGCAAAATCATATTTTCCAAACCATCAGAGATCTGGTTGAATGATCATTTCATCAACAAGGAGCCTGCTGAATCCTCTGATGTTCAACATTCTCTTTGAAGGAAAATCATAAACTTAAAGAATTAAAGCAAATATATCTTGTTTTTCTCACAAGTACTTCCCAACTTTCCCAGAAAACTGAAATTAGTAATGGTATTTCTAATATGATATTTTGTTCAGATTGAATTACGTTTACAAACTTCAGTGTGGTCCCCTGTTATTGTTCCATACCACTGAAAAACTATTGATGTTTCCCCTGGTACAAATATTTAGGAATTATTCTCTTGAATTATTATTCAGAAAAACTGAATAATAATTCAATAATAAACAATAATTTCATTTGTATTTTCTTATTTCTGCTATTTTCTGCCCTGATACTGAAGTGTACAGATGTCCTGTTTTTTGCATTCATCTTCTCAGTGCTTGCATGCTTTGGACTTTGTATTAGATTTATTATAAAAAGCAAGGCTTCCACTCCTCCTCACTTTTCCCTGTCCTCTCATCAGGTCGGCTATTCCTTTTTGTCCTCCCATAGATTAGTGCAATGTCTGTCTTGTTTCATAACCACCTTATTTGTCCCTTGTTTGAGTCTGTCCTGGGACCTGTCTTGCATGTAATCTCTATTCACCTAATTTTCTGTGACCTTTGTACTGTCTACAATCAAGAATATCAAGATTACAGTAGAAAAACACAAACTACTTAAACGTTCCTTTTAAAAAAGTTTGTTCCTGGACTCATATTTACTGTTCCCGCAGTCTGTATTTAATGAGTTTAAAGAGCTCGTGCGTAACTTCTCCCTCTGTCTGTAACCTTTTGTAACTCGATACCAAACTGCAGCAAGTGGCCTCTTTCCAACGCAAATAAAATACAACTTGGTTAGAAGACAAAAGCCGCCAACAATTCATCATTAAATCATCAGCTGCTTGATCACCATGACAGAATTTCCTGTGTAGATGTTGTGTGTGATTGATGTTGTCGTCGTTAACCTGGAGCGTCAAACATCTTACTAATTGCAATGAAAGTTAAACAAAGCACTTCACTGTTGGTGAATTTCAAAACTGAGAGGAGCTGGATGTGAGTCTGCCTCACGTGTCAAACGTCTTGTGGGACCAAGTCAAGTGTATTATCTGACATATTAGCACGCCCACATTTATGACTCCCTTGTTAAAACCTCAGGCTCATTTTCCAGTTCCTTATAATCACTGCTTAATAACTGTGTGTTGAAACAACACTCTGTTATGAGCCAGATTTTACGATTTTAATCTTAAGGATATCACTTTCCCAAACATTGCATGGATCTGATTAGACCCTGGTGTAAACTTGTCTGCAGAGCTTTGTGCTTTCTGTGCACTGTGTGAGGACACAGTCTTTGCTCTGCACTGTAAGGACCACCAGTGTCACTGCTTGTCACATTGTTCACCTGGGTGTCAGCAGAGCCTGAGGGTCCTTTGTGCTTCTGTCCAGGAAATACCAAAGCAGCCTTTAAAATGTTGAACTTTTGTTTTAAGCAAGATGTCTGTTGTGCCGTCATCTTCTGTTGAGGGGGATATTCTGCATGAAAACCTCATACTTCTCAGCTGACTGGTCCGCCACAGAAAGATTTAATTCAGTCACTTTAATAGTCCAAAGAGGGAAATTGGTTTGCGGTAGTGAAAAAAATCTATGGCGTAACTGTTGGAATTGCAGTATTCAAACTACAAATTAAATGTTAGAGATTGTTTCCTCATGGGAGATGGTCTGCGTTCCTGGTGGGAGGTGGTCAGGATGTCTCTTCTCTCTCTGGATCTCATACTTTCCAACCCATCAGATGTCTGTGACGACTCTGGACTCACTGGAGCTTGTTGTGTTCTTGTGTTGAGGAGAATTTCCTCCACGTGAGCCTTTAAAGCTGTGAGTCAGCGGGGCAACTTGCAGGGCAATGATGCCAAGGAGTTGCCTCAGCGCTGTTTTTGCTTTAGTGCCACAGGAACGTTTTGTTGCCAGGAAATATTTTAATAGAGCTGTGACCCTGCAACCAGTCAGTTACCTGCTGCTGGGAGTGTTACCCAGCCAGACTGCTAACAGACCAGTGTCACCATTCTTAGACATCACAATGAGTCCATGTAATGCAGGAATTTTAGAGGCTCCTTGGCCCTGGTAATTTACTTTAAACAAGCATAAGCACAATAACTGCTAAACTGAGGCTGATTTAACCCAACACATCTCGCCCATTAAGAAAAGGACACCATAGGGGCTTAAAAGACTCCATCATTATAAAGTCATTATAAAGAAAGCTCTGTCATAATCTATTAAACGTAAGAATGCAGCATTGATTGAATAAATTAGAGTGAATTGTTTTTGCAGCCTAGAAAGTCTTTTAGTCTGTGCAGAGCAGCTCAGCTGAACCTGCAAAAATGTAAAATTTGTCTACACACAAGCAAAAGTGGAAAAAATATATGAAGAGTAAAGAATGCATTTATTTAAGTTTAAATGTTTAAATGCTGTAAACTAACTAAAAATATTACAAAATTACAGACTCGTAAAATAAAACCCTAAATAAAAAAAACTTCCGTTAGTAGGTAGGTAGCAGCTAATGATAAAAATAAAGTTAGGACAGCAGTAAATTTTGAACAATAAAGGTTTAGAGGTTTTTTTGTTTGGCTTGTGACCAAAGTAATGAAGTAATATCTTCTCGTTACTGGGTATGTTTATCTGTAGGTTATGTTATTTTATCTGCTCTCATATGATGTAAATCATCTCCTGTACAAGAACTACAAAAATAAAGAAATATGTTTTAATATAACAGAACTGTCCTTTTGGTATTCATGCTCTTATGGAGCTGAATGGAGGTCGAGGTCCAGCCTTACCAACCAACTATATGTCTCCATCCGGGGGAACATTAACAAGATCATGTGACTAATGAGTATTAGATTGTTCCTTCATGTGTCTGATTTGTGAGACTGATGGACACAGCAGCTGCCCATTTTGGCAGAAGAGAAGAATTCTCTCTTTTCGACAGGAAAACCTTTGATCTCTAAGCTTCAGCTCATTTGAAGAAAGTTTTCCAGCTGAAGTTCAATGACAGGATGACTGCCAGCATCTAGAAACTGACCAAACATTACCAATTGTTGTTTTTATTGCATTTCTACTTTCAGATTTATTTTTGTCTACGTATAATTATCTAATATTTCCAATTTGTCTTACTGAAGAAGGATCTGCGGTTTTTGTCCTCTTCACATTCAAGCTTTTCTGTTCCAATCGTCCTTTCGATCTGTCTGCTACTGAAGTAAATGATCCTAAACCTCAGGCTTTCAGAGGAAAATATTATGATAAAGTTGGCTATCCCTGCCCTGATAATTACAGCTCTCTCTAAATGTGTACTGCATGAGGGTAGAAGACGTGATGCAAAGATCATGGCATTTTATCGTGACTCATTCTTTAATAGTCATTATGGCTCCATGGTTTGGTCCTCCCAGAGGCCTGGGGTGTAAATTTGATAACATGAAAGTAAATGGAAGTACTTCTCAACGTGCTGGATGTGCTAACAGTGAGCAGCATCAGGGAATCCAGTGGAATATAAACTTCTTGTTTGGATACGTGACTCATGCACCTCACAGGTTGAATATTTGCATTCAGTGTCAACATGTTTCTAATCCTAAAAAACCTTCAGGTGTTCTACAGTTCCAGATGGGCGCATGAGTCTGAAGTCGCCTGGTTCCAGACCTCTGAATCACCAGCCTGATTTTTTTTTCAGCAATTCACACAGGTCTGGTATTGTGCTCATTGACAGCAGCTCCCAGAGTAGCAATGCTGTTATTGTCATCATATTCCTTTTAGCTTAGTAATGTAGTGACCAGAACATGTGATTGTTCATTTTGAAGTGTTTTTATTCACATGAGGGTGGGAGTAGGTCTCTACTCACAATCAGGAACATAGTGAAGTTTATTGAGAAAAATAACATTGTTTAAAACTGAGCTATATGATCGTTAATACGTCAAATACGACGTTGTAGACATGGTGGTCGGCCAAGAGCAAAGTGAAGGGCATATTATTCAAACATTTCTGGTATTTGTAATAAAACAACATTTCTCAAACCTAAATTTTAAATTGTTTGGCACTCTGCACATCCAGTCAGTGCTATTATTACAAGCAATGATACAATCTCTCAGGACTCTAAGAGCATTTAATCCACATCTTACCCACTCATACATAAAGGATTTACGCTCCCGAGGTGCTGAAGCCTTCTTTTATTCGCTGTCAAAGCTGTTGTTTACTTATTGATACATTGCAGTTTAGTTACACAGGTTGATAGTTGAAGCATAAACATAGACCTATTGTATGGTGAAATTATTCAGGAGACTCTTGTGTGTCTGTGGTAAAGAACACTGATGAGATCATTAAGAGAAAACTCTCAAGTGGAAATTTACAGTGGGGAAAAAGACCTCAGGAACCAGTGCTTCCTCCCACATCTCAACTCTTCTCTGAGTTCTGGAGAGAACACAAGGTCAAAAGCATTTGTTTGAGTGGTCTCCCAATAATTGTGTTTCTTTAGACCACATAGTCCACATGGATATACTCATCCCCATGAAACTCAAGAGCAAACCTTGAGCAGTGAATGAAATCATATAAACACAGCAACTGCACAGAATAGTCTCCTATTAATTGAAGAGACAAGGTGAAATAAAGGTTAACTGGATATTGCTCCACTTATTAGAATGTACGTGGGCCACCGTCACTCTATAACAAACTGAGGTGAAACAGTTACTGTGGGGAATGTAATAAAAGCACAATATGGCCTGATCATATTATTTTGTAGTTGTGCCTTCAACATGTGAACAATGTGCAAGAAGCAGACATGTCATTACATTTTAGCTCTCCAGCAATGCTCACTTTAACTTCATCCTCTAACCTGCTCTTAATCTTTAACACAAAGAGCATAAAGGATGTATCACATGTGATTTTACCACTCACACTCCTTTTCCATGTCAGAGCTTATATGAAAGACGGCACTGGAAGAAACTGAGCTGAGAAATGGAACATGAAGGTGCTGAGGTTGTTAAAAATAATGTGTTGGGCTTGTGGTCTTACTTCATAGAATTCTTTCCATTTCTTTATTAGCATTTTCATTTTACTGTGTATGGTGTAGGAATTCTTTCCATTTTAGAGAGTTTAACATTTACCAAAGGAGACAGATGTCTTTGATTTTGAAGTCTGAACATGTTCTGTCACCTTCATTCGTTTAAGGTGGGCCAGGTGACGGCGCAAAACTACTTTCCAGACCTTAAAGTGATAGTTTGGGGTATTTGAAGTGGGGTTGTGTGAGGTAGTCCTGTAGAGTCTTGTGTGTTACCTGCGGTAGATCGGATCAGCATGCCACCAGTTAGAAGAGGCAGCAAGGAGCACCGCCACACTATCAGACTGATGTGCTGCTGTCTAGTATCTGTTGAAATGTACACTTCACTTAGAATTTCTCCAGCGTGTTATCTACCCATCCAAACAAAGTGAAGTTGAACTTTTTCTGATTTACTCAACTGATCTGCAGCTGTAGCGTAATACAGTGTGTGCTTGGGAATATGGTAATTCAGTGGTTGAGAAAATGTTGTGCCAAAGGAAAGTGCTGTTTTGACAGGAAGATAAAGCACTGAAAATATTTTAAATGAGCAAACATTTCAACAGATATCCGATTGTTTCATTTGGCGTCTTTTAAAAGTGTCTAAAACATGTTTTTTCTGCCGACCTCGTCCACAGCAGCACATCACTCTGCTAATGTGCAGGTGCTCCTGCTGCCTGTCCTACCTCACACAACCCCATGTTAAATAGCCTGAACTCTCACTACGTAAGTGTTCGGTCCAAGAATATGACAGGACAGTGCATTGCCATGAAGAAAATCACATCTGTACTGACTGTTAAAATGCAGATCTTCCATGTTCAGCCTGTACGTCAGACTATAATGTGAGAATAATTTCTTATTCCTCTGAGTGTTATTTCATAACATTCAGCATCATGGGAAGCTAGTGAAGGGAAATTTATCTTATGTTTGATTTCTTCTTGCACATTAAAGACCAAAATACTGACCCCTGTGTTTCTTGGGGTACAAACAAGTGTCCTTTAGTTTTTGTTTTTGTCTGGACTGCGGTCATTTGGTTTTCTGGGGCTTTAAGACCACACTTGAGGAAGAACGTACACAGGAGAAGGCTGTTGGTGAGATCTTCTGGGGGTCGAGGTAGTTGTTTTCCAGCCTCAGTGCCACCAGAGTGGAGTCTCCACTGTGGTTGGGCTCACAGATGCCTTCATCAGGGATACTCCTGGAAGACACAGCATCAGGATGTTGAACAACTGTATATCTTTGTCCCTATTCACTCTCTGACCACAGTTCTTTCTACATGTCTCACTTATTTTTACATTATTATATTTTATGTATTTGGATGTGTAACAAATATTTAAACTAAATAAGTTTAAAGTTATAGATTGAGGATTTTAGACTCTGACTTATTTTTTTTTTTTTTATCAAGGTCACAAAAGAATCCTCTTCTTCTTCATTGCATTGCCAAAGTGAGACCTTGTCTAATTTAATATCACGCTGATGCTGATGCATGCTTATAACAAGTGGCTTAGATTACTGCAGATTCTTTTTTTACCAGGCTCCTTACGAAAAATAAAATTACAGTTAATTCAAAATGCTGCAACAAGGATTTTTACTAATACAGTAAAATAATTCACATTACCCCACATCTTGCAACACCACAGTGGGTGGCTGTGTCTGATTTTAATACCATTGCCATTTAAGTTTTAATTCCTTGACATTATTTGATATTAATTGTTTTTGCTTGTAAAGTATCACATATGTTAAAATGATCAACAGTATTTGCTCGGAGGCTGATTACGGTGTCAGCCATGCTGGCAGTGGAGTCAGACCTTGGTACAGAGTTAAAATTGTAACTTTTATATAAAATCATTGCACAACCTGGACTTGTTGTGTGTGCTGTGCATGGACCTGTGAGTGAGTAATGAGGTGATTCAGTGTGACTCCCAGGTGGAGACGTGAACCAACTTGTTTTGTTTCTTGTTGTCAAGACGACTCTCCATCCAGTGAACTTTCAGCTTTAATATTGCCTGGCCAGCTGTGATGAGTGACTCAATCGTCTGCTCAGGCTCTGGGCTGTCATGGGATTTTTAATTGTTGCTGTTAAAGGATTGTATTGACTTTACATTTTTTCCCGGAGCTCTTTAGTCACCTGGATTTACTGGTTTTTGCTACTTTATTTTTAGTCCATTTGTTTTTAAAACCCGGGTTTTATGTCTGTAGTTTGTAGTTTCATGCTGTAAATAAATCAAACATACCACTAGTTCTCACTGCTGGAGTAAAGTCATGTTAAATAATAATTCCTGCTAACTGCAGTTTGGGTCTTATCTCTATAATTTTGTTCATCATTTCTATTAGTTGAGATAACAGACACTCACCAAGTTAAATAGCTGACATTTGGAAACATGGTTTGTTCCCAAATCTCAGGAATTTAATTGGTCAGGGCAAACCATCGTTTATATAGCCTCAAATCACAAATTAGAGTGTTTATAATCTATATAGCATAGAACAGACTCAATCCTTAGATACCTGTCAAGTACAATGTTATCATAACTGAGAGAAATAATGGACAATACTCTGAAAATATGCTCCAAGCTTTGATAAATTCTATAATTTATAGTTATAGAATCATATATACCCTGTGGCTGCCTGTATGCTGGGATGGATTTCAGTCCCTGTGACCCTGAACAGGATATGCAAGTTGGAAAATGGATGGACTGATGACAAACGCTTATAACTGAGATCTTTGTATTTCCAGAGAGGAACCTTGAATTTGTAGCACGTGCTTGCCTGCGTGTACATACTGAAAACTGTTGTATGTATTAAAACAAAGATGCCTTCTCCAAGATCTCCTTAAAACTTTAACTCAACTGTTGTGGATAAAGTTCAACAGTGAAATGTCATTAACTGTTCAGTTGTAGCTGCTTCTTCCAATCACTCGTCCCAGTTCAGTGGAAAAATACTGTTTAGACAAAATGTTAAAGAAAACAAATCTGTCAATGGAGATTGTGCAGCCGGTCCAATAAAGTGTCTTAATCAGATCTTTAGGCTTCCATCCACGTGGCACCCTAGCAAAAACCCATCAACTGCAGCCATTCAGGCAAATTGTTTCTGTGGTTTCAGAGATAGAGCTATTGTTGGACGTTAAGTAACAATTGGGGATCATCTGCACTTGATGTCTACTTGTTGAAAGTCCTCTAAACTCCCATATAACCACTCACATCCTTTAAAACAGGTACAGGTAAGAGGATATGATGAAAAACAGGATCAATAGATTTTGACAGTTCGTAAGAAGTGTGCTTTGAAGAGGAATTATTGTAATGTTACAAAATATTACCACATAATCAAAGGAGTGTGAAAGAGTAAGATAATAAAATTAGAATAATGTTATTTTATAATTTTAAATTAAAACTTCAATTATGGTGAAAAATTCCCAAAATCCTGGGAAAAGAGTTATGTATTCTCAGGAAGTAGTCACATCAAAATCACAGGAAATCCTAAAACTCTAATAGACGGATATTTATGGACAGTGGCTTCATACCTGATCCTGTTATTGTTGAGTCTGAGAAAGTGTAAGTTGGTCATCTCATTGATGCCAGATGGCACAGAGACCAGCTGGTTGTGATCCAGACACAGCTCCACCATGGAGTGATACGAGCCGAAGAATGACTCAGGTTCAATTCCCTCGCCATCAATTTTGTTGTAGGACAGGTAGAGGTACTCTAAACCAGGGTCCATGTGGGCAAAGACGTAACCTGCGCAGATGGAGATGAAGGAAACTGTGTAATGGTCTTTTTCAAAAGCAAATGAAGTAATGATCTGTGGCACATAGAACAAAGGTGGAGCTGATATTGTTAATTTTCTTTCACATATATGTGATAATGTGATACAAAGGCAGAAGAAAATCCAGGTCCTGCTGAGGTTGGCATAAGCCAGCTGGTTTCTCAAAACAGCATCCAAGCACAAAAAATTAAGTTGGCAGTTTTTTTTATTTGCCCTACCACAGCCACTGTTATCGTTCTGACTGCTGACTCAAGCTCCCCTCTGTGGCCTCCCCCCTCCAAACTCTACCGAGAGCCTGGACATACTTTAACATTCTTTATTGCTGTCTTTTTTTTAAGTATTGATTGTGCTTCTCTGTATTTCTGGGTTTGTAGTAGATCTAGTGTCATGTATCCTGTCTTGATGTACAGATGCCGTCATAGCAGATCTTCCATGAAGTAACCATTTGTTTGATTAATATCCAAAAAAAGAGGTTTGAATCACATACACAATCCATTTAGAGTGCTTTTCATTTCTCTAATAACATAGTATTTAGTATAGAGCCTAAAAGTTGTTGAGGAAATCCTCCAGGTATCGTGTTAGTGCCAATCCACCAACAGTTAGAACTGTCCTGTCTGCAAGGTATCATCAACACTTTCCACCTACCAGGTATCCTCTCTATGTTGTTTCCCACCAGCACTAGATGGACCAGAGATCTGGGCAGGTAGGATGGAACCAGGTAAAGGTCATTATGTGAAAGGTCGATGGACTCCAGATTTCTGTAGAGGAGGAGGAAGATGAGGAGAGGATTTGTGAGTAAATGGAAGTGAAAGAGAATATAACTGTCATGGATGACAGCTGATTGAAAAAACTGATACCTTCCCCGGTGGTTCTGTTAATGTAGTGCCAAAGCAAATGTTCTTTACCCTCACTCTCAGCCATCAAGACAGGTGCATATTGAACAGGTAAACTGCACTGATGTAAGCGGCACATGATGGTATTGTAATGAAATGAAAAATACAGTATCTGTATTGGTGCCAGCCGAATTTTACACTAGTAAATTCCTGATACCCTGAGGGATCATGGGTGATAGTGACATGTCTCTTTTTGTCGGACCTGTGGTTGATCCAGGCCATTGGTGCGATCCTGGTCTCATCCAGCTTGTTGTGTCTCAGAGAAACTACGTTCAGACTTCTGGTCTGATTGAAAACTGTCTCTGAGATTTCCTCAATCAGATTGTTCTCCAAGTACAGCTCCTGAAGACAGAAAAAAAAACAAATGTTGTCATCATCCAGGTCAGAAAGCAAAGTGTTTTGATAGATGCAAACTCATGGACAACTACTGGAACTTTCAGTAGGCTTGTATAATATCACCCATTTTGTTTTTTTTTTGTTTTTTTTATGAAACCAATATAAAAGCAACAGTAGGAGTGTTATGAGTTTGTCATTAAACAGTTGTGTTTACTGAGTGCTGTGTTTACTGAGATCTTGGCAGACAAGTCTGTGGTTTGTTGGGACTATTTCAGGTTATAAATGCATAATTCACCCCAAAACTGAATTCACAATTCGAAACTGGAAGGCTAACGACCACCAGACATACTGTGTGTGTGGTTCCTTCAATCGTGATCGTAATTACCCTTGGCTATACAAGTGTTTGATAAGTCCTGGGGTCCCAGAGCTAATTAGCAAAGAACAAATGTTTAAAGGTAGACAACAACCTTCAAAAGTAATGACAAGAAAAGGTATGGGGTTTAGATTTGAAGTGAGCATGTACAAAAAACTCCCCAAAGTCATAACATGAAGCTGGATTTAAGCTGGATTTACAGCAGTAGCATGTTGCTGGTGTTCTGCAGAGTTTGTGGTTAAGCAGAGGCCATAATTACACATTTGGTGGACTGGTTTCCCACAGGTAGAAGCAGAGTTTACTAAGTGGAGTAGCCTTTAACATCAGAGCCAAAAAGAAAATACTGATGCATCAGCAAACCTAAATTCAGAATGTCGCCAGTTCCTTAGAAGGCCTCTGATAATGTGACTGAGATTTAATTTAAATCAGTATGTTGGTGGTGGGTTTATAGATTAATTGATTTGTATTTTCTATTGTTATTTGTCCATCTGGAATTGATTGTGAATATTTTTAGGGATTTTGGGGGAGTTCAGAGTGGGTCCTTTATATAAATGAACCACTTGACTATTTCACTAAGGTCAGTTGTTCTGGTGGCACCATCACATCAGAACAGCAGAGTGTGGTGGGCCAAAGCTTTAACTCAGCAGAGAGGACTGTGACTTGGACTTTTATAAAGGTAGTCAAAAGTCTGCCTATGTGAGGTATCCCAGTGTGAAGAATGAGCAGAGATAGTTATGTAAAGAGATATTACTTCATACCAGCAGTGAAGTGGGAAGGCCCTGTGGTATGGTGCGGAAGTGGTTTCTGCCCAGTCTGAGGTAGGAGAGCTGGATGAGCGGAGCGAAGGCCAGAGGATCTACATTCCCCTCACTCAGCAGATTTCCTTCCAGCTCCAGAATCACCAGGCTGCTCAGATCTTAAAGATTAAAAATATATTAATGTCACTTTACCTCAACTGGAAATTTGTCTTTGAATCAATGTAGCAAAGAAACATCTGACGCACTACAATGGATAAAGTTACAGTTACTCTACAAAACAAGAAAGCTTATTCTAATTTCACTATGTACTCTATAAAATACATTTATAACATTACAATGAAACATTAGACATTATCAAAAAGTAATGCACAACCGCTCATTAATGCAAAGCATTGATCAGAGACTAAACTGATCACATGTAGAAGACCTAATTATTTAAATTGAAAATGCATTTTCAACAAGGGGAATTTTCAAATCAGCATGATTATAATTAGGCTAATTCGGTTACATTATTCATGATGTGAAGCTGTAAGAGTCAGCTGTAGCCAGTTAACATTATCTCAGTGAGTTCAGAGTTTCCTGGACAAAGACGCCATCATCAGTTTGTCAGAGTGAATGGTACTTTCACGGTTCAGAAGGCCAACGTTGTTGAGTCTATAAACAATCTAGGTGGTTGTATCGTGTCATTTTCAGACGAGTAGTTGTTGAGTGTAAACCTGACTGATGGCTGGCAGAGTGACATTAAAGCTGATGTGAGTATAGAGGTGCATTATGGGATGCTGTATCAGTACCTTGGAAGCTGTTTTCGTCAATCCCTCTCAGTCTGTTCTCACTGATCTTTAGCTCCTGCAGGGTGGGCGGGAGGTCAGAGGGCACGGCATCTAGAAGGTTCCCATCCAAGTACAGACGTCTCAGCATCTTCAGACCCTGATACATACACACACTGTAGGTGCTGGTGATACTGGGAGATGTTCGATGGTGATGTTTGCAGGACTGACTGCCCTCTTTCATACCATAAATGTTAACTCTAGAAATCTCTGTCCATCTTTCTCCTCTGCCTGTTTATATTTCTGCAGCTTTTAGATGATGCCCATTTTAGAAATAAATAAATAGAATAAATAGCTGCTCTTATGTTTTTTTTAGTTTTTTTATAAAATTCACTTCCAGGTCACATTAAAGACCTTGAACGTTCATAAAACAACTACTGAGTTATGTAGATTTTGTCGTTTGTCTTGTTGATCTGTTTGAGACCTACAGGTCTTTGAGATCATTTGCACCATGATATCACAGAAATGTCTTTTCTTTCTGGTTGACTGCTTTGCTTTATATGCTATATGCCTGTTTTACATGTATGCCTTCACACTTTAGTTATTGGAGGCAGCTGTCACTTATATCATCATCATCATTTCTTGAAGCCTCAAGAGAAACCCTAATGAGTGACAGGGAGACAGTTAGATCCTAACCCTAAACCAAAAAAAATTGGCTTTTATTTTGAAGGGCTGCATTGGTTTAGTGTCTCAGCATGTCTTACTTTGAAGGCTTTAGCATCAATGCCGGCAGAGGTGAGTTTGTTTTTCTTCAGGTTGATCCACTCCAGGTTGGGAATGCCATTGAAGGCTTCTGCTGGGATGCGGCTGATGTTGTTTCCTGCAGGTCAGAACATTTTCAGTTAGTTAACATTGAGAGCAGAAAACTTAGCAGGATTTCTGTAGGATTTGTGTGTTATATGTGTTTTGAAATTGGTGATTGTGTTTCTTAATTTACTTGAGTTTTATCATTTGCCAGGAATCGTGTTACATTAGGGATCCCATTTTTGTATTCTGGTTCAAGATCCGTGACGCTGCAGTCCAGGCTAGTCTGATAATCTCACACTGAATATTTTGTTGTTCCTTTTTTTTGAAAAAAAATCATGAGTTAGCTTTTCATTTTTATCTGGTAATAACAGCCACTTTAATTTTAAATGACTATCAGCAGCAGCAGGTTTTGTCAGCTGTAAACCATTACCTTTAATGCTGCATGGTTAAAACTGGCTGTTGTCTGCTTAATGTCCTCTCTGCTTTGTCTTCACTCAGCCAAAGATCATTTGTGAGGTAAAAGGAGCATAACTCTGTAATATCACTCTATAAATATAAGTGCACTGTGTGTTTTTGCTGTCCAACAGACCAACAGCGTGGTGAAGGTTCTCTGGTGAAACGATTAGCTGGTTGGATCAGATCAGTTTGTGGAGTCTGAATCACTTGAACCTTCAATCAATTCAGATCCATAATAATAAAGTATAAGTCTGTAAAGTGTAACATTTAATACTGGGTTTGGCTTCAGTTAACACTGCAGAGTTGTGTAAAAGTTGTAAAGACTCCTCTTTTAGTTGTCGTGTGTTTCAGCTCCTCGTCTTGTCGTGGTGTTGACTTACCCTCCAGACTGAGAGATTTGAGCTCAGGGATGGATAGAGGAGGGAAGTGGTTGAGTTTGGCGTTCTCACATGTCAAAGTGACATCAGAGATGTCGCAGCCTGGAGGGAGGCCTCCTCTGTTCACTACCACCTCTACCTCCCTCTCCTCCCCTTCCTCCTCGAACTCCTCTGGCTCCACTTCCCTCAGCTCGTCCTCCGTCACAGCAGGAGGTCTTGGGATTGGAGCAGGGAGGAGGTCTGGTTCCTCAGGTTCTTCAGGTTCTTTTGGGGGCATTTGAAACACGTCTCCTCTCAGCCACACCTCCTCCTCTTCCTCCTCCTGCCGTTCCTCTTCCTCCTCCTCCACCAGAGCTAGTAGTTCTTCCCTCAGTATCTCCTCCTGCCTCCTCCTTTCCTCCTCTAGCTTCCTTTCCTTCTCCCTTGCTTCTTTCTCTGCTGCCTCCTTTTGCCTCCTGTCTTCCTCCTCCTGTCTTCTCCTCTCCTCCTCCTGCCTCCTCATCTCCTCCATCTGCCTCCTCCACTCCTCCTCCTCTTTTTCCACCTGCAGCCTTAGGGCCTCTTCCTCCTCCCTCCTCCTCTCCTCCACGAGCTTTCTCTGCCTCTCCGCCTGCTCCTTCCTCTGTTTCCGTTTCTTCTTCCTCGCCTCATCTTTCTTCCTCAGGCGCTCCTCCTCTTCGCGGTGCTCCTCTTCCTCTCGCCAGAGGATTCGCTGGATCTCCTCCTGGGTCAGCGGTGTCTCAGGCTCGCTGGGGTCACTGGGAACTGGGGAGTCACCAGAAAGGTCAAGGCTGAGGTCAGGGTCTAGGGAGGGTTTTGGGTTGTGTGGGGCAGCCAGTTAGATGGCGGGAGTTGGTGGGAGGCAGGAGTTGGTCGAGAGGAAAGAAAAAGGTGATGGTATAGAAGGTAAGAAGGAAGAAAGGGCAAAGAGAGAGGAGAGGAGAGACAGACAGAAGAGGAAGCAAGAAGAAGGAGGAGGAAAAGTAGAAAAAAGAAAACTAAAAGAGAATGATACAGGATGAAGATGACAGTAGATGAGGACAGATACACAGACAGGAGGTGGACAGACAGACACGGCTGTGTTAGTGTTGTAGACAGACAGACAGACAGGTACAAGACCAGCTTGTTGTAGCTACAGAGCAGCCTGCTGCTGTAGACCAGTCTGGACCAAATCCCACTGAACTGTACCTGTGTGACCACAGTCAGCTGATGTTTGTTTTATTTTATTTATTTTATGATGACAAGGTGAAGTTGACTAAATTGGAAGTAAACTATGTTACGCATACGGCAGCATAGTTTATACACAGTGTATGTGTACAGATACGTACGTACATGTTTCTATGGTTACAGCTCATACATACAGTGATAAGTCACAGACAGAATGACTGTGAGAGGGTTTTCTCCTGCTTCACCTCCACACATGCACACAGCGACTGTGAGCAGTGACTTGGTTACTGTCAGTTCAACAGGGTTTTTTGACAGAGGCTTGTACTTCACCTCGTTGCCACACTGTGATCTGTGTGGACATTTTCAGTATTCAGGAATAAAGCATTTTTCTTGAAAGCAGTAAAATGATTGTTTGAAGGTACGTCTGTACCATAATATGTTTTCTGCCAACTTGTCTATACATACAGTTCCTCCAGTTTTCATTTTGATGAGATTGCAGTGACAGTAAGGTGAAACCAACCCTGGACATGTTGGAAACAACATGTGGTATCTCCCAACATACAGACATGTAAAAACTTTCACAACATGTGTGTTGACTCACCCAAAATGTGCTAACCACATTTTTTAAAGCCATGATGGAAACAGAAAGCAACATGCTGAGGCCTCAGAGATGGAAACTGTTTGATTTCAGGAGATTATATAATGAAGAGTTGAACTCCAAAAATAATTTCATTTACTAACTCTGACTCCTAACACATGGTTACTGGAGAGAATGTAAAGATTGTTTGTCTCCTCTGCAACAACAATCAAATACATTCATCACATTAAACTGAAGGCTGTCAGTGTAATGAACACCAGTTTTAAACATTTCCTGTAAAACTTTAAGTTTATGTTTTATGATGTAAAGTGCTGAATGAATGAAACCCTTGAAACATTGGTTCCGATTGTCAGAAACGTTTCCCATCTCTGTTGCCACTGGATGTCGCAGCATGGCGTTGCCACATGTTGTGTTTCTACCTGGCTCCATGCAGACGGGGCAGCACTCCCCAGCAGGGGTGAAGGGAAAGTGGCACTGAATTGTGGGACAGGTGATCTCGTCACAAACCACTCGTCCTCCGGTACACAGACAAGTCACACAGGGCTTTGGAGACCAGACGGCCTGGTCGAACATGGTCAGACCCTGGTACACACACTGGCCCTGCTTACCTGAAACAATACAGACACATCACAGTTCAGCAGTTCATTATAGTTCACACTCTTGTTAATTCACTCAGTTACTGTGGAGGAAGTGAAAGTCATTTGATAAATTATGTTAGTCACCAGTTCTCAAGTCTTCATTTCAGAAATCTGAAATGTAAAAGAGAATAACTCTTTTAAAACTTTCTCATGCTCCCAGATAGACATGGACAGTTGATACAGATGTGGTTTTATTTATGTTATGCTTTGATTTTGCAAGACGTTTACACACAATCCTCACCAACATAGGCACATGGCAAAATGTAAGTTTTTCTGCAGTGTGAATGTGCAGATGCTGAAAGTATCATTTTGGCTTCAGTAAAAAAAAAAGAACAAAGTCACATGACAGACTTGACCAGTTGTGAGCGGCAGTGTGTTAAACGGCAGTGAATGAGGCAAAGAACCAAATGCGCTGCTTCTTTCATTCACATCTCCAACACTGTTCCTGTGAGCCTTGTGTCTTCATAATTAAAGTGGACACTTTATAAGCTAGTTTCAGTGCTGTTTTTGAATGAGTTTGTTTTATTTGTATGTTTAAAAGTCTTCGGTCAGCCTGAAGCCTTTCCCTATGTAGCTGTGTCTTTTACGAGGAAACAACCGTCAAATGCTGCAAAGATATTAGTTCGGTGTCTTCTGTTTCAGCTATAATGATGGTCGGCCATTGTTTACAGCCCTGTTTACTGTGCACATCCAGCTGACTGTGGACAGCAAAATAACCAGAATCTTTCCATAATTACTAGACAATTACCACAATTACCCACGGACTGTTGACAACTGGCAACTGGCCAAACAAAGAGCTAATCATTTCTGGCTGTCTTTTTCATTTTTTTATTATTATTTTTTTGTTGTTGTTGTTGTGAGGGGGGTAAGAGATGAAGAGAACAGCAAGACATGCAACAAAGGTCCCTGACTGCAATCAAACTGGGGACATTGTGGTCGTATGACATATGTTTTAACTATTCAGCTCCACACGCCCCTGACTAACATTTTGGTTTAGGAAAACAGGCAGTTCACTGTAAATCAGAGGTACCAATTTTGGAACCAGCAGTAAAGAAGAGTCTGATGTTTATGTTGCCTGATTATTGGACTGAATCATTCTTTTTCAATTTATGACTCACTCTGACATGGTGTTTATCTTAGCAGTATTAGTATTTTGCCTTAATCACTTAAAAGCAAGTTACACATCCACCGTGCCAACATATTGTTCTGGCAGCTCTGAAGTGTCGAATGAAGCATAAGCAATTGAATAATGGGATTTTGCATCAAAACCTGTTATTGCTCGATGTGGATTTACAACATTGCGTACGGCAGAAGATGATGTCCCTTTCTGCCTACAAGGCTTTGTTTGACTGGTTTTCCCAACAAAGAAACTGCTGTCGAGGAGCACAACATCAGACCTGTTTGAGTCACTGAACAAACTGGAGATGTGGGCAGTGATTCAGTCCAGGACAAACAAAATTCAAACCAGCAACCTGTGGCTCTCAGCTTCAGACCAGCACATCAGCTGTTATCATCCTGCTCAGCAGCAGCAGGACCTGCTGCAGTAATTGCTGTGTACGTCTAGTCAAATCTAAAGCTTGTACTTTACCATCAAAACCAGACAAAGCAGTGATTTGTAGCATTTCCACTCCTCCCTCTGCATTAACTTCACCTTTCAACATCAGACCTGGGATGGGACTGGCAGTGAGTCAGTTAGAAGGACCTTAAACCACTATGATACAGCAGGAAGGGGCTCTTTGTGTCTAGTTCAGGTCTGCCCTGTCTGTCATCTATCCTTTCTAATGGTATGCTCTTTGTCAAGTCTATAGGAACACAGGTAGTTAAGAGGCTCAGGTTCTTTCTCTTAAATACGGTCTCTCTATTACCTCTGTCCTCCTTACTGCGAGCAGCGAGACTGTCACCCTGTCATCTCTACTGGAGCACACATACTTTAGAGCTTTTCTTTTCTCTGTAAAATATTGTCTTGCTCTCAGAGCTCTTGCTTTTCTTTGTCGAGTAAATTGCAGGGTTTTATATAAAATAATGCATCAACCATCAGACTCTGCTTTGGCACCATCGTCCAAAGGTGATCAGTGTATATTTTCATGTAGCTGTGAAGCTATTTGACTTGTTGATTGACAAATAGTTTCCATTATAAATGAATGAAAACACCAACATTTCCGTTGCAGTTTCCAGCTTCTATCAGTTTCCATTTCTCTCTTTTATATCGCTGTAAACTGTCTTTGGGCTTTGGACTCTTATTCAGACAAAACAAGACATTTAATTGTTTTCAAAGAAGATGCAGTGAATCATGATGAACATTGATATTTCCAGTATATGATGTTGTAAGTGAGGGGCAACAATGTACTAAAGTGACAGAAGAGTTATTGTCAGTTATTTTATGACCCTCTTCAAAAATATTAAGATAACCCAAGATAATGGAAACCTCGAACAAAATTATTGTGTTATTACGAGGCACAATTCATGTGAGGACACTTAAATGAATCAGCTCTTTGACAGCTGAGCAAACTGATATAAGGTTGAAAGCTCTGGAAAAAAGCTATAAGGCTGACCTTAAGATAAGATCATTTTGTAGAGCTAGTGTTGCTATAAGGTTCGAGAACAAACTTTCCACACTGAAGTTTCCTGTAACACTTCTAAAGTTGATTGGTTTCCATGGTGACTGGAAAGGCATTTGACAAATATTTATTTCTAACATCAGACTTTTCAGTAAAAGTGTCTTGGTCCAACATCTGTAACTTTGTGTTTCTGTAAACTGGACTCTGGTCTGTGTGGTTGTTGTTACATTACACTCAGTTTGTGTCTGCTACTCTGAACACAAAGCAGATTTATCTCATATTTCAAACATCAGAGAAAAGAGAAACGAATGGTTAAAGAAAAAAAATTTCCTCTACATCTCCCAGCATCAGACTGCCACCGCTAATTACATAACTCTGGCTTCATTGTTGTAAACTGAACGGTCTTCACGTGGCTTTGAGGTTCTTGTTTGAGTCTATGTCCTCAGCTCTGTGTGGGGCTTTTCAGAACTGACGAGCTCTTTTCCCACAGATGGTTTTTCCTTCTGTTCACGTAGGAATGTGATGATTTGTCATTAAATTACTGAGCTGTAATGAGAACAGGACAAAGCCTCTCAGCTCAACTGTTCTTTCTGCACTCACACACACCCAGTCTGATTAAAATGTTCTATTCTGTTTGTATTTTACTGTACTAAGATTTTATTTACTATAAAACTTGTATGTAATGTCCCATTTTCCCACTTTCAAGTTCTGAAATCAAAGACACACTCACTCTGCCTATTTCCATGTTGGTTGAAACATACAAACACTGAGACAAATTAACTTTACTTGTTTATGAAAACTGGTGAAATTTTCTGCACAGCATTTAAATCTACATGAAAGTTTAAAAATACACTTTAAATTAAAACAGGCTTTTTGATGTTTATCTTTGGATTTCGTATATACACAGAGTAAAGGCAGTTGGAGCAGAGCTGGAACTATCATTGACGAATCAATCAGCTTTGATAAACAGTTATGTTTGCTGGTTACAACTTTTCCAATATGACGACTTGCTTCTTTTCTCTATTTCACCTAAAGTTGAATTTTTGGATTCTGACAGATGGTTGGACAAAACGAATTGAGGACAGGTAAACTATGGACTTTTGGAAAATGTAATAGATTGAACGTAATGGGACTCATTACCATCATAAGTATAGATGTATTAATGACAAAGGAAACTGTGACCCTCTCCAGGCTGTCAGATTTAGGATGTGTATAAATCATCAGATAATTTGAGCTGCTCTAGGATCATTCACAGAGACGAGGACGCTGTCACATAGTTCAACATAAAATGTGATGAAGTACCTTTTCATATTAGTAGTTAACAGTTAATATTATGTTTAAGAAACCATGAGGTCAACTAAAAGCCTGATCACAACATCTGTTAGTAGTTACTGGTCTCACTGACCTGGGTTAAGGGTTTGTTACTGGTCTCACTGACCTGGGATGACGTTGTAGCTGGAGTGCTGTTCTGGACGGTTCTTGTAGGAATCCAGGAACAAAGTGTTTCCTTGGTTTTTGCCGGTCTGAACTGGAACTTTGGGACCAGGGACCAGTCTGATCTTTAGAGATCTAGACCGCCCTGCTCTGGCCCGACCAGGACCTGCAACACGTGGTCATATCAATATTCATCTACATCTATCCAAAAACTTATTAGGACTGACAGATATCAGTATCCAGGTCCACTTGATTTTAGGGACCGTCCGATCATCAGTTTTCAGATACAGTGTGTTTTTATCTGATTTGTCTCAGATCTGAGCTGAGCTTGTCTGTACCAGGCTCTGAGCTAAAATAAATCAATTCTGTTCCAGGCAAATGAAGAGATAGAGCCACTTCTTGTTTTTACTGAAGTTCTCACTTGAGATTCCCTTTCTTATACAAAATCATTAGCATACTACATTCTGAGCACAAACAAATTACAAGTATTCGCATATAATAAAAACACCAGGGGGCCTGAGATACTCCCCTGTGGGACAAATGTAATAGGTGGACCAGGTGTTTTTTTTCTCAATTTTTCTCATTCAAGACTATGAATTGAATTAGCATCATCAGAGAAATATAACCTGTTAGGACAGAGCTCAGACCTGGCAACTCAACTATGAGTTCAGGACTTATGAGATAGTCACTGTATCTATCTGTTGTTGGTCAACAAATCACTCCAATGTTCACTGCTGCTGAGACTAGTCTCCTTTTACATTTCTGTTTCATTCTGTCTCTACAGCTGCTCAGTGAAGAACATACAACATATAAATCAGATCAGATAGCTATAAAATTATTGAAGGGTAAACTTTCTTCGCTTGATGGAGGTAGGCTTGCTGTTTTCACCGTGCTTCCATCCATTGTACAACCTCGGCTAAACACCCTGGACCCGATAATAGATAACAAGAGGATTTACCACCTTTTTTCAGAGAGAGTTTAGAGAGAGTTTTAGTTGAGTCTTACCCTGTCCGTGCCTCTTCCTCTTCCCGCGGCGTGTCTCACCATCCTGGTTGTGAGGTCTGTTCCAGGCCTGGGTGTCTGGGATGATTAGGACCACCAGCAGCCACAGACTGGCCACCACCAGCCACCACCTCATCCCTGCAGAGCAGCACAGACCAGATTCAGGTTCCTCGACCAACACTGAGGCCTTCACAATGGCTGGGTTTCGAAAGAAGTTGTTGTTACCTGTTGTTACTGACACCAAAGCTCTACTTTTTTCAGCGTCTTTTTTCTACAACAAAAGAAGCCTCTTAAATATTAAATATAGTCTAAACATAAACACAAGCAGTTGTACAGTTTTTGACAAAAAACATTTCAATCTGTATCCAAGAAGAACAGGGTTCGGTACCCAAACCTAGACTTCACTGGTTCCTCAGCAGGAGTCCAGCAGGTTAATGTGATGGGAAAATAGAAAACAGTTCAGTCTCCCAGTTGCTCTGGTCAGAAACCAAAATTCAGAAACACTGGGCGCCTCATCGCTTTGGAGTCTAAGGCACTGATGATGAACCACAACATCCAAGCTTTGAGTCCAACCAGAAACCTTTGTTTCATGTCATTCCCCATCTCTCTACCCTCATCGAACATTTCCTGTAGAAACCAGCAGCTAAAACAACTGGAACCAAACACTCAGATCCACCATCTTTCTCCATCCGCAGGATAACAGACAAAGAGGTTTTTACCTGCAGCAGCTTCTCCAACAAAAAGAGCTGTGAGTGCTGCTGCTGGTCCTCATATACCTGTCTGCTGGGGTCCTAATGGCTGGTTCCCCCTGTGTGTGTGTGTGTGTGTGTGTGTGTGTGTGTGTGTGTGTGTGTGTGTGTGTGTGTGTGTGTGTGTGTGTGTGTCTCTAATGACTAGTCTATAGACAGCAGTCCTGTCATTATTAAAGCAGAGATCTGACACTAACACACACCTTCACACACCTGATAGTTTCTGTCTGATTCGCCCTCTGAATGAAGCAGACTGAACCAATTCTCTGTATCAACCTCAATAACAGTAATAAATGTGCTGTAGGTGTGCCCCAGTGCATGATGGGAATTGTTGGTGACGTTAAATAATAGCTTTTCTTAGTGAACATAGTGGAACCTCGACCACCTAGAGCCACAGATTTGTTTCAGCAGTTGGTGTCGACCAAACCAGGAGTGAACACTGGACTGAGACTGATCAGGTGACAACAGTGAGATGCTCCTGTTGCTCTGTGTGTGCTGGACGTGGAAATATCAGCCCCGGCTACTTTACAAGGTGATAACAGGATGAGGTGTGTTTGCAACTTGTTCTCCTGCCCTCAAGTGGCCAAAAACATCAGTTCATGCAGTTTTGTCATGTTGATCAAATATATATGTCTCATCTCATGTAACTGTTGCTGTCGTGCTGATTTTTGTGGTTTCTTTTCTTTGTGTTATTTTATCTATTTATTTTTATCTCTGGTTTGAGAAACTTCATTATTATAATGTTGTCTATAATGGTTTACATTGTAATGTTTCAGTTAATTAATTGATATTATTATTCCAACATACTGTACACAGCAGGAGGGTCCGTCTCCACACGTGGCCTCTCTATTACAGTCAGAGTAAAAGTTGCACTCCAGAAATATCCACACAGAAAGACTGAAGCTCAGCTTTCACTCTCTGAGCACAGTTGAAACTAATCCTGGATCCTGTGTCAGGTCCCGATTCTGGGGACAAGAAATAATCCACATCTAACTGTAATAACTGTAATAACTCAGATCAGTTCATGGAGCTGATATTGGCCTTTAATTAAAAGTCACTGGAATCCAGCTCTGGCTCCAGTCCTAACATTAACACTGACCCAAACAACAACCATTCAGAGGATATGACTCGTTTTCATACTGTTAGAATCATCTGAGGTGTAGAAACCTACTTAGAATCACTTCTGTTTACATTTTAAATTAGCTCAAAAAAACCTGAATCCAACAAAAACAACTCTGATCATTTACAGTATAGAACAGAACAGTGAAGCAGCAGCATGAGTGAGTGATTGGTCCATGAGTTGGTGTTGGGTGTTGTAACTGAGCTGCCTGACAGAAGTACATGTTGAAGTAGATTATTATTATTCAAATTCAATGAGACTTTATTGACACGACCATACTCAGCAGTGTCAAAGCACACTGCAGAAGACAGTGTCAACAGGGATGACTGTCTTCTTCTGGCAGCTTCAGGTGCATTACCACCACCCTCTGGACTGAAGGAGAGTTGAAGCTGATTTGCATGTAGCCAAAGATGGACTGGAGTTATATTTGAGATCTGGAGACACATCAATGCTACAGCACTGTGCAAAAGTTTTAACCACTACAAGTGGGAAAGGTTTAAAAAATAATGCCATGATTATCAATTAACTTCATACAAAGTCCAGTAAACAGAAAACCTGAATCAGATTTTTGCTGTGACCCTCCTTTGTCTTTAAAACAGCACCAGTTCTCCTCAGTACACCTGCTCTCAGTTCTGCAGGTTGGTTCTCCCTGTATCTTGCAGAACCTGCCACAGTTCTTCTGTGGGCTTATTCTGTCTCAGTGTCTCTGTCTCTTCATGTGATCCCAGACTGACTCCATGATGTTGAGATCAGGACTCTGTGGGTCCAGATCATCTGCTGCAGGACTCCATGTTCTTCTTGTCTCTAAATTAGTTCTGTATGACTCTGGCTGGATGTTTGGCTCATTGTCCTGCTGCACGATGAACCTGGGACCAATCAGACGCCTCACTGATGGTGCCGTGTGATGGATACAGATTTAAATATTGAAAGTGCCTAAAACTTTTGCACAGTATTTGGCATCAAAAGCCTCCCTTATTCACTATTAACTATATAAGAGACACTTATTAGTTTACTTTTATAGTGAAAGGGTAAAGTGTATCTCAGAAACAGCTGAGTTGTAAGTTTGTGTCGTCACTGAGAGTCGCACAATAGTCACACAAGTGTTTTAAACCTGGATGTTTTCCAGGTATGATGAAATGGGAAAAGTGTAAATGGGGTTTAAGATGAACGACTGTCCACTGCAGCACTTAACCTAATTAACCTAATTAAACTTAAAACCAGTAACTGATTTGTTAACATTTAAAAAAAAACTACAGCTCCCATGAAGTTTTTCCAGAGCACAGCGCTCATTAGACGTCATGGTAGCTGGGTCTCCCTTATCCATGACATCCAGCCACACTCTGTTTTAATCATTCACATTTCTCTGGGATGAGACGTCCAGTCTGCAGCTCTGAGAGCCTCCCTCTTCAACTCAGCACCGACCAATTGGAAACCAGATTTCAGTGCTGATCAGAAGACAGAGAGAGAGAGAGAGAGAGAGATAGATCTATGTGTGCTGAGACAGGAAAGAAAACAGGAGGGAGGGAGGGGAAATGGAAAATATTCAGCAGTTCAGTTTCTGGATGAGCAGGCTCAGACGGAGAGACGTCCAGCAGGAACAGCAGAGGATAAAAATAACCTGGAGTTGAGGTTAATGAAGCCCAGACTGTGTCCTGCTGCTGCTGCTGCTGCTGCTGCTGCTCTGTTTTCTTACTCCAGTATTTCACTTAATTACTGGACTTGAGGAAATAGTTTCACTTTTTATTTCTAACACCACTGTGAGTAGATTGATCAGCAGATTGTATCGAGTGTGACTTTTCTGAGACGTCTTTGTTTTACTTTCCAGTAAAAAAACCTTCAAACATTTCACTTCTACAAATTCATCCTGACTGAAGTTTGACTCGGAGCAGCTGTGTTTAAAATGCTCTAATATTGCTGTAAAAATGTCCAATAGTTGTTCTCCCACCACAAACTCAACAAAAGTCAAACAGTTTAAAACCAAATCAAGTTTACAATATGAAACAGAGAAGCAGCAGATCCTCACAGTGGAAGCTGCTACCAGAGGAGACCTGACATTTCTGCTTGATAAAGTAACAAATCGTTAAAACAGCTTAGAATTTATTTTCTACTGACTGACTTATTAATTAATTAACAATTAATTATCATTAACACGTGTTGCTGAAGTTTTAAACCTACGAATCCCAGCAGGTCAGGAGAAAACATTTTGGATGAACTTCTCCTCACTCTTTTTCTTCTTCTGAATCAACTGAATGAAAAACAGTTTGACTTTGGACTGAGCAACATTTGCTTCAGGTTTTGACTCTTTTCTTCAGACGTCCTTTAAACTTGTTTTACAGAATAAAACTTTGACACTTCAGATTCTGTTCTTCATCAACGCTCAGCCTCAGTGTTCAGGAGCTGTTCGTGGTCGCAGACGACCACGTTCAGTTCAGCTTCTGTTTCTCTGGTGTCTGTGAAACATCTGTAACATCTCATACAGTTTCTGTCACGTCCCCTAAAAACTGGTGGAACAAGTTTCTGAGCTTTTACGTCCATATTATGAATCAGTTTAGTATCTACACTGATAATTACATCAGTTTGCAGCGGCAGGGTGAGGTTTATTTTTCTATCATCTTGTTCCATGTTTCTCATTTTCCGTGCTCTGCTTCGCTGCGTGTTGTTGCTCTGATTAATCCTCAAACACCAGCCTGGACCTGAGGTTCATCCAGCAGCTGCTCCTCACTCTTCTTCTCTCTTAAAGCATCGGTTGTCCTGCTCCGTACAGGTGCAGTGGTAGTAAAACGCAGCTCAGTGTTGTTGCTTTTGTTGTAGTCGTTAATTGTGAGTTGGTGTCATGGTGCGTTCATGTTGTCTGTTAATGAGGTGTGTGGTTTGTGTGATTGGATCTCAGGGAGAAGAGACTCTGTTCTGCCTCAGCTAAGAAGTGACATGAAATCTGCTCAACCAATCACAATCCACAGCCTTCTTTATCACCTCCTGCCCGTTAGCTGCAGGAACTCTTCCCTAAAGTGAGCAGAGAACAGTGGAAATAACAGAACTAGAGTCTAATGGTTCCCCAACACCACCCCAAAGACAAAGACTCGCATCCACGAGCACAGCCACCAACCAGCAGACCTGTGCTTCTGCTCCTCTGAGGGAAAGAACTGGTCAGTGTTCCTCAACCAAAAACCAAACAAACTAAACACACTCGTCTGACATTCTCACGTCAGGTCTCAGATCAGCTCTGTGTCTCAGCAGGAGGCAGTTTAAGTCGGGTCAAGTCTTAAAGACGCAGTTGTGAGTCTCTTGTGTGGAGCTCAGCACAGCTGTGACTCAACAGTCTCTTTATATTCTTTCATAAAAAGAAAACAGCCGAAGTGCAGCTCTGCTTTTCTAAGATACACACTGTCAAAGACATGTGGAAGTGGTATTGTTGAATGAGCTCATTATTTTCTGTTCTAGGGTTTTTTGTGTTTTTTTTTTTAATCCAGGGAACCTTCTGTTTTTATTATTGATGAAAACCAACAAATGACTTGATACCAGTGAAACCAAGACAAAAAAAGACAAGGTTAGTGAAAACTGGATTCTAACATCACTCTGTGCACAAACAAATCCTGACGTAGTTCCAGCGCTCTCTGAATCTCCGAAGTTCTCTGAGCTCATAGTTAATGTTCTGAAACACAACATCAGCAGCGAGCTGAGGAGAAATCTGAGGAGCGCTGCATCAAAACCAGGAAGTGCACAGGCGTCTACATGTATTTTCAAAGTTAAAAAATGTGGTGTTTTTTTGCTCCATTCTGGTTCAGGTCTGGACCACATCTAACTGATCGAGTCCTTGTTCGGTTCTGTCTGTAAATCATGAGTGCAAGATCTTTTTCTCTTCTTTTGGACCTGTGAAGGAAATCTATCAAAACATTCTGCAGCAACTGAAACAGCTGTTCACAAATCACGAAAGACAGTGGGACAGTGGGACAGTGAGACAGTGAGACAGTGGGGAGGAGCTGAGGACAGACAAACAGACATTAACTCTACGTTACCAGCAGTTTGAAGGCAGCTGCAGGACTCAAGGCCAAATTCTTCCTCCCTCTTTTCTCCTCCTCTGGTTCTGCAGGAGCTCCAGGAGAGGTGTGTGTGTGTGTGTGTGAGTGTGTGTGACGCTGTGTGATGATACTGTAAATGTGTGTGTGAGAGAGAGAGAGAGAGAGTCTGTGTCTCAGCGTGTCTCAGAGCGTGCAGCAGTTGTGTAGAGCAGAGCAGGCTAATAGAGCTGTGAAGGAAAGCCAGGATTTGTACTGCAGCTGGGACGAAATGAGAGAGGGAGAGAGAGAGTAATAAACAGAGAAGGAGAGAGAGAGAGAGAGAGAGAGACAGGTCTGACATCTGCCTGTGTGAGGGAGGACACGCTGCAGGAAGTTGAAGAAAGACAACAAAGCAGACGGACAGAAGTGAAGTCACACGTGTTGCACAGTGAACAAAAAACTTAACTGAAGACGAGCTGAGACGGCTGAGAGTTTACAGCAGAGGTCAGAGGTCAAACAAAACCAAACATCCCACCTCAGTGTCAGCTAGAAAAAAGTTCACGTGTGCTCACCAACATGTTTAACTAAAACCAGGGGCACAGATCGAGGAGGTCCTGAAGGGGAACTAAGACAGTAAAGAGCAGCCTGATTATAATACGAGTAAATATAATGAGAAAGAATCTGTTCAAAAATAGTTAGAGGAAAATCAAAAAGGTTTTATTAAACAGACACAAAACAGGAAGTTTAAGTGACTGACACTGTAAATTGATTTAAAAAAAACATCACCACATCGAAACAAGATCAAACCATTCACATTTGACCAGTTTTCAGTTACAAACCTCTGGTTCAGTGAAACTTCTCATCTGGGGTTTCTGTTACTTCACCTGCCCTCACTGATAGAGTGAGGAGAACATCTGTCAGGTCAACACGAATCAGTTCAACAGCACCACAGACCACAGCCTGCAGGAAAAATGAAGGATTATTTTCAGACAGTCCGGTGAGACCATGGTCAGCAGCTGAGACAGCGCAGTGTCCAACCTGAAGGAGGGACAACAGAGATGGACGTGAGATTAAATTTGAAGTGTTAGAAAGCTCCAAGTGTAAAACCAGTAACAGTAAACCATAAATGAAACGTTTCATATCTCAGCTAAAAGTAGTAAAACTACGCAGAAAGCGTTTTTCCTGTTGTGAGACGTTCCCTCTGAACTGAAGTGTGTTTGTTGCCACGGTGGCTGTGAACTCAGGAGGCTGCTCAGCCCCCACCGCCACTGCTGCCGCTCATCGTCTCACAATGAGCAAGTGTTGGTTTTGGCAAAACCTGAAATAAATTAATAATTTTTAATTGGTTGAATCCATCTATTTTATGCTGCTTATAGAGGTCCAGGTTGCATTAATTAAATTAATTATATCATTAGGGATCATTGTTATGTGCTGGAAAATGTGAGACAGTAATAACTGTGCTTTGTTCATGATGTTCTGATCATGTTTTCTGTGTGGTGCTGGAAGGATCTTTGAAAGGTTTCAGTGTAACGTGGTGAACCTGCAGAAACTCTGTCATGTTCATAAACCTGCTGCTCACAGTTTCTGTCAGAATCTCAGTTTTATTTTATTAAAACATAACTTTGATAATCATCCAGAGACGAGCTGAGAAAACCAGCTGAAGGTTCATTACAGTTTATTTCTGTTTATTGTCTTTTTGCTTCGTTTGTGTCTCTTCGTGGTTTATTAGTGTCACTGTGTGTCTCTGTGACAGGTTCAGGGCCCCCGGGAGATTCAGTGATCAGTCCATCTGTTCTGTTCTAATAGTTTGAGTGATTGAAAGTAAAGATTTGTGACGTTTTGTCGGCGCCTGTGTCAGTCTTTGTGTCTCTTTGGTTCCTTGCAGCTTTATTCAAATGAAGAAGTTTCTAACTGAGTCTGTGCTGCAAAGAAAAAGGAAACTGTGCATGAAGTAAGTTAATGCATGGAAAGTTACTGTTGAGCAGGACAAGTGTTTCTTTCCGTTTATGCTCCTCGCCCTGTGACGTTGATCTCGTCTGGAGTGTCAGTAAAAAGCCTGAGTGGAGAGAAAGGTGTGTTCAGATTCAGTGTGGACATCGTGGACGGAGAGAAGTTTAGTCTGAAAACTGAGGAACACGAGAAATGTTTGTTCCTGGTTAACAGTGACTTTATTCTCCTGTTTCTTCTTATATAAATTTGCTCATATGAGACTTTTGTGTTGATGTCTTGTTTTTGCTGCTGTTTCTTTCCAGAACAAACGGAAACAACGAGTCTAATCAGTTCAATCACAGTGGGGGGAGTTAAGATCTGGTTCTGGTCTCATGTGGACTGGTTCAGGGAGCAGAAACTTGCAGGGACCTGGTTCTGATTACAGACAAGACGCACACACACACACACACACACACACAGACACACAGACAGACACACAGAGCTGCAAATACCTCTTAGTTGAGTCACCTGGACGCCCCTCACCTGTTGGACACACCCCTAATGAGTGAAGAGAAGAGTACAGGAAAACACTGCCTGGGGCGTGTGTGTGTGTGTGTGTGTGTGTGTGTGTGTGTGTGTGTGTGTGTGTGTGTGTGTCTATAGTTTGCGATCAGACAGTTCAGATCAGGTTTCACTCCAGAATCGACAGACTCCTGTTTGTGAACATGAGATCACTGTTGTGGGTCAAAGGTCACACATTTTATTTCATGATGAAACAAACTGGAGACTTTCAACAGGAACTGAAGAGATTTTTCCTTTTTCCACATTTCAGCTGAAAAGTTGATGAAACAGCAGCTCGAGCTCACACTCCTCTGGTTTCCTCGTGACTCTTTACTCCAGTATAACGTCATGTCCCCCCCGCCCCCCCCCCCCCCAAGTACACACTCCAGTGTGGAGTTTGATGAATGAGCCCCAGGGTTCAGGGTATCACAGAGGCTGTAGCGCCCCCCACAGGCCAAACTGGTGCAGCTCTAAAACCGACAGGCCTCAGTTTACCAACCATCAAACTACAGACCAGAAATAACTGAAACTCACCTGAAACTTTAGTCCAAAGGAAACTGTAGTTTTTAAAAAGTCAGATATTGCTCTTGAAATGTAAAAAAACATTTTTTGTCTATATCAAGATGAAAAGAAGAGAAGAAGAAAATAACGAGACTGAAAGCAGCTGCAGTCTTTCTGTGAGCCTGAAGAACCAGCAGTGATTCTTCACTCTTCTTCTTCTGTCTTCAAAATGCTCTCACATCATTTCAGCTTTAATCGTCCTGTTGACTCCACATCAAACTCACGATAACATGATAATAAAACTCTCTGTCTCTGTCTCTGCAGGAGAAGTATCCATCTGTCGTCTCCCTCCCTGGAGGCTGCAGGTCAGAGGTCATGACCCTCAATCACCCCGAGCTTCCTGGGTAAATAGTCATTATTGTAAATTATTCATATTGAATATTTTCACATATGTAATGTAGCTAACAATGTAAATACAACAGTTGCGTAAATCCCAGTAATTATGAGCTTGCAACAGGTAATTAACACCAACAGACGGCAGATTCTTCATTCAACCATGAAACTTTAAATCTCTTAGTTCAACACAAAACGTACATTTGCCTCTGAGTCACATTTTGCTGAATTAGTGTAAAATCTTGTCTCTCAAAGCCGAACTGGATCTGCCCTCAGGTCCAATACACAACCAGCTTTATACATTTGTTTAATGCAGAAAGTGTCAGACTTGTGATGATGGGCTGAAGAAATGAAACTGACAGGACTTGGTCGTTGTTTCTGCTGAACTTTGTGTTTGTAGCTGCGTCTTGTTCGTTCACTGGTCAGTCGAAGTTTCCAGAGAGGGGGGGGTCGCCCCAGAAATCAACCTGCTGACAAAGATCCCAGAGAAAGGTGAGGTGTTCCTCTGTCGGTTTATCTGAAGCTACAGAGACACAGGCTGTTTTTGGTTGAGCTTCTTCAGCTCAAGAAAAAAATTAATTCAGCATTGACTTTCAGGAATAATTATTGTCTGACAGAACATAGAAACACGTCCTTTTCCGCTTTAATCCGTTAATGTCACTTAAAATTTTATTTAGTTTTGATTGAGAGAATTAAACCTCAGACTCAGCAGCGTTTTTCTCAGGCTGCAACAGGGAAACTGAACCAGCAGGTCAAGTGTCTGAAGTGTCAACAGGAAACAGATACAGAGGAGCTCAGAGCTTTATCATTTTATTTCATGAGTCTGGGATTGTTCCTAGAGGGAACATGAAATTTGGTTTTAATTTTTTTTTTTTTGTTCGCATGTTCATTTGACTGCAACCTGATCAGTCTCTCAACGTTACACTTTGCCTATAAAATGTGAGGAAATAAGTGAAAAATGTTTTTTATAATTTTCTACAGCTCAAGCTGATTAAGATTTATTTGATTGTCAGTCTAAAACCCAAAGATTTCAATTTACTCTTATGTGTGACAAAGTAAAACAACAAACCCTCAGCTTCTGCTTAAAAAAAACTAATAATCCATCATCACAGTAATTACCAGTTAATTTTCTGTGGATGGACTTAATTTATATTAATCAATAACTGCAGCTTTAAGTGACCACCACCTTTTTTACCTTCTAATTAGTAACAAATGACTTCATTAATAATTGGTTTTTTCTTATTGAAATTATTGGAAAATTACAGTCGTGTCACCAAAACCTGTGTTTAATGTAAAACTGAGGTCGAACTGTATCAGCAGAGTTTCACTGTTAATGATGCAGCTGAGACAATGATCTCTCTCTCTCTCTCTCTCTCTCTCTCTCTCTCTCTCTCTCTCTCTCTCTCTCTCTCTCTCTCTCTCTCTCTCTCTCTCTCTCTCTCTCTCTCTCTCTCTGCAGCGCTGCAGTTGTTCCCCTCTCAGGCTGTAGACGGCGCTGCTGAGGCCTTTCACAGCCTGCTGAGGATTCTGGGACCTGAAGCCGCCATCGAGTCTGTGGTCAGGGCGGTCAGCCTCTCACAGGACACGTGACTCACATGAGGGCTTCACCTTCCTGTTTCTGTTTCACACATGTTGTAATGAAGTAAACACACAGATGAGGAAACACAGAGCGACGGTTTAGTCTCTTAGAAATCTTTATTCAATAGAAAGAGCACGACTGTGACGGCTGTAACAGCAGAGCTCATTGGTCAAAATCTACAAAAATAAATAATTTAAATACAAAATGCCAGACAGCAGTGTCGCCTTTGTATTTTCAAATAGTTTTCTTCTCTCAGCTATTTACACACACACAGTTACTAGGAGTTTGTAGGAATCACAGTGCTGTGATGTTTCTGCAGGCTGACGCTCAGGCAGCAGGCAGAGGCAACTGACCAATCAGACTCCAGCTCACCTGTCGCAGCGTCGTCTCTCAGCGAGGACGGAGGTCTGGACAAAGCTCGTTTTCTTAAGGTTACAAAAAAATTCTCCACAGTCTTAAACATGATCTCCTATTTTAGTTTTCACTGTCGCATTCTTCGTTCAAAAACCCACAAGGTTGTTTAACACTGAATCTTTGAAGGTTTTTTATTTATTTATCTGGATGAAAATAATATTAAACTGAACCATGAAGATGTGCAAACTTTTTCCAGCTTGCAGCTTTTATTTTCTGAAAAAGATGAAAGCCAGAAATGACCTGTGTCCTTGTGCAACAAAATTAGAAACTCTCAGCTCAATGTTCACTTACTGTTGTTCTGGTGCTTTCTACACAATAATCAGTTAATTCTGAGCAGCTCCAGGACTTCTCGTCTGCACTGAGGCTTCATCTGAGGCTGTCTACCATCTGACGAGCTCCTCAGCAGCTTGTTTAGTTCAACCTTTAAATCCACACGAGGAGACGTCCTGCAGCTCAGAATAACGTCAAGTTTGATATTTACCGTCCAACAGCTGAAAGTTTCAGAACAAGTGGATGTTGAGTTGAGATTTTGTCCGGAGCGAAACACCGAGCTCAACTAAAGGACATGAATTTAAATTCTTGTCATTTTCCAAAATGTTTTCATTCATGAAAACTTATTTATGTTTTCTTGTTCGTCTGAATCAGGTTAAAATCTTTTGTTTATCAGGCAGTCGACAGAATATTTTTCTTTGTTCGAAACACTTTGAGAACAGTTGGCGACGTGCTGATAATCAACCTTGTGGGTTTTTCAGATTGTCAGGGATTCACTTTTAAGAAAAACAGGTCCGTCAACACGTTCATGTCATGTGGGAGTTACTGAAATAAAAAACAGTCTGGATCTGATGCGTTTCTTTGTCATATAAAAAACAAACCTGAAGATCTTTTGAGCTGAGACGACACAAACTAACATCTTCATCAATGATGAAGATGATGGTTGGTGCAGCCCGACTGTCTTGTGGATAATTTTTATTTTCAAAGTTAACGTTTCAACCTGAGGAGTTTGTAGTTGAAAAGTTGTCGTGTAGAACAAAAGTTAAACTGTGAATGATGAAGATTCTTACTCAGCACCTGCAGAGAGTTTATCAGTTACCAACTCTGCTTCAATAGACTCAACAAAATCATACAGTAGAACCAAGATCCAGAGGCCTCATGTCCAACAGAGTCTTGTTAAAGAGAAATAAAACGTTAGATTTTCGATGAACCGTGGAACAAAGCAATCTGTCCATTTCTACCATCTGCACATCCCACATGACATGAACGCAGCTTCAACTCTGTGATTTGAACGTGAGGAGAACATGAGACACAACCTGCAGCTGCGTTTTCTCACAATTACACTGATGAGATTAAAAGAAATTTAATCAGGATCTATTTTTACAGCCGAGGCAGAAAATTATTCCAATGAGTAACTTTTCCTTCCTGCTGAAGCTGCTGATGCTTTGTTGTCATGGTAACTTCCAGCAGCTGCTGTCATAACGTGTCCAGACCTCGGCTGTCTCACTCAGAGACAACGCTACAGCTGGAGACAGATCCCTCCCTCCTCCCTCTAACTCCCATGAGCCTCTGCTGCCTCGCCATGCTGCCTGTCGCATCTTCATTTCAACAGTTAGAACGATCAGTGGTTGGTTCAGTTCACTGCTGTTCACTCCCCAGCCTTTCTCTCGGCCCCTCCCCCGGACATCTGACGTCGAACGCGGCCATGAAGACGTCAGTCAGAAAGGGGGGATGTGATTGGTTAATGGTGAAACTGTCCAGAGTTTGGTTTTCTGATTGACGCGCTGAAACCTCTTGATTTAAACCTTTTTAGTGTTTCAATGTAACAGACCTGATGACCCCTGCTGATGTCGTTCATCAGCTGACACGATTCCAGAAAACACACCTGACAGGAGCAAAATGGAGTGTGAGGGATTTTCTGTTGTCGAAGGTTTTAGTCTTGTAGTGTCATTTGTTTTTGGGTGTTTGATTGGCTGGTGGAGGCGGTGGAGGCTGGAGAGTGGACACTGTAAACAGAAGAACTGAAGTCAAGTGTTACCAGTTTATCTGAAGCCTCCGTGAGCGCTGCTGGTTCAGGAGGACGATGAGGTCACAAAGACTCGTCTGCTGATGGAGACAACAGCTGCCGCTGGGTACAGTCTGAGCTCCGGGGGACGTCACCGTCCTCAGAAACCTCGCAGCGCCCCTGAACACGGCACTGAGCTTCAGTTCGGATCATCGGGAGTTCGAGGTACTGAGCGTTCGCGGCTGCGTCCACAGCAGCTCAGAGTTCGTCTCAGACCTCAGCTGTGAACGCAGCCTGTAACAAAGTGAGTTTTCTCAACACACACACACACACACACACCACCCTGTCATCCAGTCCTACCAGAACATTTAGGCACACAGACAAACACAACAAACACACAACAAGCCTCTTATGGCACAAAAACCAGCGGAGCAGCAGCATGAAGCTCGGCCTGTCTGAAGAGGACAGTTCTGTTACCCAGAAGCCCTTGCTGTGGTGACTCACACAGGTTAGGCGACAGACGGCGTTCCTCTATTAGTTATTTCATCTCTCTCCTGTTAGAATTAATTAACCCCTGTTTTACTTTAACCCTCTGCAACTTGACGTCCAATCAAATCAGCCTGAAGTCAGAAGGGACGAACCGTCACCGTGGGGACGATGAAACACTGAGCAGAGTAATCAGCTGGTGGTTTGATGACACATCGTTACCATAACGGCTTTTCAAATGTGCATCAGTGTTTCTATTGTCTGTGTGAATTCATAGGCTGGAGGTGAACTCTGACCTCTGAACCACAGCAAACCTTGTTGTTTGGGCTTCGGCTGAATGGGACACCACACAAATATTCTCAAGGTCCAGGTGTAATGTAACCGTACCTACACATCACCAGGTCAGGCAGAGACAGAAACTTAGACAACTACAGAAATGTGACTGTTTGAAAAGACTGAATCTAGTTCTGACAACAACAACAGTTAAAATCATCTCTGCAACACAAATGAGTCAGCAGGATACAAATGTTTAGTTTGAGGAAATCTACGAGAGCCGCTCGGTCGGAGGTCCCAGCTTAAAGGGTCAGTTTACACATCTGTTTAAACTAATGTTGTCCAGAACAACAGTCCTGTGATAAATCATGTAGGTTATACTGACTAGTTTTTATTGACACTATCTCAGAGGTGTTGAACTGTTTTGCATTATACAAAGATGTGTTTCTGTTATTCTGCCTGTCCTCAGAGAACGGGTGGATGAGATAATAGAAACACCTCTCACTATAATATAAATAAACCTCTGTCCAACACAGAGCAGCTGTACTGGGGTATGAACCTGAGTCTCTCTGCCTCCGTCCAAATACAGTGCAGGTGAAAGAAGTTTAGGTCGTGGTGGCACTGAACATGATATACTTGTAATGTAATGAACTTGTAATGGGTTAAACTGACCCTTTAATGACCCAAATTTCCCTCCATCGACCTTCGACACAGGACGAGGTTTTCAATACAACCAAACGCTGCTTCACCTCTTCTCATTCAGGGGTGCAACTAACGATTATTTTCATTATTAATTCCTCTGCTGATTATTTTTTCAGTCAATTAATTAATTGTTTAGTCTATGAATTTTTAAAAAATCCTGAAAAAATGCCTTTTATAATTCCTCTAAGCCCACGTTGATGTCTTCAGTTTTCTCGATTGATCTTTTACCAGAAAAATGACTGAAACAATTATTCGATCATCAGAACAGTCGCAGCTTAATTTTTTGCCAATCACCTAATCGTTACAGCCTCAGTCTTGTTAAATAAATAGCTGTGAGTTGGACTGAATATCTCTGCTTAAAACTTCAGAACGCATCAAACAAAAGCAAAGAATTGTGGGTACAGGAAACATCAACTGGTCCATCCAGCTGCTGAGACTGTCTGGTGATCAGATCCACCATGTTGGCTTGATAATCAGTGCTTCTGTTACTATGGTGATGCTTTAGTGGACAACCTGGATAGACATACTACCTCCCCCCACCCCCCACCCCCCACCCCTACATTCAGGGAATGACATCATACGTACATCACAGCCTAACAACCTTTTCTCTCCATCACTTCTATTTTTTTAGTTTGTCAGAAGCGTTGCCATGGAGAACGAGAAGAGTCAGAGACTGTTGCCACGACTACTGCACCAGTTCTCATCAGGAGTCTTATAACAATGCTCAGGTGTCCGTACAAACACTGAAACACTGTTTTTCTTGCTGTAATCATCCATCCTGTCCGTTAAGAGACCTGAGCTCTGGATCAGCTGTGAGGCTTCAGAAGGATCAACAGGATATTTGACCAAATTCTCTCTTACTGTCCCTCCACTGCACTTCAGCAAGGAAAAACTTCCAGAAGACAGAGGAGGTTACAGAAAATAATGCACCCAGGATAAAAGGCTTCTGTTCTACAGCCCCTTTGAAATGAAATCTTTAAATTCTGGGGGGGGGTTGCCCCCCACCCATGTTGAAAGTGCATTAGGAATCGTCTTTATCTCTTAATGGTAAGAATGAACAGCTGAAATTATTACAGCAAGAAAAACCTGTTGCAACGTACATACGGGGACCTGAGCCTTAAATCTCCACTTTTGTCACCAAAGGAAAGAAGTTAAATTCTCCAATAAATATAAATTGTGACAGAACATCGGTGATATTAGGATTCACCTCTGGACAGGAGCGAGAGGCCGGGCCGCCACGACGTCACAAAAGCTCTAGAATCAGTAACAAAAATAACCTGGAAGTCGTTTAACCATCTGCTGATTTGGTGACGACTTCCTGGAGATTTTACTTTTGCTGAGTAGCAGCAGCAGGAGCCAGAGGGTGATACCTGCCAACATGAGCTGAGTGAGGAGGAGAAAGTGCTGCAGTGACGAACAACAGTGACTCCTCTCTGTTTCAGGCATCAGGTGGCGTCAGTCAGTCCTCGTCCTCAGGGTCACCCGGCTCTGCTCGGCCTTTCACACGGGGTGGAAGAGCAGTCTGCAGTCCTCTCTCTCCGCAGCTGTGAAGATGCCCGGGAGCGGCGGCAGAGAGCCCTTTGGCAAGGCACCACCAGTCCTCAAGTAGCAGGAAACGATCCTCTGGTCCAGGCGCAGCTGGCGGGGGATGCTGTCGAACGGCTTCGGGTCCAGATCCAAGATGGAGACCGAGTAGGAGAAAGCAGGAGGTCTGGAGGAGTGGAAGTCTCTGAGCCGCCTCTGACTGGAGAGACTGGAGGAGGAGGAAGAAGGTTAGTGAACAGGAAGTCAGCTGAGTGAATATCTAACTCATCTGTAGACTGAAAGTTAAAGAGACTCTTCCTTCTGAGGGATCAACACCAAACACTAAACTCTCACCCTTCATCGTCCTCCTCTTCCTCAGCACTGGGCACCAGGGCCACCATGATGGAGCAGTCCTTGGCTGTCATGGCGACGCGGTACTGATGAACCTGAAGCCAGAACGTGCAGCAGTTAGATGTGCTACCACCAGTAAACATGTGAACACCTGAGCAGAGACACACCTGTATGAAGTGTGTGAGACAAGTGTTCAGATGCCTGATGCACTACAGTTCCCAGGATCCTCTGCAGCCATTACTACAGAGAAGACTCCAACCAGAGCTGTAACCTCAGACTACAGAACATTCAGGACTCTGTTGCTGCACCACAGCTTCTGCACTGATCCAAAGCCCAACAGTGACGGGATGTTTCTCTCTGGGCCACATACTTGTGCTTCTCTTACAAAGTTGTTATGGACACAGTCTTTGTTTCATTTTCAGTGACGCAGATTTTTCTTCTCGGCTCAGTAACTGGGTTTGTAGCAAAAGAAAATGCAAATGAATGCGCCTTCTGTCCACCACCATTGTGCTTACATTAGGAGTTGGTTTGTGGAGATCAACAGCTGGTGGCTTTAAGTCAGTCTTCACACAGCCTTGATACATTTTACATCGTTTGAAAGCTCTTAGCTTTCTGACTCTAGACTTTTGGCTCCAAACAAAAAGGTACAACTACAGGCCTTACTCTGGTTTTTAAGCCGAAAGATTCAGGCAAAAAAAATAATTCTACCTCTGTAACTCAATATCTCTTACCCGCATTCTGACTTTTGGGTTGTAAAGAACAGTTACCTTTTTATTTTAGGTACATTATTTTCAGGCTTGTGTTCAAAGCTAAGGTTGCACTAACTACAAAGAGCAGCAGTCAAACCTCAAACAAACCCATATAGGAAGCATGATGGAAACATGATTTCTGTCTTTAATGTGAAGAAGGTTCCTCACAGATCCGATTCCATCTACTGCCACTTCATGTCTCTTCAAATGCTTCATGTGAATTTGTTTTTGTCATGTGTTTACTGTACTTTGTCACATTACGCACCAACTTTTCCACTTTTTGTGTGAGTGAAAAACAACAGGTGGATGGAAAACCACTCCGTGTTTGTACTGATGATTTAAGCAGCATCAAAATGTTCCAGCAGACAGTCAGCTGACCCTGTGGGAGACATGTTGCAGCAGGAAACTTGGACCAGACGCAGTTTCCGGCTCACTGTGTGACTCAGTGCGACTGGGATAATTAGGGAAATGTTAAACCAGTCTAACCTTGGCGACAGCGTATTCCACAGAGCCGTCGTCCTCAGGCGGACACTTCTGCAGCTTCTCCAGGAAGGCCTCGTTGTAGGGCCCGTCTATCTGAAGATGGGTTCTGACACAGACACAGACAGGAAGTGAGGTCAGAGACCAGGTGATCAGTCCACACAGTTTGCTTGTGGTACGTGTGAACAGAGCTACCTCTCCTTAGGGAAATCCTGCAGGTGTTGCTCCACCCGGCGATACAAAGGATGAAGTCCTTCAATGTCCAACGTGTCCAACATCTGGGTCTGAAGAATCCTGAACAAAACACTGTCGCTGGGTAAACCCTGAGAGCCTACACACACACACACACACACACACACACGTTCAGAGGAGGGGGGTCATCATTTCTGTTCTGGTCAAACTACTGCAGGTTAGAATTCTGATCAGTAAATTGTTTAAATCAAGAAGAAAATTTTATGTCTCAAAAACCAAAGTTTTCAGTTCCACATGTTAACATGATCAGATTCTGAGGTCCTGAGCTGAAAAGAGACACGTTCTTTCAAATCACACTTTTCTACAGGAGGCTGCTGCACAATAAAAACCTTTGTAAGAGAGGGAGGAGACACACCGGCTGCAGACAGATCCGATGGACTGATGCAATTCACACCAGACAAACTAGAATATCCACCTCGTGGTCGTTTGCCTCCAACAAGGACTCAAGTTGCAGGAAATATGGTCACAATCTCCCCTGAGCTACAGCACTGAGTGACGGCCTGAAGTGTTCTTGCATAACATTATGATGTCACAGAGGATTTGACCTTTGACCATTTGGATATAAGATGTCATCACTTCATTTTATCCTATTAGACATATGTTTTAAATTGTGTCATATGAGCATATGAGAGTCAGAGTGACCTTTGACCTTTAACCACCAAAATCTAATCAGTTCATACCTGAGTCCAGGTGAATGTTTCTACCAAATCTGAAGAAATTCCCTTGAGGTGAAATTATTCAGTTTACAAACCAAGAAAACCAACAAATAACCACAGAATTTAGTTCCTTTTAAAAAATAACTGGCAACAACTGAGTTTTTAAAAAGTTGCTAATTAATTTTCTGTTGATCAACTAATCAACTAATCACTGCAGCTTTATTAAGGACAATAAATGAACTAGTGACAATAATGTTGACTGTTTGTTTAATATCTGCTTATTTTTACTTTACTTTAAATCTACAACATCTACTCTGAACACACAACATCTACTTCCTGTCTTCTTCTTCTTCTTCTTCTGTTTTTCAGGTTTCATCTTTATTTTTCCTCTGTTAATAAAAGTTTTTTTTTTTCCTTGTCTGATTCAAGGGCTGCAGGACGGAGTGTGTTGCTGATCTACAGCCCCGAGGCCAATTTGTGATATTGAGCTGTATAACTAAAACTGACCTGACTGGTGAATTGAACATATCAGTGAGTTTCCTGATCTTTGCAGCTGAGCTGAGCTGAAAACACTATTAAGGGACCTGGCACAGGAAAAAACAGACTGGTGACAGGCAGGCTCTGACCGTGGCGAATTCTCTCCTTGTTGAAAAGACTGGCTTCACAGAAGCTCCGCCCTTCTCCTCGTCTGTCCGTCACCAGCCCTCCATCTCCTCCCCCACCACTCAGCAGAGCGTTCACCAGGACCTACAGAGAGACGGGGGGGGGGGTTTGATCACAGCGAGTGTCTGTGGAACCATGACGCCTGGTCGATGTCTCCCAGTTCAACCTTCATCTTTACCACAGCAACAAGATGATTAGGATTCTGGGATTTGGATCTAGTAACTTTCAAGTTGTAATTATTAACAAGTCCAGCTGATAAATATTCTCCTTCAGTTTACTCTGACATTTCACATCTGAAAGTTTTTCCACTGAAACTGCAACATGAGCAGAATTTGATCCATTGGTGAATCCTGACGTTGATATAGGTACGTTTAGTTTATTTCTCAGCTCTACTAGTGGGACACTAAATATACCCGTGTATGTTTGTGTGCGTTTGTGTATGTTTGTGTGGATTTACCTGGATGAAGTCGTTCAGAACAGCTTTGCCAGTCATGTGACTGTTGATTCTGTTGTTTCCGTACATGAAGTACGGTCTGAGATGATGCAGCAGAGAGTTCAGGTCCAACGTGTCCTCACTGCCCTCTTTACTGCTGTAAATACACTGACCCCCCTAAAAACACACACACACGCACACACACACACACAGACAGGTCTTACTGTGGGTGCTCAGTGCTTATCTCATGTTGTTGAATTTATGTATTTAAAAACACTTGGTTTTGAATTTCTATAGATTTAAAACATTTGAGGATGAGTTTTTCAGAGTATTTGTCACAGCTTTAGTTCACAGTGAAGAGGCTGAACCAGAAGATCTAACTGTTTACACCTCAGACAGAGGCGTCGGGTCCAGTCTGAGGTCAAACCCTCCATCTGTAGCTCTGTCATAGAAATACTCTTCATACCTACTCCACCTGTCACATAAACTACATCAGCACATCGTAACGCTGCAGAGAGGTGCACCTTCAGTTCATGCTTCCTGCTCATATCATTCTGTTCATCTCGTTTGCCTTTGATTTGAGCAACTAGACTGACTGCCTCAAGGTCGTACGCCTCCACCAACCAGTCAAGTTACAGAAAACAAACTGCAGTGGAAGTTGCAGCTGTTTTGGTGCCGTAGCCACAACCTGTCATTTAGAGCCTTTCACTTAAAACGAGTATTGCTTGCTGTAATCATTGCTCCTGTCTGTACCGACTAATGAGAGACACTTTCCTAATGTGCTTTTAATGGAAGTGATGGGGACAAAATGCAAAGTGCAGGTTCTGTCATCTGAAGCAATTATGAAACTCAGGCTCATCTGCCTGAGTGAGACAGATACAGTTGGTATCTGAAGCTACAGTCTCTCTGGTACAAAATTCACCTTCCACAGCAGTGTTTTCACACTAAGCTACAGCTGAAGGAGTCCTACAAAAAAAACTAGTGGACCTTATGCTTTTCTTTTTTCTGTCATATATATATATAATGTTACAGAGTCTGATGTCCACATTAAACGTGGCCTAAGTTTCAAATGATGAGGTTAATGTATGTAAACAGTAAAGTCTCAACAAAAAAAAAAAAAAGCAGACGGCTCTGAACAAAGTTTCTAATGGATTTTTCTACATCAGCTTGTCTTCTTGGTACCAATCAGCAACAGTCTGCTTGAGTCATATTACAGGTTATTAACAGACATCAGCTCACAAGTAACCAGCGGTGCACGTTTAACTATACGGCAGCAGCAGAATAACATTTTACTCACAACATCAGCTTTTGTTTTCCTGACAGCAGACGTTTCCTACTTCAACCTGGATTTCACACACGTACAACTATTAACAGGAGCATGTTTTATATGCAGACTGTGACTGAAAGACTAAATACACAAGCAAGGTTTCTGTTCTAATGTTCACATAGGCACTTGATTATATTAGAACAGAGCTGAGAAATTGTGAACCTGTCCTTTAAACCAGTGCAGTGATCGACTGTGTTTCTGATGGAGCTGGATGTTGACACAAGCAGACAAAGCACAAAGGTTCCTCACTATACAGTGTAGGACTGAGACAGTCGGCTGTGGCCGTGGTCGTGTCTCACCTTGAAGATTTTGAAGTTGTTCTGAGGTTCTTCTATCAGGTGTCTGATGGCAAAGTGCATTCTCTGTCTGTTCCTGAACAGCACAAGAAAAAACACATGTTCAGCTGCACAACAGTAGAGCAGCTTTATTATCAGGAGCTGAATCTGCAGAGCGGGGTTGGGAGTAGCAGAGAGGAGCATGTTGAGGGTGTAGGTGTATGTATTGGACCAGAATAACAATGAGAGGTGTTTCACTCCTGCATTGTCTCAAACAACAACAGGATGTGCAGGTTTACATCACCAGCTGCAGCAGTCCACAACTGGCAAGCAAGAGGTGGACAGAATACTACAAATACCTCAGTAAATATTCAAATGCAGTAATCTCACCCTGAGAACAGGTCTAGAGGACAGTACAGACTGCGTCTCTTCCACTTCCCATTGGCCACCTGAGGAGAGAGGGAGGGAGAGGGAGAGAGAGAGGGAGAGAGAGAACAAACTATTGAAAGACAAAAGTCAAAGAGACACAGAAGTAATAGGGTTTTTAGGTTTGTAGTTTAGTAGTTGAACAGTAGTTTTGTTTTGTGTTGCAGTTATAGCCCTGCTGTAGTCGTAGGTGCTGCTTCAGTATAATGGTACTGATTAAGTTTTTCTGATCCCAATTAAAGTCCTTCAGTATTTACATTTATCTAAACGTTGATTCAATATGGATCTGACACACTGGAATAACAGCTGTGAACTCCGCTGACCCACACGCTTCATCTTTCACAAACTGGGAAAATGCGGGGAAAACATGAGGAGATCAGCTGGAGGAAGACGTCTCACTCTGTTGGATTTGTTGGAACTACAAAGACATTCAGTCCACTCAGTACAGTGAAGTTCCAGAGTGGAGCTTCTTCCCTCACATATGATATTTGATTGAGTACAGACACCGGATTGCAGAGAGCACACAGTCCCTTCAGCTGTGGTCGTACTGTACTCCATTTAGGTGTTGTACTGTAGTCACACTGTAGTTCTGTATCTCTGTTGTACTGTAGTCCTTGTGTATTTTTGTGTTTACTGTGTACTGTGCGGTGGCTGGTTGTGGTTACCTTGTAGTGTTGGTGCATGCAGAAGCGACACACTTTGGTCTTGATGTCTTTGCTGACATGTTTGGAGGACGGCAGGAAGCCACATTTAGGCTGAAAACACACCACACACAAAACAGCAGCTGAGAAACGCACACAGACACACTCACACTCATGTGATTCCTCATTTTAGCTCAGTATTTCTGGGAGACAGTGACGACAGTCACAGGAAAACAATTCGGGGACAGTTGCTGCTCATCAGGAGGAAGAACGTCACTTTAAACAGATGGAAGATGTGGAGTTTTATTTCTGAGCTGAAGCTGGAATGAAAATCTGTTTCAAAACTAATGTTGTTCATTATGTTAATAAATGTAAATAATTAAAATGTGTGTAAACGTTAAGGAGGAATTTTTTTCTCCTTTTACCCTGAAACAATACCGGAGCTGCTATTACGTGTGTGTGTGTGTGTGTGTGTGTGTGTGTGTGTGTGTGTGTGTACCTTGATCTCGATGCAGAGTGGAGGAGTGTGTGTTGACTGGTGAAGGGCTGGAGACGTCAGATTGGGCAGACAGAGAGCACAGCCACTGTAGATGTCCATCACTTTATCACAGCGCCATGCTGAGACAGACACAGACACACACAAACAGAAACAGAAAAAAGAAAGTGAGAATTTGTTGCTTTTCTTGTGAACGTCTTTGCCGTCTTTTCGCCGTAATAAAATATAAGATAAATTTTTCATTACATTCAGATACTTCTTACATAATAATCAATCAAATTAGAAAATAATTTGGTACGTGATTGGCACATGAATCAATAATGAATATAACTGTTGGCTGCAGCCCTAACATACTTTATACTATAGGTTCTATATATGTTTCCCTTCAATTTTATTATAAGCTAATTTTCCAGTCATGCTGATGATGTTCGGCTCTATGTCTCCTTTATAAACTGAGAGTTGAGCTCAGCTGTCTGTCTGCCTTACAGGAGGATACAGGACTGGATGAAAACTCTCTACAGCTCAATGTGGATTAAGACTGAGGTTGCATCGTCGTTTGTCTACAAATGGTCCAGAACTCTGCTGCAGGACCGGTGACCAGGTCCAGCAGGCAGCGTGACATCACGCCGTCCTGTCAACTTCCCTCTGGCTTCACATCAAGCTCATTTTAAAGGTGCTTGTTCTCACACACGGAGCCCTGCAGGGTCAGGCACCTGTGGAGATCTCTGAGCTGCTCTATCTTTATACCTGAGGTCTCTGACCAGGGCTCGCGAGTCGTCCATCAAACAAAAGGTGACCGAGCTTTGAAGCTGTGGATCGCTCTTCCTGTGGACACATGTCTGTGGCCTGATCCATGAAAAAGCAGCTGAAGACTAATTTTTCAAACTGACCTTTGTCTCACCTTGTGTGGTCCAGTGTTTGTAATTTTGCGTGTTTTTAACGTCTTTCTGTTGCTGATATTTTATTGTTTGTTTTTTTCTTCATGACTTTAATGATGTTATCTTTAATCATTTTACTGAAGCACTTTGTGTCTTTGCTAAACTGAGCCTTTTCACTAATGTCAAACTAATCACTTCCCACAGAAATAATTAAAAACACTCTTACCGGGTCTTTGATGCTGAACTTTGATTGACAGCTGTCGTACAAACTCTAGCGGCAGTTTGACAACTTCCTGTAGAGAAGATGAAGCCAGATACAAAATTATCCTGTGTTACTGTACAAATACAAACAATCAGTCATCATTAAGCACCAATTTTAAATAGTTCAATGAATATATCAGAAGCGGGGTCCAACAGTCTGAGACCACACGTCAGGAACCTGCTCTAACTTGTGACACAAACGTTCAGGAGTTAAATCCGACTTCCAGCTCAGAATTAAATCTAAAATTAGGAACCATCTGACTCCAGGCTCCAGGCTTCAACACTGTAACTCACTGTTTTTAGGAATTTGTGACGCTAGAATGGATTATATACTCCAACTGGTTCACACGATGATTAAAAGACGCCTTCAGATTTTTAACAGTGGGGATAAAATTGTCCACAAATGCCTTAAACTGGTTTCAGACCCAGACTTCACAGTTAATAGTCAAGCAACTGGGACAATTACACAAACATTCACACAGTGTTTACCAGCAACTGAACAAAGCTGGATAAAGTCTGAGGTGGTGGCAGCTCTGTCTTCAAGACGTGGTTCCCTGAAGTGGTTTCTACCGTTCAAATGGTCCGGGGCTGTTTGTGGAGTAGAGCCTAAATGCAGCACACCGGCTGTCACAGAGTCCAGCAAACTTCTGTATTTTAGTTTGTCATGTGCTGGTGGTTTTTGTTTTTTCTGTAGATATTGTTTCATTTTTAGAAACACTCAATATTACAGCGGATGTTGTGTTTAAACGTGTGGTTTAAAAAAAGATGATTTGTCATGATGGATGAACTGTCCGTCATGAGTCCGACAGCGTTTTAGGAGAATAGAGCTAAATCAGAGGAGAACTCTTGGTGCTTTGTAAAGTAAAACTTAGTGAAAGACAAAAGCTGAATAAAAAACATAAACGTACTGAATGACAGCAAACAGAGCCTTACCCCGCTGTGGATGAACTTCTCTCCCAGAAGGCTGCTCATCACGTTGGAGCTGAAGTCAACAATGTTCTGGATCTGCCTGAAGGCCTGCTCTGCTGTCTGGAGGACAAACACACAGAAACACAGGCTGACAGGTAAACACACAGGTGGACCACAAGCTACAACCTGCCCCCACACTTCATATCAAATGTTGACAGAGCAGCAGAGTTATTTTTCCACTGTGCTCACAGAGGCACGAAGAACATCACAAAGTCATCTCAGTTTCTGTCTTCACCATAACCACATGTGATTCTGGTAACAGGCCTCCGAGCTGCTCTCCGTCTGACTGTCCACTCTCAGACATCAACCCTCAACCACAGCCTGTGAGCAGGTCTGCTGCTGTGCTCATGACAGGTGATTCCCTGGTCAGACAAACACTCAGAGCTCTGTCGACAGGATTAAGGCCACAGACGTCATCTTCCAACATAATGAGCTCTCTGCCTCACTACTGTGAAAAATAGACCCTTATAAAAAATAATAATCTTAAAGATGGACGCTGTCAGCTCCTTGGGTTACCTGTACAGGTTGTGAACATTAATTAGGCTGCTGCTAAAAACTGCAGTGTTCACATCTTTTATTTTAGCCTCAAAAGATTAAAAAGGGGCTTCAAAAAGATTCAGTTCCAACAAGTGGATTCAAAACTGGATTTAAACTGGATTTAAACTGGATAAGGTGCTGTCCAACCATATGGGTTCACTCTAGGTTTTCCATTCAGCCTCGACCTCGTGCACATGAACATGATGACAACCTAACTGTGATTGTGAACTTAACTAGTGATAAAATGCACCTGCCACCAGTGAACACTGGTGTCTCTGATTTAACCAGGACTGATATCTTAAACATTACAGCGTTAATGTAAATCCTACCTCCATGAAGGTTAGAAAGTTCCGTTTTTGTTGAAACTGTTTTAGAAAGGTGTTGATTCTACTTCAAGGTCTATCGCCATCGATATAAACTGTGTATGAAAAGTAATAGAAACACCTGTCAGTGTAATGCAACACATTTCAACAGCAGCACAAACTGCAGTCTCCAAAATGCTCATACAGGTTAATACTGCTTTGTGAAGTGGGCCCTGGATTTCTCTTTAAGCTCAAAGCTAAAGAAATCCATCACCTTCAGCCTTTGTTAAACCATAAACATTTAAACTAAACTCACATATATCAGAAGAGTGTGGATTATAGATAAAACATAAAAATAAACCGTAACTATGTCAGAAAACATTAATAACTCAGATCCAGCTGTTGTCTACTGTTAGTCCTGGTATTAAAAAGTCTTCAATCAAATTCAGAGTAACAACAGCAAATGAGCAGCCAGTAAACTTGAATTTTGAGGGATGGGTGAGGCAACACTTTGGTTTACATTGGGATCAGGGACTGTGCCTTCACTGTGCCTTATAATCTGCCCAGGACGTAGGATCCACTACTGTTCCACTGACAGTTACTCAGCTCTTAGTGAATGGAGCCTTGTTCTGTTGCACTGAGCCATTACACTAAAGTAATGTTTGTACTGCAGCCCTGCCAACAGGTATGAGCCAGGACTCACTTACAGCTCCTGTAATCTGTTTTCTGCTCTCAGCCATGGATCAAACAGCCTGACAGACGTCATCAGGATGATTGACAGGTCTTGTTTTCACTCGGGCCTGTTGGCACCTGGGTGACCAACTGTGAAACCAGTCAAACACCACCACCGCCGCCTGTGTGTGCAAACAGGTGCAGTGGAAACGGGCTGTGCAGCCATGACACTGTTTGGAGTCGAATGTTTGTTTTTTTTGATGTGGTAAAGTTTTGTAATTTTATTTAATGAGAAGTTGGAGAACTGAATATATGTGCTGGTATTGTCTGATGATTTGACAAAGGCACAGTCATCACTTGTTATGTTGTGTTTCTAGTCTAAGCTCTGCAGCCTATTGGCTTTTTAACCTGTTATATAGAGAGAGATTAGAGAAAGTATGACAATCAGCAGTCAGGGGCTCCCTGCAGCTGAGCTTCAAATTAAAAGACTCGTCATTTAACAGCTTGCTCTACTTTGTTTCTGTTATTCTCATTTGTTTTCAATCCAGTGTTTACTCAACTGTAACAGAGACAGCTGCTGCAAGACTTTACCTCTTGTGTTGAGTCACATTAACCATTTTAATCTGCCTTCCTGCTGTCGAAACATAAGACCCCAATGACTCATTCGATGAAAGGTGAAGACAAGGGAGCTCACACCAAACATAAACACTGAACCCAGATCGATTCTGTCCACTGACAGTACAGATGAAGTTTTGTTCGAACAAGACGACTGCGTCCTTAAGAATACTGACAAAAAAAGGAAGTTGGTCAAAGTGAAATTCTTATTACTTTATACGGAAAGGACGAAAAAAAAGCTGCAGATGGAAAGGAAGATGGTGACATGTGCTTAAGTGTATGTGGTTAAATATCAGTTGACTCAAATCAGCCACAATGTATAAAATACCACTTCGATAATGTTAAATAGATTTTACTTCAGTTTGTAACAGGTCTTTTGACAGCAGCCTTGTGGGAAATCAGAGGGCTGAACTGAAATTTTTGGAGGCTGTGAACAGACCGGGGCTCCTCAACAGCCTCATGGTTAAGGCACAAACCACATAACAACAACATCCACAGCTCAGCTCCCAGCTGGGAGATCTGTCATTACCCTCTCTATCCCCACACTTCCTGTCTGTATCTCTACTACAACTATCAAATAAAGGCAAAAGGCCCAAAATATGTTTTCAAAAACAAAAATTAAAAAAGAATCCAACAGCTCATTTGACAGTCTGACAGAGTACATTGTGCAACTGCGCTAAAACTGAACACAGACGACAAACTAATGACAGTCGATCTGATGGAAATTCCACTCTATTCTAAAATTAGTGTGAACCAAAATCAGCCTTAATCTGCACAGTGTGTTGTAATCAACAAGCCCGCATTAACTCTAAAGCACTTTCCACATATTAACTTCATACAATGTCTGAAGGAAAAAAAAAAATCAGGCCTGGATATTGTCCTGAGTTGCCCTTTCACACACGCAGCACACAACTGGAGACAGACCATGTGAGACGAGTTCTCACCTAAATAGTCTGTTTATTTTAGGCGAGCTGGGTGGAGTGTGCAGGAGAAGTGACAAACATGTCATCAACCCATTCACTGTGAATTCTGTGGACGATGACTATTCACACATCAGCTCAATCGGACATTACAGGGACTTCACACCGGCAGGGTTAAGTCTGTTTAATGTTCGATTCAGCTGCATTCATACATACAGCTCCTCTGGGTAATGCAGCAGTAATTTGGAGCAGGTTTCAGCTTCAAACACACAGGGACTCATATTTACCTGTGGTGGGTTTTCAGAGTCTTCTGCTGGATACTTGAGCAGGCGGAGAACTCTGGAAATCTGTAAGAAGAGAAGAGAGATAAGATCAGTGAAGCCTCATTAAAACACAGGACTCTCAACTGAACAACTGAGCAGGGTCAGTCCAGGAGTCTCCAGCAGAGTCATCAAGTAAACTGAAATTACTGACACAGTTTTCCAAGCGTGCCTCAGGAACAGTAAATCCATTCTGTGAGGTGTGTCTGTCTACAGATCATTCAAACACAGTATGCTGCTTACAATACACAACAATGCCTACGTCTGTCAGCACTAGGGTGGGATTAAGTAAAGAACATCGGTATACCTGAGGGTAGGTTGACAGAACAGATATCAGGAGATTTTAGCAGTGAGTATCTACATGCCCACATGAAACCACAGGGTTTTTCTTGCACACAGAATAAGGGAAGCAGCTGCCTTCATCAAGTTCTGTGCCGCCTCCAGCTCTTGACAAACTCTGACGGGTTATTTCATGGAAAACACTATTTACTAACAGCGAAAACCAAAGAGGAAGAAATTTTCCCAAAGGAATTTCCTCCAAACAGCATCAGTTTTTTCCCAAAAGCAGGAATGTGTCAGGCAGTAGCGTCCTGATATTTCATGGCTTTTCATACAGATGAATATTGTTTCCTTTGCATCCAAGCACATCCAGTTTCTTAATTAGTTTCCCTGGAAATTACATTACATGCCAATCAATGCAGACATCCCCTGATTATAACAGCAGTTTCAAGGTAATAAGTCATGTTACTGATGAGACGCAGTAAATTTGTCAGCTCTGAAAAGAGTGCACAACCACAACAAAAGCAGGGACTGCTGATGGGGGGATCAGTTTCAGAGCGCAAGGCAGGATGTGGAGTCAAGGCAGGGGTGTTTGGAAATTCTCCAGGATTCACTAGAACTCTTGAATTACATTGTTTGTAAAAAAAAAAAAAAAAAGTGTGTGTGCACATGGACCAGACTGCTGAGAAAAATCAGGCTATGCAAGAAACCAGACCAAGTGTTTAGATGTAGTAACCTGGTTACTATAAAAATCCACATTTATATGCAACAGTAATCAGATCTCCCACCTGGATTTGGAGCTATATCTCTGGACAGATGCTGCAGTGAGAGGACACTGATGTCTCTTAAGCTTCCGCTGTTTTACAAACGATTCTTAAGGCCTAAAATCATATCTTCAAGATGCTTGTTGTGTCTGACCAACAGTGCAAAACTCTGAGGTATTCAAGTTACTGTCATGTATGACAAAGAGGAGCAGCGAATCATCACATGTGAGGAGCTGGAACCAGAAAATCTTTGGCATCTTTGTTTGTACAGTGACTAAAACGATTGACCAACTGTGTGAATAGTTGACGGTTAGTTTCCCTTCAGGGGAGTAACTGACTAATCGTCTCAGCTCTAAACATACCACTCCATCGCCGCCCAGTCCTGGAATCGAAACGTGTCCATTACATCGTTCATTCCCTGTCTGGGCTGTCGCAACACTGCTGACACGCTGTCGTGCCCCCTGAACGCACCGATTACACAATGACAACATGACCAGGCTGGTCCTGTGAAGGAGGCTTTCCCACGGTTGGTGAACTACTCGACTACTCGCTGAGTCCATTGCTGGAGCTTCCTAACCCTGCTGGTGTGAAGCCATGCCCTATGAGCTCACCGACCGACCAACGACAACACCGTCTGCCCAGTCCGATGGATGTGGACTCATTAAGTAACCGTTGCAGCTCAATCATCACCGGTCCCAGAAACAAAATGTGCCCACAGAGAGGGGGGTGTGAGGCACAATGATAGCCCTGCCCAGGTCGGAACAGACCGACCTGCATGGAAGTGAGCTCGGAGTAGATCACAGCCCAGCTCGGTGAGCCTCTCGCCTGGATGGGAAACCTGCTAACGGCTAAATTAGCATCCCATTAGCCGGTCAGGACTTTGGCTCTAATGACTTAAACCCACACAGTCAGTGAGTGACTCTGGCTGGACGTAAATACACGCACAGTTTGTAGTCACTTCAGAGGCTTTGTAAGAGTTGTTTCTCTCGCGTAGCGATGTTTTTCATTTGATCGACCAGTCTGAACTCTTAGCCGCTGGCTAGCAGGCTGGCTAAGGTAACGGACACAGGCTAACGGTAACGACGGTAAATAATACCCTGGCAGTTGTTATTTTACCCTTCACTCAAAGTTTCCAGAGATTTACCACAAAGTTTCCACCGCCGGCAGCACCGAGCTGAAGCTTATTTGGCGTTAGAAAGCGTGAGGCGGACGACTGGCGTCCTCCTGATTTCGGTTAGCTTCGTGTTAGCCTAGCCGGCTCACCTGTATGTGTGAGACCACCAGGCTCTTGTTTCCTTCTCCGTGATACTTCCAGTCGTTTTCGTCCATTTTGTCCAGCTCCATCACACCAACGACGAAAAACCAAGCTCCCGTTAACGACCAGACAGCGGCACACAACGGCACAGCAGCAGACGAGTGCTCCAACCGGTACGACTGGTAGTTAGTCAGACGCACTTCGGTACCGACTGCCGCTGCCGCCCGGCCCCGGATGACGCAGCCGCCGCAAAAATACTACTTCCGATTGTGATTTCAAAACAAAAGTCCCAGCTGGCGCCCAGTGGGTGATGTTAAATGTTAAATAAATAAAGCTGTGATTAATTCAATCAAATACATTCATAATTTAACAAAAATAAATATATTACCGAAAAGATTATTACAAAAAAAAACATTCCAGTAGATCCTGGCTTTTTATATCAGGCAGAACCAGAATCAGGTTTCCTGCCAAGTAGGTTTCATACAAGGAATTTGCTTTGGTGTCAGGTGCATAACGATAAAAAAAAGGGAGGGGGGGGGGCAGTTGTGAGGTTTTGGTCTTGATGGACTGCAGCCTCCTGCCAGATGGGAGTGACTCAAAAGGTTTGTGTCCTGGGCAGGAGGCTCGGCCACAGTCTTTGCTGCTCTCCTCAGGGTCCTGAGGGGATATGAGGTTGCAGCCAATCCCTTCCCAGCAGAACGAATGATAAGCTCCAGTCTGCTCTTGTCCCTGGCAGTGGCAGCAGCATACCAGGTGGTGATGGAGGAGGAGAGTGAGGCTTCAGTGATGGTGGTTTAGAGTTTCTCTGTCACTGTCTTCTGCAAGTTGAACTTCTTCAACTGCTGCAGGAAAAACATCCTGGCTTTCTTGATGAGGGAGCTGAGCTTCAGCTCCCACTTGAAGTCCTGGGTGAGGAAGTGGAGGTACTCCACTATGTCCATGGGGGAGTCACACAGGGCGGTGGTGGTGGTGGTGGACAGGGCTGGGCTCTTCCTACAATCATCTCCATCTTCACCCGGTAACCAGAGGGTCAATCTGTCACCTGTAGGCAGATTCATCTCCACCAGAGGTGAGTCCAGTGAGGGTGGTGTCATCCACAAACTTCAGGAGTTTGACAGACTGATGGTTGGAGGTACAGCTGTTAGTGTACAGGGAGAGGAGCAGAGGAGAAAAGATGCAGCCTTGGATTGATTTCTGAATTACAATTACTTTTACTACGTTACTGATGTGAACATACCTTTATTAATGGGAACTATCAAAGCAGAACTTTTACCTGTAATGGAGTATTTTTATATTGCAGTATTGATACTTTTACATAAGGGTCTGAACTTTACCCCGACCCTACCTGGGAAACACGAAGCTCTCCTTTACTGGAACTTTACCTACAAGTATAGTTTCAGTCCACAAAATGAAATTCACTGGACTTGACGGAGAAGTTTGGAAATGTTCTACGGTGTGAAAAGTTTTTGTTGCTAATTGAATTTCAGTTGATTTGTTTGACTATAATAAATAATAAAGGTCATTCTAATCTCTAATAATTATAAAACAGGTACACTTGTTTCAGTTTGAGTTGAGGTATTAGAAGCAAACAGTTTACCAACACACGTAATATATTATATTCCCGGTGGGTTATGAGAGATATAGTTTCTTCACAGAGCTCCAGTTTAAGGATGTGATGCTGCACCAACTGAAATTCATGTGTTAAATGCATTTTTTTACAAAGTCACAAATGTATAACCAGTAAATTTCAACCAAGATTTGACAACTTAAATGTTTTGTATCTAATGTATTTTTTTTTTACTTTTCATGCATTATTTCTGACAGCAATGGACTTCAATACCATTCAATGAGTTAAACACTATTCTGCTAACATAGCATTCTTTAATGAGAAAAATTTCAGAGCTTAAAAAACTTATTTGAATATTTTGCATTAATCAGCTCCATCATAAGAGGTGGTGGACAACCAATAGTCAGATTCCTGCAAAATATGCTGCCTCATTGCACACAACATGTATCAAAAAATATGTGCCACACAGCCGTGTTGTCTTGGGTAATGTTTATGTTTTTAAAAAAAATCACATTAGCTGATAAATCATTATCAGAAACTTTTTTTTCAGCTTTCAGAATTCAAACACTGCCTCATTAAGCCATCATCAGTCACTCTACAGTCGAGTTCAGGCCCGGAGACAAATCCACACACCAGCTCAATAATTATAAATCAGAATGTTTTAATATGTATAAAAACAACAAGAAAGACATCATACATACATAGACACGCACACACACGCACACACACACACACACATCAGGACACAGGCGTTCTATAGATGACAATCCTACAGAGACAGAGGACATGTGAAATCTACTGTGACGACTCGGCTGCTTCACGCTCTCTTTGTCGGCTCCTGTGTGTGATCCAGGCTGAGGGAGTTCCCTGCGACGCTGTGCTCTGGTTGGGAGAGGAAAACAGTCTGTACACCAAACAAGCTGCTCACTCACAGTCTGTACATGACATCAGGATTTGCATCCCTTTGTTTGAGCCTCCTGGTGCTCCTCCACAAGTGCACACAGCAGTGATCAGTCCATCCCCCCAATGTCATGCTGCTTGTATGACTGTGAGACCAGACTCCCTGCAGAAAAATACAAATATTATTAGACTGACACATCGTGAACAACAAGACACAGGAAACACATGATTCTTCTCAGATTAAACTAGTGTGAATATTCAAATGAACAGCAGTCTAAAATAATAGTCACCACAAACAAAAAAACTGGAAGAATAGTGGAATTAACTGGACTCTTATGTTTCACATAATAAACTCAGAGTAACATTTCCACGGCACAACAACAGGGTCATGTCATACTCACCACTCAGAAATATTGTTTTGAATTATAATCGTGTCCACTATGCCGTTTTTCTATCACTATTAGGCTACTGCGAATAAAACTTTACTCTTCATGCAGGTGTTGCAGAAGTCACTCGGAAGCTTTTATATTGAAATGTGAGCAGGAAGTGCTGAGTTTCACTGAGTGGCAGAAGAAGATTAACAGCGACAGAAAGAACAGCAAAGTGGAGGTGATTGAAATTAAGGGATAACAGTATTCCTGGCAAAGAGGAGGAAGTGAGACCATCAGAGTGGTGAGTTATGATGCGTCTCTGTTGTACTGATTCAATGTGCAGCAGAAATGAGAGAAACATGGAGGATGTGTTCACTTTGCAATAACAAACAGGCAAGTTCAGAAAACAAAAAATCTGATCAAACATACTGAGTACACAAGGAAAATAAAAAATAAAGGCTTGGTTCTCTCTGTATTTGAGAATTTATGGAATTTTGATTTGTTGGATAAATTTCCAATTTTGAAATTAGCAGGATGTGGTTAGCCTGTTTTTGCATTAAGACAGGGCTCAGGGGGAAACAGTTAACCTGGCTCTATCCAAAGTTCATCTATCAAGAGCTCTTCAGCTCACAAATAAACATGTATCTTGTTTGTTGAATCACAACACAAACAGAACAAACAGAAATCTAAATATGAACGTTTATGACCGACAAACAACAGGTAGTGCAATGACTGTGCAGCTCTCTGAAGTATTGTCATCACAGTGAGGTTGCCAGGTTTTACAGAGCCCAGACTAAAGCCGATGACACTGCACAGAAGCACTGGGTCAATAGATTTGCTGTTATTTGAAGAAAAAGTGCTTAAGTGCTTTTACCAATATGTTGAATTATTCCTGTAACAATGTTTTAAGTGAGATGTAAGCTTTGTCTTGTCTTGTTCTTCCTCCTTTCTTCACATTTCACAAGTAGTATTTTAACTTCATAAGCAAAATTTATAGTAACAGACCAATATTATGCAACTAAACCTCCCACCTTCAGTACAGTTACTCATTTGATGCTAGAAAAGCCAGTGTACAGCTGATAAACAATCTTTTTATATCATTAATAACGCAGTTCGGTACGTAACAACCTCTTCACTTTAAGCTGCATATCTTGAATTTTGGATAAAATCTAAGTTGATACGACACACCTGCAGTGTCATATGACCATTAACCTTTATTTGAAGCTCAAAGTAGGATGAGTTGAGACATTAATACAGACTAAATAAACATACCGTCACTGCACATCTCTCTGACACAGAGGAACAGAAAAGACAGAACCTGAGCAGCGCGGCTGCAGACAAACGTTTATGTCACATGGCAAGCCCAAGGAGCGAGGTGGGAGTGGGAGCAGGAGGGTCAAAGGCCAAGCAGGAAGTAGATGTAGACTAGCCAGCTAGCCTGCAGGGAAACAAGCTGCACCATCCCACCCTTAGCCACGTCAGCAACCATTTGCCAACCACGGTCCAACTTCACCAAATTTCAAATGACAACAAATTAGTCAAATGTGAGGCTGAGGTTAGCGGAGGTTATACAATCATAAAGCCACAGTCTGGAAGAAATAAAACTATGTAAGTACAGAAGTGATCAATGTGAATTCTACGACAGTGTAAACTACCTGTGACTGTCACGACAAACAGTTTGTTTCTAATCCGACCACTGTTCCACTCAGATGTGGAGAACTAATCATAAAATTATTCTTCTCTGGTGTTTTCTAATCGCAGATTTTTGTTAGATTATGTGTAATGTTTTAGTAGAATGACAATTATACTTCAAGTACCAGTCTGGAGTTATTACGTTTAAAATTAAACTATGAAAAGCAAACAACAATGAATTTGTGTGTCTCCCAGCCTCAGTACTTTCTGACTTCCCTACTCTGTCTGTGCCAGTCAGCACCAAGTCCATTGTGTCCTAATGGAAATGTAAAAGTTTAAAAGCAGATCATAAATATATAGTTTCATTTTTAAAAAGACTCATAGTTTCCTGAAACAACTGGTCATTGTGTTACAGCTATCAAATGTTACTCAAACAGGAAATACTTTATTTGTTGGGAACTATTCAGCAGCAGATGAATATACTCTAATGAATATTTCCCAGTTTGTTGAGTCACGATAAAGCACAGTGTGTGTTCATGGTAATGAAGCAACATGTCACCCAGTGCAACAGTGTGTCTCACTGATGTGTTTGCTCTTGGATGCATAATTTTATTGTAACACCTGCTGAACGCTGCACTCCTCCCTGATTTGAGATGGAGGAAATCTGATTATGAGACTAGTCAAACAGCCTGCAGAGTTTCTGTTTACAGGCTGTGCACTGCACTTGTTCACCATAAAAATATTCAGTGAAAAAAGATGAACTGGAATCTACAAGTTTTGCCTAAAAAATAGCTGGAAGAAACATCAGCAGCTGGAGGCTGGAAGTTAGCTATGACACAGAGGGCACAAATCCTAATTCGGGATTTTATCGAGAAGTCCTGGAAAACACGTGGACACGAAGTTCATTTTTTTGTGAGAAATCAAAGCAGACGAACCACAGGACTGCATGAGAGTAGATTTGTGATGTTAGTTTTTGTATCTGAATTTAAACGATCAATTATTGAATCCATCAGTTCACTGTGGAAACTGGCAAGAAAACAATCCCTATTAGAAATCTTCAAAATTATATAAGATCATCTGATAATGTAGGGGTGTGCCACACCATATTGATCAGGTGGACATATTTATGTCATGAGCTTTGGCTCCATCAGTTACAATCAGGAGGGAATGTGAGGACAAACTCACAGCACAAGCAGAGAACAGCTTTTTAAAATCATAGATCTATTGTTGTCGCAAACATATCTGGCAATATCCTGATAATATTTTATGGCCATATCATTGTCATTGTTTATGACAGTTGAGCTCTGGATTAATAACCTACTTATAGTTATTGATGATAACTGGTCAAACCGTGATCCGGTCGAACGGGATCGGATGTTAATTCATTGAAACACTGGTCTGGTGCTTGTTTTGTGTTCTGACCTCCAGACTGTGGCTTTACATTAAGTGGGGGTCTATCAGTGAGCTGTGTGGTTGGGAAGGGTGGGGTTGGGGGGGTTGGTGTTGGGGGCGGAAGCAGTACAGGGAGGGGGTGGGGTGCTTTGGAGACAGGCTGGGCTGGTGGGGTGTCAGTCAGACTAGCAGGGCAGCAGGACTAGCAGAGCTCCCACACTGAGCAGCAGCAGCAGCAGGGGTGGTGGCATGCTTACCTGTGGCCAGGCCCCCCTCTGCCCTGCCCTTCATCCCTCCTCCTCCTCCTCCTCCAACTCCCGGGCCAGAGCTGCCCAAGGTTTCCACAGGGAAGGAGGGCCGTTCGCCCCTGTAGGGCTTCGGCCGGAAGGGGAAGTCTTTGTCTTTACCTTTGGAGCCTTTGGGCCGACCTGCTGCCTTCTTCTTGGACTTGCCATCCCCCTTCACACCAAGTAGGGGGTGTACCTCTGAGGAGAGAGAAGACAGACCAGGGATAAGCTTTATCACCATAAGCAACAGTTAATGTTGCTAATTTTCATATGCTAATGCGCTGCTATTCAATTACCTCTACCAAAATTGTCTCCCACATTCAGTATAATGTACATTTCTACAGCAGTAATTCCATCACTATAGCAACATGTTGTGTAATTCTCATCACTTTGCTACTCTTTTTAAGACTGGAACCAATTTCAATCCAATTAAGACTAAATAATGAGTATGACGACTGTTGTTTCACTAATGGAAATGTACATTATAATGACAACAGGTAACCATGGAGCAAGTGTTGCATTCACATCAACAACAAATAAAAAAAAAAGGAGCAGCTCAGAAAATAGGAAGGCTCCTTCTGCTAAATATGATCAAACGAGGGAAATAAATAAAGGCCTGCTTTTAATATCCTGCTTTTAGTTGATGACAATAAAAATCCTGTCCAGTATCTCACATCCATGCAATATAAAAACCAGAACCCTGACTTTCCATTTAGTGTATTTTTGTGTTCTTCTCTCTCACCATCACTGGGCACCCCCTGCAGTTCTATGGTGGTGGTGCGGGCTTTCTTTTTGGCTGGGCCTCCTTCAGATGAAGGCTGCCGCTGCTTCTTGTCACCGCCGGCCAACGCATCTTCTGGGGCAGAAGACTGGACCGAGGCATCCGGAGGGGGGCCGAAGGGGTTTTCCTCTGGATCTTCAACTTCAGGGGCAATAGGCAGGTACAGCAGGGCCTTATAGTCCTCCAGTTCCTCATCACTATAAGACACAAAGACAGTCAATAAACAGGGTAAAGTAAATGCTGATAAAATAGACAAAGTATTTAAAAAAAACAAAATTTAAAAGCATTGACAGAATCAACCACTCTCACATGATAAATCCAGCTGCTCCAGAGTTTAACAACAGTTTAGATGGAGGGAGTTTTAAAGTTAAAGTTCAAAAGGCATGGTTGACTTTCTGAGCATCCTGAGGGGAAAGAATGGATCTGTCACAATATTTCTGAGGTGAAGGTCAGAAACATGACAGAACTAGTTTTGATGTGGTTGTTTTTCAGACTCTTGTAAACCGGCGTTAGATGGTGAGATAAGAAACCCAAGGAATGTTAAACTGTTTTGACAACAAGAATAATTTATTATCTCAGTTTTGTAAACATTTAACTGCAGAAGGTTTTGGTCCATCCATCACTTAATGTCACGAAGCTATTGGTGAAGTCAACTCATAGTTGCTGAGGTCATTAGGAACAAAAGAAAGGTGCCCTCCTTTTTAATTTTAAGTTCTGTCTCAGATTTATGAAGAAATGGAGATGTATCTTTTTATAAAAACAGATGGATGACATGGTTGAACGATGTTGAATCGAAACTTTAACTTTTTGCTTGCTTCTTCATTATGAAATGCAGCTTGCTAAGAACATACTCTTTAAGATGTAATTGAAAGCACTGTACTGCAGTGACGAGCGGGTTGTCTTGTTCTTTCTCACCTGCTACAAAAAGCAACTATGGGGTCGACAGTGGTGACATCCACCTCTTCATCCTCTGCAGCGTCTGCACCTGCAACATGAACACAAGTTAATGTCAGAGACGTCCAGAGAAAACCAGTTAAACCAGTAAGACCAGACAACAGAACAGGTGGTCGACAATGTAGAGTCATCAGGCTCACGTTTATCTCATGGGAATAATTCAAACATATGTGATACTGAGGTCGTGTCAAGCAAGAGTGACTGGTGTAGCAACCACCCTCATAATAAAAGTAATTCAGCAGGAAACGTACAAGAAATAAGGTTCTTTATTGTTGTTTCACAGTCAAACAATGACTGAATGCAAAACAATTTTAATGAGGAGAAAGTAAAATCATTTTAAGAAGTTTTACTGCTATGTGTCTTGCTGAGATGTTCCTGGAACTTTTTAACCACCATCCATATTTTGTATTCATTATTTCCAGCTGCAAGTAGCTCTCACATTTCCTTTGTCCATTGTATTATGGGCCAATAATGTCAGTTTATAGCACACTGAAGCTAATAAATTTAGTCACTTTAATTTGTCATTTTATTTATTATGGAACAGGGAGACATCTAAAGTATTGTTGGACTGGATCCAATAAATTAAAGGCAGACAGAGCAGGAAAGGCTTGTGCTACACAGTGGTGTAGCTGTGTCTAGGTGGGAGTTCTAGATGTATGTGGACTTTGAGAGGAAATAACTTATATAACGCCCGATACTGTAAATCTTTGGCAAGTGGCTTAGGAGCCATGCAATACAATAAAAAGGTTACTTGGGATTACAAACCATCATCATCATCTCAACCTCTCAGTCTCAGCTTGTTGTGAAAACACTGTGTGTGCAGTAAGAATTCCTACACTACAACCACCAAACTCCACCCTGTTCAAACTCTACTTTCCAGTCCAAGTCAAAACTGCACAAATGAGAACAATCACAGGCCCCATGTGAGCCGTCAAACTTGGAGTGTATATGCGTGGGTGTGTTACCTGTCTGCTCAGGTTCGCTCTTGTCTTCATCCTCGATGTCGAACTCAGACTCACGCTCCTCGTACTCCACGTTCTCATCCAGCTCTTTGAAGTCCGGAGCAAAAGCGCTCCAGTTTTCCTGAGGACAAACAAATATTCACAGATCAGTTACATCATAATACCATGTTACATCAACTCAGCTGGTAGTTGTGATTTTGACCACACACAAAGCAAAATGTCTTTCATTCACGTACATCCAGCCTTTACTATTACTGTCTACCTACCACTTGGTTCTGAGCCCAGATGGACACCACTCCACTGGAGATGGAGGCGATAATAGGACGGACAGGGTGCCACTGAACAGAGGTCAAAGGTTACATGGGTAAATTATCTGTTTGTAAACAACACATTGTCTCAATATAACTGAAAATACATCAACATTAGTTTTGTGTCAATGGTTAAGTCACTGCACTGTACTCTACTGAGCCAGAATGTTACTTCTGGCATCCTTACAGCAACATCCAGCAGCAGCTCTCCTCTGGTTCCATGCAGGATCTTCACCAGGTTGCCGATGCTCTTCTCCCAGATGTAGAGGGCGTGTTGTCTGGCTGAACCGGCCACGATGTACTCGCCATCCCCGGAGAAACAGCAGCGCTTCCACGGAGTCCTGAACACGGAAAAAAAGGGAGGAGAACATAAACAAACAGAGATCAGAGGGAGAAACAAATGCAGCGCTACAAACTGTGACACTTTGCCATCAAGTATTAGCCCCCACAAAAACTGGTGCATCCACCATCATCACTCCAAGATGCCTTGTAGTTTGTACCACGGCTAGAGTACTTGGCCGTGAATAGGCAGAAGCAATAGTATGATGACAAGATTGTAAACTTCTATTTTCAATTAGACAAATTAATTATGATTCTATAAGTTTTGATCTGCATGTGTGTTTGGCTTGGGCAATATCAAAAATGTTGCATAGCCATATACAATATTATCTCTCTCAGAGGGGGCAGTGGGGGTCTTGTTCTATATAAAATTAATAAGGAATATTATATTTGAATTAATATAATTTAAATAATTATATTTATTTCTTTATTCTGTTAGCCCCAGGAACTTTGATCTCAGGCATTGAAATTCAGCCAATCCCAGCAATATCTGCAAAAGCTTGTATTTTTTTCTCAGCAACTTTTATGCTAACATTTGTCAGAATGGAAGAATGCCTACCAATTCAACCACTGCCATTTCTAACATAAAAGTCTAATTTAGAAACACCTTCAGCAGCCAATTCAAACAAACAGCATATTTTTGTTCCCCAACAACACACGTCCTCTGGCTCAATGGAACACCATCCTGTGGTGGTGTACCTGTTGACCAGGTCCTGTAGTTTCTGCATGGGCTCAGGTTCACCGTCTCGGCCACAGGTCAGTATCTCCCTGCCATCATACACTCTGATGATCCTGTCTGCTGTGTTGATAAGGAAGCAACTGCACAGAAAACAGGACAGGTGGACAAAGACAGGTCAAATTAAAGAGAGAGGACCAGAAAGCACAAGAACCCCTCTGCTTTCACAGCTGGGCCTTTTGAAGTGAGTTTCTTCGTGAAGTGTGAGCCTGTGTAGTTACTGTTATATAGATTTGTTCGACAATCAACATGAAATCAGTTAGAGTGTGGAACAGAAGACAGACAATCTCAAATGAACTAGAACTGAAGGTTTAGCTTGTGTTGTCATTGAGTGTGTTCATGAATCCAGGTATAGATACAGAAACACCTCCTGTTGCCTCTCACCTGCCCTTGCGTGCAAATTCGATGGATTTGATAGCGGTGGTGTTGCTGGTGCCAGTGGTCACTCTGAAGGACGCCACCAGCTCCTGAGTGTTTGTGTTCAATACCAGGATCTGTCAGAACAGATAGAGGGAGACAAGACAGTGGAGGAAAACAGCAAAAACACAGTTTTGAGTGTAAAATTTAAGTGGAGACAAATTTATATTTATTTCCTCTGATCAAAAGTGGTACAATTCAGGTAAAAATTGGAGCTGTCTTTGTGGAGGGGTGAATGCAATGATATGTGACACAGTGTCATTTTTAGATTGGGATACCTGGGGAGGCACCAAAGTCAGAAATGTTCTAATTCAACACATAGAAACTTAAAACAATGAGCTTTTTCTCAATCAAAAGTAAAGTACCAGACAGAACCAGGCACTCACTGCGCATTTGAGCCCATGTGTTATGCGCCCTAACCATTCAGCTATCACATCGCCTTTTCTTGTGCCATCTAACGCTGTAGTGGGAATACTGTTTGACTTATAGAGATCCTGACCTTTCCTTTGGCATTGCCAGTGTAGATGTACTCGCCCCGCCTGTCAAAGGCTGCCACCACGTTCAGATCTGAATCATCGTCCACAGGCAGGACAACATGTTTGGAGTCCGACAGAGTCAGCAGGACCGGGGCCGACTTCATGGGACACACCAGCACTTTGTCCCTAAAACACATAATTTATTAGAATAAAATAGCAAAGTATATTAAGTTATCACAGATCAGGACAGATTAAATTGGCAAAAACCCATCATGAGATGTTACTGCTGTTCATGGTGTATCTGACTGACAACACCTCACATGTAACATGTACAGACAGAGCTTTTCCGGTCACTCACATGTCTCTCGGGTGGTACTGCAGTTTCAGGATGGGTGAGGGGAAACGGAATCTCTGATCACAGTCTCCAGTCAGGACGTCCCACTGCGAGACAATGTTGTCTGTGGAGGCACTAACCAGCTTGTGACCATCTCGACTCCAGCTGCACACACAAGCACACACAAGCACACAAGCACGCACGCACACACACACACACACACACACACACACAGTCACGCGAACAAAATCTTGTCATTAACCTCTAATTGTACCTTACTGTCTTCAACACCATAGCGGAGCAGCTTGGGAGAGGCAGTATTTATGAAATGCAATTCAGTACAAACATATATTGATTCATAAAATGGGACGTTCACATGGCAGCAATGACCCAGCACACTGTATGTGTCTCACCATAAAGAGCAGACTGGGTGAATGTGTGCACTGATGATTTTGGCGATGCCTCGTGTAAGAAAGTCCCAGATGACAATGCGGCCATCGTTGCAGCCCACAGCCAGCAGGGTGCCCCAGCGGTTGAAGGTGCAGGTGAGGGCCATACTGATACAGTCCAGAGTGCCATCTGCCTCCTAACAACACACACAACCACAATGAAACCACAGGCAGAGTTTGTATTTGCCACTAAAGCAGCTTAACATGACTGTGGTCAGAAGCAAAAGCTTAAACTCCATCTGTAAATGTGTTTGGATGATTTCCAGTTCACAAATAAACAAGCTCATGTGTACATTAAGAGCGGGTGGCTTACCTCTGGATAGTTCTGCCCGAACGATTCTAGGAGAGGAGTAACCAAGAGACAGCGATGAGAAACACTTTCTCACAACAAGCTAACATTCATACATGAAGAATGCACAAAACTGACAGCTGTCTTTCCACTTCTTTTATTCTTGTAAGCATGGGACAGAGCATGTGTAACAAGCAGAGTATTTGAGCCTTTGAGGAACATTAAGCATACTTTATCTCTACAACCTTCGACTCGGATAAAGACAAAGTCCACAAGAAAAAAATTTAACAGGTAAAAAAAAGAAAATAAAAGTCCTCTATCCACACCTCTACAGACCAAACTTTTACTCCCTTTGGTAAAAACAGAACAACTGCAATTTCAGTGTCTTTCCTCCATTCTTTAAGTATTCAGTAACTATTTTCTAAATGTATGATTATCTTCCTTAATAGTAATGTTACCCCCGTCATATGGACCAGCTGTGCATTGTTTTTAATCTCCCAGTTGTCCTGCTAACGTTAAGAGAAAAAGAAAGACGAAATTACGAATAAAACGTATGGTAACGCTCCATCATTGCATTTCATTGAAATTCAATAAGAGACAATGTATCGAGGCTAACGCTAGCTAACTGACACTCTGCCTCCGTATAATTACAAACGTTTACATATCAGTATTTATCAGGCTAAGGTAATACGTTGAGAGCCCAATTAAGCAATAATTTTCACAAAAAGTTAAGTGTGTATCTAATAATTAATGTGATTTTATTGTAACTTGTATGACCTGCTATTAACATGCTAGGCTAACTTACAATGCTAACCATAACAAGCACATAGCGACATAGGAACGATACAGAAAACAAAGAAAGGTTTTTTTGTTAGTTACCGAGCAGTTCTAGATTCATTGCTGGGCGACGGAGGATCCAAAGTTTCCTAACAGCTTGATTTTAATTAATATTTCACTAATTTTCACTCGTATTTACTTCGGCAACGACAGCCGGGAGACTGGCGCCGAGCTTCCACTGAGGACCCCAAACAATGCGACGTAGAATGTGCCTGAACCAAATTCACACCACCTTATTTTGATGTAGTAAAGCTTCAGTAAAGTAATTCATTTTTCAGAATTGGTTTCACTGGGAATAATTGGGAACAATTATTATTTCAATCAATCAATGTATTAATATTTTCAATATGATTTACAATTATTATTATTATTGTTATTATTATCAATCGTTTAATAGCAGTTGATGATAAAATAATTTTAATAATATTAATAATAAAATACAACAACAACAACAATAGTAAAAATACTGCCACTACTACTACTACTACTACTACTAATAACAATAATAATAATAATAATAATAATAAATCTGTGGCTATGTCTTGTAGAGGGCCCCTGTGTCAAAATCAAGCTATAAGATCTTAATTATTTTGGATTGTACTTTGTAATTTGTAACATGGTGCATGTAATATAGAACAATAAAGATCTTAAAATGCAGGTTATTTGTCACCCTGTGCATTATTTGTGGCCTCTGCTTTTAGTAGCATCTGGGGCAATAATCTAAATAAGCAAGTATCTGTTCAAATAAACAATGAAATAAAATAAATAAAAAGATAATACAAAGAAATATCACTATATACAGTTAAGTCTGTGTGCACTGCATTTAATGGAAATTTGGGTGGAAGGGGGATCTCATGATGATGATGATGATAATGATAATGATGATGATGATGATGATGATGATAGTTAGTAAACAGTCGGTTGGACGGGGGCCTAAAGCTAAATTTCTACTCCTTTTGTAACAGGTTAATCCAGCCACTGTCCAGCGACAGGTTTATAAAGTCTTCTAAAGTATTCTATTCTATTCTATTCTATTCTATTCTATTCTATCATGATTTAATGAGAGTAGCTGCCAACACCACCCTGCAGCACCTGAACCTTGACTCCTACCTGTCCACTAACTTCAGGGTTTCATGTGACTGTGCTCAGACCTGCATGTAAATCCATATGTGTGCAGCAGTTTACGTGTCACTTTCCCTCTAAATGCACATGAAGCATCAGAAACAGTCAGAGCCAGAGCACTGAGCCCTCACACTGAAATGACTGGCTGCTGCTGACGATGATGATGATGCAGGATCCGGGGATGGAACCGGAGCTGGAGCATCGGCAACCGCCCACAGGCGACTTCCTGTTTTCACAATAAAGGCCCCAAATAGATTTAAGTTGTGTAACCTAAGATGATCAAAACACACAAGTTCTTTTTTTCTGTACAATGGAATCCAACACCGGCCATTAGATAGAAGAATACTGATTGCATGTGTTTATTCCCTAATTGAAACAGAGGTGTTAAAAAAACACTGATATGTTTGTTGTAGTGTTGTGTTGCTCCACAGTGTGACCTTGTTGGTTAAACATGGGGAAAAGTACCTAATGAATGAATAAATAAATAACTATTACAAATTTAAATTTAGAGTGATAGGTCTATCAGGTCTCTTATATTTTTGTAATTTAGCTGATTTTTAAGTTGTTTTTAAACTTACTTCTGGGTTTTTCAGTTACAGCAGTTAATTATCCTTTAGAGAAACTGAGAGGCACAAACCAGATCACTCACTGGACAGGCCACGAAAACAAAGACCAGTTTCCTGTTTACTCCTGAAGTATCCCACAGCACATTAGATTCACTTTTATACTCATTTTACCAACAATGGTCCACCTCGTCACCTTTAGGCTTTTATTTTGAAGGTTCTGAGCGGAAGTGCAGTGCAGTACACTGTGTGTGTGTGTGTGTGTGTGTGTGTGTGTGTGTGTGTGAAGGCGCCACGTCGGCAGAGCCATCAGGGAGCAGTAGGAGCCGCAGAAGTTAGGAAGCTGCACTTTAATGCGCTGAAGACGTGGGAAGCAGCGGGAGAGGCTGAAACAGAAGCTGCTCCGGGCTCGAGTTTCTCTGCCAGGTGTGTTTGTGAGAGAGACACGGGACAATGGTGAAGGTAAGGACCCTGCAGCATCTGCTGAGCGTGAACCTGCGGGAATGTGCGGGGTGAGGGCTCGAAACACGCAGGTTTCACCCCCGCACTTCTGTAGCAGTCGGCTGCGTAAGAGGTGATGTGGACTGTGGATAGAAAAACAAATCATGTATCATGAAAGTCCCTTTAACAGATGTGGCCTCTTCTTCTTCTAGATTTATTCATTTGATTAATTTTCTGCCCCGCAGCTTTAAATGAGGCGTCGCAGCTTCCTGCAGTGGCGAAACTTCAGTTCACAAAACCTACATTTTTACATTAGATTTCACTTCCACATCCAACAGTTGCAGCATTTATCAGAAGCACAGAGAACCTGCAGCCGAGCTCGAAAGTTTGCCCCTTTTCACAAGAAAAAAATGGGGGGGGGGCAGGGTGAATCATGTCAAAGGAAGAAAAAGTTATATTTTTGCATTAAGTGCGTGAAATATGGTCTTAATACATCACATTTTATGATCAAAGCCATGGTTTAGTTGGTGTGCGGGAGAGACACCTCTTAATCTGAAAGGTCACAGGTCAAAAAGGTGAACAGAGAGGCAACAAGTGCATTGGATCTCCTGCTGGTGTCGCAGCCACCTGATCTTAAACTTAATCAAATTATATCTTATCAAGCAAAACATAGAACATGAGCAAAAAGTGGTGACAGAAGAAGAGAAAAATAAAAAGGGAGGAGAAAAATGCACATATCCAGGCCATCATTGTGAATATAATCTGTTCTTAATGTCTTGCCTGGTAAAATGAAGGTTAAAAATGCTCAAAATGTTAAATAAAGTGCCTCAGTAAAGTTTTGATAAATACTTAAGGCCTCAGATTTTAAAATGTACGTCTTCTGTGGAGTGGAATAAGGAGGCCAGATAATTATATATTCAGGTCCAACTCTGAGCCTGGCTAGAGAGGCAGAAATTTTATCTGTACTTTAGTTAAAAATTAATATATGCTCCAACACAGAATGAGTCTGACAGAGTTTTCCCTTCATATTTGTCACATTTAAAACCTCAATTTGACAACAAGGAAGGTGGATTCAACCCAAAATCTTTACCTACAGTCTTATTTAATTCTTGTGAGACTTCATGTCAGATTTCTGTGACAAAAGCACAGAGAGGCCACGAGTCTGTGTTTTCACATTTAGGACATAATTAGACGGGCTTTGCCTTCAACGTAATGCACAGAGAGGGATATAGTTCGGTTGTTGTTGTTTAAAAAAACACTTTTTACAATCTAGAGCTAAACTGACAAATTAGCCAGGCTTATTACTGATATTGTGTTAGAGCTGAAACAATTCGTTGATTAATCACTGAATACATCATCAGAAAATGAATCAGCAAAGATTTAGATAATCCATTCACTGTTTTTTCTGAAAATGTTAAATTCAGTAGTTCCAGCCTTTCAAATGTGTATAAGTGCTGGTTTTAATCAGCCTCTCAACTGAATATCTTTGGGTTTTATAGTGTTTTTAGGACAAAATGTGAAATTTAATTTTAAGTCATTTTGAGCTCTGGGAAATAATAACTTTTATCAGACAAGATCATTGATAAGTAGATTTTTATAGTGTAAAAGGTCCTGCTCAGTATACATCTTGGTCACTATGAAAAAAATCTAATTGTCAAATATATGGGAGGAACATTTCGACTGTATGTCAATTCACTATATTGGCAATAAATCTGGAAAAGGTGACATAAATGTCATCGTCATATAAATAGGGCTGGTTTTTAATTACTTGGTGCAAGTACAGATACAATACCTGAGTTTCAGAACTGATAACAGACAGTTGTCTAAATAAATTAAATATGTTGTGTAAAATGTAATTGAAATCTGGAATGATCTGATCAGAGAGGAAGTCAACAAGATAATGACTATGACTGGACAGTTGATGCCAGATTTCAGTTTGTGAAAGTAACTGTTATGGACACATATTGGTGACAAACTAACGTATTGAGATTAGACATCCAGCTGTGTCAGTATTAGAGGCAGAGAAGTTCTGTGAAGTAAAGAAAACCCGGGGTTTTCCTGTGTTTTCCAGAATGTGAACAACGCTAACGTGGAGCCCCAGCCTGGGACCAGCGTGGCCTTGGACGAAGCTGAACCCGCCTACAGCCAGTCTGCAGAGGGTATGTAGCGAGTCCCCCCCGGGCTGCGAATAAACGCTGAAACATCAGCAGGGAATATGGTGCAATCTGTGCTCACATGTTGCCCGCTGCTATTTCAGAAACGGTTGGCTTGTCGGGGGAATATGTTTGTTTGTGTAAAAGTGGCTGCTGCTCCAACCTGTTATTTTTGTCCCAACACTGAGATGCTTTGCACCAGTTCAGTCCACCGTGCTGCTCTCAGGCGACATCCCTGTTGTTATTGGATGAAGCAGGATTCTGTTCTGCATTCCCACCAGGTCAAATGACTGTTTACTCACCAGGTGACTTGCAGGGATCAGACCCCATCAGGGGGTTATTAAGACATCTCAGGTTTAAAAACACAACCCTGGTTTTCTTTAAGCACCTACAGCACCCCAGTCCAACATATTTAATGTCAGCCCAGTGTTTTTTAGCCTTGCTGCCCACATGGCTGAAGGGAGGGCACGGTCGGTCAGTTGGTCCATCACTTTAGTCCAGACTGAAATCTCTCAACAAATATCAGATGAGTTGCCATGGAATTTGATACAGACACTCATGGCGCCCACAGGAGGAATCCTAATTTTGTTCTTTCTCTCCAGCAGGTCAGAGTTTCCACTTATCCAGTCAAATATTCCAACATTTACTAGATGATATATCCTAATAACTCATCTAATGTCATCAGGTCAAATATTAACACCTGCAGAACCAATGACATTCTGTCAGCCTCAGCTGTACTTTGTGTTTATGCTAATTATGCAAATCTGATACTAAGGTAGTGAGCATGATGAACATCATACCTGATTAACATGAGCATGTTAGCATTATCAGTGGGAGCACACAGTCACCAGCAGGACTTCAGACTTTCAGTCTTGTTAAACTCACCTGCAGTTGACAGCCGGAGCAGTGAACTGAGGCAAACCTGGTGGTCACTAGCTTTAGGGTCGGATGCTGTTTCTCAGAGCTTTACCATCACTTCACACCAGATGTGAGACATTGGCAGCACACAGGAGTTACTAACGTTCAGTCTGCACTGACTAGGACCTGTGCTGTTGTCGCTGTCCTCAGAACCTGCTGAGCTCTCAGCATCACAGACAGCAGGCGGAAAGAACAGTCTGCAAAGAACTGACAAATATCAGGAACTCAACAGACACGTCTGCTGATATTCTATATTTATATTCTTGTCAATAAATCCCACGCGCAGAGTAGTTTATTTTGATTCGGCCCAACATACGTAGAAATACTCCTTAGAGCAACAAGTGTGTGTCAGTATGTGGCTGAAAATAGTCCCCAACAAATTCACATTATCTCCTGTTTCTGTAACATCAATAAAAGTGAATGTTTGTGTGGTGTTTTTATAGATGTACATCCTCAGTAGGAACTAGTGGGCTCGGGACTGACTGCCACAGACAGGGTAGAGGGGTCAGAAAGTACTGAGAGATGGACTAACACCTTAGTGAAATGGGTCTTTTTATAAAATGTGTTGTCAGTAAGAAAAACGTAGAATATCACATTAAACTTTAGGATTATACAGGAAGAAAACAGCGTTTATTTTATTCATCGGTGAACAGATTTTATTTCCACACCCTTAGAACGACGTGGTTCTTTATATGTGTTGCATGACTGTTGATGCCTCATGTCTGATTGGTTTACAGACTCTAGTAAGGACCATGTGGCGGCTCCCCCCGGCATGATGTGGCGAGTGACCGGTGGTCTCTTTAATGTCACCAAAGGCGTCGTGGGTGCCGCGGTGGGTGGAGTGGCCTGGGTGGGCGGCAAGAGCCTGGAGATCACCAAGTCGGCCGTGACCACGGTTCCTTCGATGGGCGTGGGGCTGGTGAAGGGCGGGGTGTCTGCCGTGGCCGGCGGCGTCTCCACGGTGGGTTCGACGGTAGCCAACAAAGTCCCGTTCACAGCCAAGAGGAAAGACAAGGCTGAGTGAAGAGGGGGAGGTGACGGATGGTGAAGATGATGATGGAAACGATGATGATTGATGATGGACTTGCCCCGCCCTGAGCCAACAGATAGAGGCTGCCAGCTGATCTCTGTCTGCCAATCAGACTCCACAGTGCCTTCTGATGACTCTCGGTGTTTAACTTAACAGTCTTGTCACCATACCGAGGTCGAGACTCGCTGCAAATACGACATTCAGTACCTAAAAGTTCAGTAGTACTACGATACCACGGCAACCCAGAATTACCAGCAAGAAATGCTGAGTCACCAAAATGCTTCATACAATCCTTGCCTGACCTGAGTGGGGTTGGTTTGTCTTTTACATGGACTGGGATCCACTTCAGCACGTGGTGGACTTCTTGATGCTGTTGAATATTTTTATCTGTTTACAATCCAGACTGACACTCTATCTTTTTTTCTTTCACTCTTTCAAGTCTACACACATTTGGTGAAATGTTTTCTGCATTAAGATGCTGATTTTTAGTCTTATTTTGAAATGGTTTTGAAGTAATATTGAAATTTGTGTTACCAGAATAGTGTGTGTTGTGAAAACTAAAATATTTCAACGTTGGAAATGAGGGATCAGCAGAGTTGTTCAGTCTACATCCTTCACTGTGTCTGACCTTTATCCTTTGGAAGAGCCCCGGGCGGTGTCTTTACCCAGCAGCCTCGGATGTGCACGTCTGAAGACTGTATACACAATCACAACAACATCAACACTGGGCTCAGTTATATTATTGTTGAAATGTTTTGTTTTCACTATGTCTGAAATGTTCAAATGCTGCATTAGAGGGTTTTGGTTTTTTTTTTTTAAGATTTAAGAAGAAATCCTTCAGCAGAAGTTGCTTCAGTGACGGTTGTGTGAGAGGAAAAGTTCAATGTTGTCTGAAGTGGTCAGTCAGTAAAGGTTGAGCTGTGCTCCTTCATCAGAAGGGGAACACTGCTGTAGTGCAGGCAACATTCATGAACATTTATATGCAATATCAGCATTTCAATGCAATACTTGGAGAGAGTGGGATCAGTTGCTGGTAGGACTTAACTATGTGAATGTCTTGTATGTGTGTTTTTTCTCCAATATATCAATAAAGTAGTTTGGAAGGTTAAATATATCTAACATACAAACTGGAATCTGTTCTGCTGTCTCAGATCCTGTGTGTGAGTCATTGTGTATCCTGTCAGTTTAAAGTTAAAGGTGTCTGGAGTTTTCTTGGGACCAGATTTTGCCTTTATATTCAGTGTTCACGCTATGACACTGTGTGAATCCTGCAGGTCCTCTGCAGATATTCTCCAAAGCAGATTTTTATTAGTTGAAGAGAAGACAGTGTCACTTTGATTCAGACTGAAACAATCCAACAACTGTTGCCTGGATTGCCATGAAATATTGTAAACATATTCATGATCTCATGACTTTTCTTCTAGTTTCTGAGGTTTTGAGTGAAATGGATTTTCATGAAATGTGTTTTTACACATTCACACAACCAATAGCATGGCTGCAGGGTAAATAGTATATTTGTCGGATAAAAGACGTGACTGACCTGGTTGGTTCCCAACCAATCACAGCTTGTCCTCCCTCATGATGTCATCAGTGTGCGAGTGACACCGGCTGTCTTGTGTTTGGAATAAAAACCTAATAAAAATAAAAAGAAACGTCACAAAGGCAGAGATGTTGCTGCCATAGCTGCATGAGCCCTAATTCTGACGAGAGGCAAAACACTCCGACATGCTAGTGGCTAACACTGGAGGGCAGTTACACCAAACCAGGGCCGTTTAAGCTGCTGGAAAAGGGAACACGAAGAAGAAGAAGAGTTCGCTAACCCGGAAGTTGAGCCGCAGTCTGTGGTGTCCACATGTGCAGCGAGTAGAGGAATATAGAAGAGTCCTAACAGCGAAATGAAAACTGGACACGTCCTTTAGCCAGTGAAAGGTAAGATATTTCTATACCAGATGGTACATAGTTAAAAAAACAGACAGCCACACGTGGTTCAGGATGCACCGAAGAGTTTAGCTGACGGGTTTGTTAGACTTACAGAAGATTTAGTGTCATCGAAACTTCGAGCCTATGAGGAAAGTAGGTGAAACATCTTCAGTGTATTTAACTTCAGCTGTTGTAGCTAACGTTGTATTTAATAAGCCACCTGTGAAATAAAAAAGCACTTGAATGCTAAGTCTAAGCGACAGTCTGTAGCGTTAGCCTGTTATTGTGTTTGTATTGGGTTAAACAGCAGGTAAACCTTTGCTGTTTTATGACGCAGGTCTCCAATGTAATGACAGTGTGGAGAGTTTAGATAGATAGATGACTTTATTCATCCCCGAAGGGAAATTAGTTAAGAGTTAAGCTGATTACAATTACCTGCAGAACACAGTATAAGTAGAGTTACTCTTATCAAAGCAGAATAACAGATATAAGTCATAAATATAATTTATAATACTTATATTGTCTAATTGCTGATTATCTGTCTGCTTTGCTTGACAGGTTATATGTTTTTCTGCACTGTCTGCTTCAATGACTAAGAGTGGACAGGACTAGAATTTGTTTATAAGATTTGTGTGATTATAAATGGTTGTTTGCTTTTTGGCTTGTTACAGTAAACAGTGTCTAGTTGTGGTTGACAGATGTCTGTGAGTTCTTAGCTCACATCGTTGTTTTTTTACATAACTTTTCAAGGTGCAAAGAGGTAAAAAATTGGGATCCTGTAGGAATGATATGAGTCTGGATTTCCAGGGCTCTGATTGGTCGGTAGTTGAGCTGTTTGTAAGTACATCAGTAGTATGTTGCACTGTTTCGTGACCTGGGTGTTGTTGCTGTTTATCAGACACAGTTAGAAGATGCTGAGTGACTCTGAGGCTGCGGAGCTGCTCTCCTTCCTGACCCCTGGTACACGTGCTGATGTCAAAGGTCAGGCCACGGAGTACTTCCTGGGACTGTCTGGACACAGGTAGGATAATCAGGATGATGATGATTCCATTAATAATGTTGCCTATCAATAGGTATTGTGTCTCTCATGATTATCGGTAAAATTGTATTGATGAAAATAAATTATAAATAATGTGTAATATCACTTATTTAGCATTTGTATAAAACTTATGTAAAAATGTAACATGGTTGTATAACAGAATATAATGTAATTGTGAACAGATCAAAATGTTATTTTATGTATTTGTCAACAACTATAACTTCTCCTGTAGACAGAGACGATATAATAAACCACAGTTTAAATAAAATAAAATATGTCTTTGTAGGAGAAGTTATAGTTGCTGATAAATACTGTACATTAATAAGGACTTAAACAGGTCTGATAACTGCTTACAACGACATTAAAGATGGTTATAAACCTTTATTATATGCTTTTGTGCTTATGAATGTGAAATGCTTGGCAAGGTGACCTACTCAGGCCGACTGGATTAAACAGACTCTGATCCAAGAACAGCTCTACGCAAAATAAACAAGCATTTAAGATATTTTGTATGTTTATTTATTTTCTTTGAATATTGACCCTTGGAAAAATAGTTGTTAAGGGTCCAAATAAACATGAAAGCACTGGGTTTAGTCCTGGTCGCCTCTCTGATGTTAGAGCTGTTCACATGGTCGAGCAGACACATGAAGCAGCCACAACAACTCACTGTGTGTGTGTGTGTGTGTGTGTGTGTGTGTGTGTGTGTGTGTGTGTGTGTGTGTGTGTGTGTGTGTGTGTGTGTGTTGTTTCCAGGGATGGCTGCCGCTTCCTCCGCTCTAAACCTGACTTACTTGTTGCCTTGTTTGCGTTGACCTCTGACCCCTCTGTTGCCATAGTGAAGGACTGTTACCACATCCTCATTAACCTGTCAGCTGATGAGACTCTGCACCAGGTGAGGCTTAAATGAACTCTTAGTGATAAATTATTGATTATTGGTGACTTATTTGTGAATAACGAATGTTTGACATTTGACATATTAAACAAAAAGAACAACACAGGTCTCAGATGTTGTAGATTCAGGTTGAAAGAAAATGTTACAGGTGTGTGTTCTTGCTTGTGTCTCGCCCAGGTTTTGGTGGCAGATGTTAAAGTTCTTCCAGTGTTGTTAAAGAACCTTTTGGATCCAGAGTACCTGTTCTCTGATCAGATCTGCACCATCCTGTCCAACCTGTCCCGCCATGAGAAGACCTGCAAGACTGTGTTCAAGGTGGGTCACAGTGATGGATCGAGACATTTCATGAGTGGTAGGGGGAGGTGTCCGCTGGGTGGCGTGTTCCCACATGAAAACACACACCGTGTCTGCAGGTGTAGCAAGACAGAAAATACAGTGTTGCTGCAGACAGTTCATATGAATCACAAAAGAAATGATGTAGGTAACAAACAATACAACTAAAGGCCAAATTAAATATATAAATATATAATATATACATCAAAAATATAAATAAATAGCAAAGAACAGAATTAAGACTTTAGATGGATCCTTAGCTACACTATGTGCTGAATATAGTAAGGAGTAGTTCAAAAATCTCCACTGCTCTCTCCGCTACACTACTCACTTTAAAAGCCTAATACAACTTGACTCCACCATTTGTCAGCGAGCTGCTGATCCACAAAACCTCTGAGGTCGACAGAGCAACAGGTCCGGCTCGTCCCAGACTCAAAGTGCTGGATAACGATGTTAAAATGTCACTTTGCTGTTTCAGGTCCTGCAGGAGGAGGTTGGTCTGGCTCATCTGGTGGAGGTCTTCTGTACTGAAGGTTACAACAAGAAGGCAAAGCTGCACTACCTGGGTCCTCTGCTGTCCAACCTGACACAGCTGCCTGAGGCCAGAAACTATATTATGGACAAGGACAGGTGAGCTGATGGTCTGACGGGGGGGGGGGGGTCTGCGTCATCTAGTAAACCTAGAGAAAACTAATGGAGTTGAGAAGAGTTGAGTAGAGAACAGACTGAGGAGAGCTTGAAGAAATATGAGCTGATGTCAGCTCCTGTTTGTCACTGGCATCATCTCACTATGTGACCCGTACATCAATGGGCTTACAGCTCAGGTTTTTATAGTATGTAAGTATGGACCATCTGCAGACTCTGGTACTGTATCCCATCCAGTACTTATATTGATACAAACATTGATAAAATATGTCTCAGGCACATTATCATGAGCTCAATCCAAATACCAGAGGTCTTGGTGCTAAAATATTAAGTGTATAAGCTGAAATTATTGATATAATATGAATAAAAGTTTAACTTGGAGATGAAATTGATGTGACGTGATCAGCTGTTGGAGCTGTTGAAACTACAGAAACACCGGTCTGCTTGTGGTGTTACAGCGGTGTTACAGTGGTGGAGCATCTGCCCTCACAAAGGATCTTTGCCTGAATACAGACACCAAGTTTAATCAGAACTTCAACTTAATCAGAGCGTGTTAGGCTAATTCAGGAATAATGATTCATACTGAGTTGTAGAAAGTCACATAAAGAACTGACGGCTCTGTACAGGACAGGTCTACTCCTCATTACACCCCTGATATTCACAGAAGATTCAGTTGACATCTCTGTCTCTGCAGCCGCTGCAACATATCATACATCTGTGTGTTTGTGTTGCAGGTGTGTCGTCCAGAGGCTGTTGCCCTTCACTCAGTACCAGGCATCGGCGGTGAGGAGGGGAGGAGTCATAGGCACTCTGCGCAACTGTTGCTTTGATCACAGTGAGACAGACACACACACACACACACACACACTCCTGGACTTACTGTCTTTCAGTCACTTTGAAAGGTTAAAGGTTCAGGTGAGGGGAGGGTTTGCAGTGGAAATGCCTTTGCTAGATGTGTGTCAGTTAAAAGGAGAAGATAACAACCTGCTTCATGTTGTGTTCACTCTGATCAACCTCCACCAGCATCAGACAGCTGGAGGAGAAAACACAATCAGCCAGTCACAGTTCCTGCAGTCCACACTGGGTGTTTCCGTGGCCCCAAAACACAGCGTGAACTGTTAACACATGTAAATCCAGCTTCTTTTGATGTGGTGCTTTGGCTGGAGATCTGGTATCACAGAGAACTGAAGTCGAAAAGGCAAAAATGCACCATCTGTGTCAGCTTTACTCCTCCCAGCTGTAGCTACGTCAGTAAGCCGCTTTGGGAAGTGGTCTCTGTCCACAGTGAGAGCACCTGCTGAAGTGCCCCTGAAATCAGACCCTTGACTGAGAGTTAAAACATTGAATCATTCAGTCACAACATGCAGAAGCTGGAGAGATGCCGCAGCAGGTATTCAGCACCGTCTTTGTAAACCTGCCTGTCCTCACTCTGTCCAGCGCATCACGAGTGGCTGCTGAGCGATGCCGTGGACGTCCTGCCCTTCCTCCTGCTGCCGCTGGCCGGTCCAGAGGAGCTGTCGGAGGAAGAAAACGACGGTGAGAATGTGTTTCTGGGAGTAAACTGTTCCACTCCACTCAGACTCTTTTACACAGTGTCACAGTGGGTGTGACGCATACTGCATACTGTGCTTTTCTAAGTCATAATTCACTGAGTGTCTTTAACTGACAGTTTGTTAAACTGATGGTAAGTTTCCTCATTTCTGTTGTGCAGAGTCAATTTAAAGGGCACTCCACATATTTTTATGAATGAAGATCAGTTAACTCACCGTGTTTGGTGCGACTCAGCCAGTGAAAACAGTGAAGTGTGAGGAAGTGTAATTCCTTATATCTAGCAGACTCGATAACTGTAACACCCTGAGACCCCTGAGAACCTCAAGCTGTGGTCTCGTGCATGTAACCCACCCAGAACATGACATGAAACTGAATACAAACTCTCTATCGGCCACAGTTCCCATGTTGGGGACTCTAACAGAAGTTGATGTGATGTTCAGGTCTGCCTGTGGACCTCCAGTACCTCCCAGAGGACAAGAAGAGAGACGAAGACCCCGACATCAGAAAGATGCTGCTGGAAACTCTCTTACTGGTACAAACTCAAAGACTAACAACAAACACGCTCAGACAGACTCATGTTTTCCTCTGGAGTTCTTCACTGTTTGTCTCTTGTGCAGCTGACAGCCACCAGAGCCGGCCGGCAGACGCTAAAGGAGAAGAACGTTTATCCGATCATGCGAGAGTTTCACCGCTGGGAGAAGGACGTCCACGTTACAGCAGCCTGCGAAAAACTGGTCCAGGTAGGAGGAGTCTCACCGGCAAACAAGTCTACGAAGGCAAATGACAGTAAACTGAATATCTGGGCTTTTGACTGTTACATCAGACAAAACAACACATTTGAATACATCACCCTGGGCTTTAGGAATTTGCGATGAATTTAATTGACCACTGATTGATTGAAAAGGTAATGACAGACTAATCAGTAAAATAATCACAGCCCTAATCATAACAAATAAAAAAGTCATTTTGACACGTTAAAGCAGGAAAAGCACAGATGTAAAAGAAAAGGGATGTCATAAAAGGGCATTTGATTTCTGGCTCATTCTGAAAAGGGATTAATTTCAGGGCTGTTGTGTTGAACTGCAGTAGTTTCAGACAGGGGTACCTAATAAACTGGCAGCTGTATGTTTATATCATGTACCGTAGTCTGATCCTGACACTGTCCCTCTGCTTCCACCGCCTCCAGGTGCTGATAGGTGACGAGCCGGAGCAGGGGATGGAGAACCTGATGGAGGTGGAGATTCCTGAGGACGTGGAGGAGAAACTGAAGGAGTCCGACGCCAAAGAACAACAGGAGCTGGAGAAGGAGCAGGAGGAGCAGGAGAGGAAGAAGAACAGTGATGCAGAGCGGACAGAGAAAGAACAGGAGAGTGGACTGATACAATAAACCCTGATTTAGACCCGTAACGTCTCTGGCTCCATCAAGACGTCTGATGAAGTGTCTTTCTGTCAGTCAGACAGTTAAATGTTCCTCACGGCTTCATTCAGACCTGACGGGACAGAAACTCCTCTGTGGTGTTTGTCAGCTGCTCCACAGAGGGAGCTGAGCTGACAAGTAAACATAAGTATTCACATGAAAGAAGAAGAGTTTCCTGTTCTGTCACAGCTGCACCAGTTTTTTTGCAGTTTGTTCTTCTCATAGTTTCTGACAGTGAGGAAACACATTGGATACATATTGGAAACATATTTCCACAAGGAAAGAGAATACACTTTAATAGATTGATGTTATGAGAAGAATCCTCTGAGCTAAACGCAGCTCATTCAGTGTTTCATGTTTATTAAACTGATTTTATTTTTTTTAGGCGTTTAAAAAATGACAATTGAAAAATGTATTATAGTGCTCCGTGAAGATGGGACAAGTTGGAAGTGTTTCAAAAATGTACACCGTCATTACTTGTATGTAAAAGTGACTGGGGTAAGAGACGACATGTTCAGGTATTGCAACACTACAGGACAGGGTGGAGCCTGGACCGAGCGTCTCCACTGGGACATCTCAGCTTCTGCTTGGACTGTTTTAGAGTTAAGTTACTCCTGAACACCCAGTTTTCTTTTGTTCCCACTCTAAGTAGCTGCAACTACTTTCTCTGACAGCATCATATATTGTATATTGTTTATCATGTTGTTCCAGCTTTTCATAGAAGCTATGAGATGTTTAATCCGAGTGAAATAATCAAACCACAGACTCTCCCTCCTGTCAAATGGAAATATTCTACAAATATTCTGCTGTGTTATTTTAGACACACTTCCTCAAACTGGGAACCCAGTTATAATTTAAAATAAACTCCTGTGGGTTTGAACAGTGTTTGGCTGCACAGTGTGAGTTTATTATCAGAGTCACCTTCAAAACGCAAACAAAAAAAAAAGCTGTTGCTGATCCTTGTTTGTTGATGTGGCTCAATATTTTCAGTTTCATAAGAACGATTATAACAATACAGTGTAGCCACATTTCGTTTATGTAAGTTTAATCCTCAGATACAAGAGTAATAAGTGAACTCGCCATTGTTCTGCCTTATCCTCTTATGCATGGAGACTGAAGTGAGCCACCGGAGTAACCACAGATGTTTTATTGTAATATTCTTAGACTTGAGTTTTTACAGGTGAGTAGTAACGATGAGCAGTTAACTGGTCGTCTGAAACATTTACTGTCTTCTTGTACCATTTGTACATTATTTATATCTCAGTTCAAATGACGCAGGAAGATAAAGAAAAAAGTTGTTTGATTGTAAGATTGTTTAAGTTTTGAAAAGACACTGAACAGCCAGAGGGGGGCATCAGAGCGTCTACAGCTCCTGTCCCACCTCCACACTGACTGATCTAAAACCAGTGGCTGCACCTCTGCTCCCCTCTCAGCGGAAATTCACCTTTAAGTTGAAAACAAACAGGCGAACATCAGATTTAAAACTCATCTCACAATGCAACTGAGTTAAAAAGCTTAAAGTTCAATCATTTCAATTTAAGAAGTTCAATTTACCTTGTAACGTTTCGCAGTTATGATTTTATGTTATTATTCTGATGCATTCAGATGTTTCATGTAGAAACTGTGAGTACAGAGATAACTGCAGTAAACTTACACATTTACATGAAGTGAAGGAAACTCAGCAGATCAGATGAGAAACTAAAACTCAGCTGTGTGTGTGTGTGTGTGTGTGTGTGTGTGTGTGTGTGTGTGTGTCCTCTGTTCTTATGCCTCTGTGAGGACCTGTTCTCACAGAGTTAAAACCCTTTAAACCAAGGATGTTTTTGACAAGTAAAGACATGTTTCGGTAAATGAGGAGACTGGACATTTCTGAAAAGTAAAGACTTTGTTTGAAAGTGAGAACGTTTTGTCTGGTCCTCACTTCTTCAAAAGCTTTATCGATGGTTCGGATGTGGTTTTAGGTTTAAGTGGTGGAGTGAAGGAGAGGAGTACAAGTTTGTAGTTACTGATATACTTTCTAACATTAAAGAAGTACAGCAGCTGAACAGTGTGTGTGTGTGTGTGTGTGTGTGTGTGTGTGTGTGTGTGTGTGTGGCTGCTGACCAGGTCCGTGTCTTTATCAGCGTCTTTGTGAGTTTTTCCACCTCAGCACAAGGTCAGATCCAAACAGTGGATGTACAACATGTTGTCACGTACACTGAGACCAGAAGAAGGACCTTTAACTCTGTAGCTTGAGATAATGTGGTCTGTCTGAAGTTATTTACATACAGCATATTATGCTACTGAACGTTAATCTCAGTAGGAAGTTATTCTTCTTTCTCTCTAATCTGCTGTCAGTTTAAGAAAGAGCTCCTCAGTCAGCAATGATTCACCCACAGTCAGTAAACACATCCATGTCATGAATGGCTTTAAACAGGAGATGCAGTTTGTTGATTCATGTAAAGTCTTATCTTGTGTATTCAGTCCACACTGATCCTTCTCTCACTGATTATTTCACTCCCTCCATTACTTATATCTGATGAACCATCTCTGTCAGTCATTAATCAAAGGAGCCTCAGAATCAGCTGCTTTGAAAAGACAGTTTTTAGTTTTGGTTGAAGTCTGCAGTGGAGCCGCGGCCCCTGGATCTCTGCACAGACAGAACTCTGCTCACAGGGAAGGTGACGACAGGAAGCAGAAGACAGAAGACTTGTGCTGAATGTGGGCTTCAGTGTCTCCGTGCTGTTGTGGACCTAAGCAGATCAGTGTGTCCCAGGCAGCCAATCAGGTGCCTGGGTTTCCTGTTTCACTTCCCTGTGTGCACCGTCACAGAGCACACACACGAAATACGTGTCGGACGTGTCCCGAGCACCAACGGTTGTGTTGTCGTGTTGTTAGAAGGTACTCCGACACATTTAATCACAGCTGGGTGTAAACTGAGCACATGTGCAGCAGCAGGGTTCCTCCGCATGTTTCTGACAGCTGCTGACATTTTACTGAGCTTTTTACAAGCAACTGACCAGTGATACTCTTATGAGATATGATGCAAATGTTGCTACATTTTATTATTTATCATTGACTTTGCATCTTCACCGCTGACAGCACGACTGTCTTGAAGAGTTGTGCACACTTTTATTTTGCTGCTGAGTGCAGTAACTTCATTTTCATGCTGCTAACCCCGCTGCACACACACCCCCTTCACCCACCACCCACTGCACCGCCTACATTTTCCACTCATTTATTGATGGGATTGGTGGATTACTTGTTTTCTTTTAGATAAAAAAAGTGATTTAGTTCTTATTTCAAGCCCAGCTTTTGTTATAGCCTAAGATCCAGGTCATGACACATCTCTAAGGTGGTCTGTACCTGCCGAGGCACATTTAAATGGACTGACACAAGCAAACTGAAAAGTGTAATCTACACGTGTAATCAGTCCAGGTGGTAACTAAATAGGGCTGCGTTCAAATGGTTTGTGGCTCCAGCTTCATATTTAACACACATATGAGAGTGAAATGAATCTTCTCTTTTAACTCTCTGCAAGAAAATAAGAATAAGCACATTTCAAAAAGTCAAACTATTCTGCATAAACTGAAAAACAGATTTACATGCTTCAATGTTCCAAAAAGACATATTTTTCTTCTTCTGTACATCTAATACTGCGCTCTTCTGTTGTGTTTGTCCCAGACACATATGCAATGATGAAGCTGTGTTTATTCTTTTCTTCACCACCTGCAGTGTCTGTGTTGTAGCTCATTTCACAAAATCACGTGGAGTTTCCTCTCCACAACTTACTCAATATAAAACATTACACAGAGCACACTGCACCCAATACAAATTATGCAAAATGGGACTCATAGACAATGACAAATGTACTTATTGCTGAGACATCTCAGACACACACTGTCCTCCTCTATAGGGCGCAGCATTCCAGTCTGCCCAACTCTTTGTCTGCTGGGGGATCTGTCTTCTGTTGAACCGCCGCTGCAAAACACACAGCCCATACTGGCCGCCCTAACAATGGCTAGAGACAGCACCTCTGAACTGGAGAAAAAGAGACAACCTCTCAACATCCCAGTGACACAATTTACTATGTGAAGACATCTCAATAGAAAGAGAGATTACAATAAAAAAACTAAATAACACCCAAATTGACTCATTTCAAAGACTGTGGACCCCATTTATCAACATGACCACCGTTCACCCATAACACCACCACACACACACAATGACTTCTCCGTCCAGACAATGGCTCTGAAGCCTCCCCCTACTGCTGGTGATACCAATGCCCCCTCCCTCCCCCAACACTACCTCAATACAACTGTAGATTAAATAATCCTCACATCTACACTCACTCATTACAACTGACAGAACATTTACTTACCAATGTTGTTGTTATTATTATTTTTAATTATTATTATTTTTTATAGTTGTTATTGTCGATATTATCAACAGTAGGCGTCACACATAATCAGTACATAATATACCATGCCCTATAACCTTATAACACCACCAACCCCTATGTCTCTCAGTCTTTGTTTGTCCGTACAGATTTTGTCCATTTCAATCCTTGTTGTCCTATTGTCTTGTTTTTGCACGAATAAAATAAATAGATAAATAAAAAGACCCACTTTTAACATCAGTTTATGCAGAAATCTCACTGCAGTTTCTTCAGAAATGACGCTCTCTTGTTGAATTTACTAAATTTGTGCTAGTGCTTCAGCAGTGCACCTTCATAGTAACGATTTATGAACAGTGTTTTTGTATATATTTGAATTTTTTGCGCTTCTTCTTATACACTTGTTTGTTATTTCTTGTACTTCTTCACTGTGTAATTTGTAGGATGGTCCTTGGTTTGGATAAAGGGAATATTAGAATGAAGCGTCTAAAACAACAAACAACAACACTGGAGCTACTGTAACTCACATCAGGTGGTTAACTGCACTAGATTTCATAACCAGCTTATTCTGGTTACACATCACTGGTCACAGGTATTTTTTATTATGTTATGGACAATTTGCTCTTCAAATGTAAACTATGTGTTGTCAGGATCTTTGTGAAGCAGATGAAAATCATTGGTGTGAAGCTCCAACCAGCAGGAGGAGCTGTGACCTCTGCCAGCTGCCACCATCAGCATTCACATACCAGGATCAAATAAGGTACACAACAACCAACCAATCAGCCGTGAGAATCCCCCGAGTGGACCTCCTCTCTTCATGTCACTCTAACATGAATCTTACTGTCGACTCCTGTGTGTGGATGTCATCCTGCTCTCTCTCTCTGTGTCTCTGTGTCTCTCTCTCTGTGTCTCTGTGTCTCTGTGTGTTTAATGTCAGTCCTGTCAAACATTCACCACCCTGCTGAATGAGAGGCACAGATACGCTGAGCTCATGCTACCAGAATAACAACTCCCTCCCTCTCCTCTTGAATTGAGCTCCTCTATGTGTGTGTGTGTGTGTGTGTGTGTGTGTGTGTGTGTGTGTGTGTGGACCAGCAGGAAACAGATCACATACCCACACCGCTCAACCTTGCAGACTACAGGACATGTTGAAGACTGGAGGCTGGTTTATGACAACGAACGTCAAATAATGTTGTGTTGTTCTTCACACATCATATCCGTGTTGTTTATTCAGTGCACACACACACACACACACACACACACACACACACACAAACGTGAAAACAACAGTTTTAGGTAGAGTTATGTGTTGAAACTGTTTCTTGATGAAAATCTGTGTATGAACCCTCCCAATGCTTCTCTGCAGCACCTGATCAGGACTCCAGGAAGTCACTAAATACTTTTAAAATGTTACTACCAGTTGAATCACAAACTGTTGTTTTTACATTTCGGTTCACAGAGAGATTAAACACATTAATCCACAAAGCCAAACTTTTCAGTTCTAAACTGAATCAGTTTCTGAACTGAACTTTCAACTCCAAGGAGACACCAAATTTTGAGCAGAAAAGGTTTGTACATGACCAAAAGTTTGCAAACACCTACCCTTTCATAGACGTCAGAGCTGTGGAATAACACATGTGGAATTATGTAGTAAACAAAAAGTGTTATAAAACAAAATATGTTTCATATTTCAAATTCTTCAAAGTAGCATTGATGAAGGTTTTGCACAATATTGGCATCAAGTTCACCAGCTTCACAAGGTAGTCACCATCAGTTGTGTTGTTGTGATACTCTCCTCTCTCTCCCTCCCTCTCCCTCTATATACATATATATATATATATATATATATATGTATATATGTTTACCAAGATTTACTGTTGAAATTTGTGAAAATTTGTGAAACACTGTTCCCTGGATTTCAGACTGAAATAGACAAAAGCAGCCTCTGATTTTAGCCCGGGACCATTCAGCTGTCCCCAGCAGGTCGTGTTAAATGAATATCCAGCTAAATAACATTACAGTGTAAAATATGCCTTTGACAGCTGCATACATGTTAACATGCTAACTCAGATGCAAAGAAGATACGGCTAAGACTAACAAGTCCCATGTGAGAAGTCAAGATCCTCCGTATCATGAAGAACACACAGACACAGCGTTGTTCTTGCATCCTTGGGTAGTTAAGCCTGAAATTATAGTGCAGTTGAAAACATACACAAGTTGGAGGCGGTTTTATTACTGAGGAAATATACAATAAGTCATGAGGATTTAACTTTGTTGCAGATGTTTTAGTTTTCCAAGAGAAACACAAAGGTAAGAACTAACCCAGTTTAAACCTTATATCACTGTTGACCTTTAAAGGTGCTCAGTATGAACAGTTCTTATCAACCAGGTGTCAAAGGGAACTGACTGAATCAGTCGCTTTCAGCAACGGAGCTCCTCACTGCTCATTAAAAGTTTATCAAAAGTACACAAAAGCTACGGAAACAATAATCTGATAATGTCAACGTCAAAGACAGTCTGAATCATCCCCAAACGTCACATATGAGCAGTGATGCGTTCACTTACTGATGTACATATTGAAGTGCATTTGAATGGAGGAAATGGTTGAGAGTGACTATAAATCTGACCTGAACTGAACTCAACAAAGGGATTCAGGATTTCCACCTTTAGTAAACCTTCCTAAATTCAATGAAGATCAGGGTAGAGCCTCTAATTAATACAGTACCTTTCTGTCATGACCTGTAACCCTTCAAAATAATGTAGTTAGCTTATGATAATTGGCTTTGGAAGTAAAGTTATTCCTGTAGTCTGACTTTCTTTTGTTTTCCAGGTTGTATTAGATCAGACTGAATCGATTCCTTTCACTTTTGTCCTCGTGTTTTTGGTTTTGGAAAACACGTGACCCTTCAAACCCCTTGAGAACAGAACAATATGACAATCACTGTTGGGGTCTAGAATCAAACAGAAAAAAACTTTTTGCCCGTCGAGGTGCTGGAAATGTGTCTTTGACATGGTTCAGACGGGTGTGTGCAGTGAATAAGAATATACATTAAAGCAGAAATACACCAATGACGTGTGCCAAGGTCTGGGATATATTAGTCAATGTGTTGGATGCAGGAGAAATGGGCAGCCGTAGACCTTAGCAACTTTGATAAGGGCCAAATTGTTATGGCCAGATGACTGGATCGGAGTATATCCGAAACGCCAAAGGCCAAAGGTGAGTATCTACTGGTACTGACAGTGACAAACCACAGATCTGGGCATTATACCCTGGTGTGTATGGGGCTGTGCAGACCTCATCAGCTGATCATGTTTTGGCTCATCGATGGATACGTTATTTTTTGGTTTTCTCTGCTGCTGAACGAGGTTTCTTGCCAGTAGCAGGTGGAGCTCCGGTCACGGTTGCATTCACAAGACAAAAGTGTACATGACGTCCTCTGAGCAGCTACGTCTTCAGGGCAGATCGGAGGCCAGTGATGGTGCAGGCCAGGGTTAGCTGGTTAGCATGCTAACTTCAGTAGAAGAAAAGACGTGATAGAGAGTTATTATTGGTGTTACTTTCCACAGCTCTTGGTGAGTACAGCAGTGAAGTTCGTGCTGAATGTTTCCTCTAGGCCGATAATTAAACAGCTACTGCAAAACTTAAATCTCCTTTAAGAATATTTTGGCTGTAAAGTGCAAAGATGTGCAAGCGTTGCTGATTCATTCTAATTTGTTTATCATGTTACTGGAAGTTGGTATGAATTTTTTATTTGAATATATTTGTCTTGGCCAGAGGTTTTTTTTATCAAGTCCAGAGCTGCACCCTGTTCAGCAGATGGTCTTTGTGTCAGTTGCTTTTTTTCTTGAGACGAGGACCATAAATGTTTAAAAATGTGCATTTCAGTACAAGTTATTGATTGAGATAATAATTCCTTTCACTTGTGGTACCTATAGCTCTGTCGGTGTCGTATGAACCTCAACATCTTTACAACTGAACTGGTTCAGAAGTTTAAACCTTTTTCACATTAAACCCTGTTTCCCTTCAGAGCAGAAACCTTTCATCAGAACCATGAGACTAAAGTTTATAAGGAGACCGAGTTCGGAGTTGCAGCCCCACTGCTGGTTTGTCATGCTGCTGAGCTCTGCTGTCAGTCACTATGTTTTTCTGTGTTCTGATTGGCCGGTTTGTGTACTCAACAGAGAAGTCTCCGCCCCCGGAGAAGACGGCTGTACTTTTCCACTCCAAACTGAGTTTACTCTCCAACTCCATCCACTCCTCCTCCTCCTCCTCCTCCTCCTCCTCCTCCTCCCTTCTTCACTTCATCTATTCATAACACACATGCCCCCTACCCCATCACACACACATGCACACACACTGAGGTAATGGAGGTTTTGTCTTGGATTTGTGCTACAGAGCGACAACGACTCTCTGATTGGTTAAGAGTTCTGCTGGGAAAAACAGCGACCCAGGCTTCTCTGTTTCAGGGTGGTTTCACTGCAGATGGTCTGAAATGTGACAATATTTCCATCATTTGGTTTTGCATTTGCTTTCTGGAAATCTTTCATTTCATGCTGCTTCCTGTGAGGAAACACCAGGCGTGACCGTGGCTTGTCTGTCCACACGTCTACAAAAACGTACAAAGATCATGATTTCCATCCCGATACGTGTGAATTAGTCTTATTTCAGCTGATTGGTGGCAGCTCATATATTCTCTGAGGGCATTACGCATCTTCACGAGTCCACTTGGTTACAAGTAAACCTGACCCAACTTTGGATCCAGGTCGGGGGAATTCTTGCGTCTTAGTCAAATAGTGTTTCCTCATGTGTTCAGTCTGATAAAGTTTGGTACAGTCCTGGTGTACGGCTGCAGGTCTCAACTCATGACAGGTGTGTGTGTTTAATACCAGAGTGGATCCAAGCGGCCTGAACATCAGTCATCACAGGAGATTTTATTTATTTATGTCATTTTTGTATTTTAACTTTTGTTGGACAGCTGTTAGGAACTGAGGGGGGAGAGAGAGAGATGGAGGAATAGAAAGTCCTGACATCATGTCCGTGCTAGTGTCTGTGACTCAGAGTCTCAGTCCTCTGAAGTTAAGACGCGTGTCCCGTATTAAGGTACACTGACATCCTCAGCAGCACTTGCTATTGGGAACTTCTGTGATTTTCACGAAGGAGTCTCTGCCGTACAAACATGAATTATTCATCGGCTGCCTGTTTTGACGAGTCTTCACTTAAATCATCAAAAACATGAAATCAAAATGTTGAAATGCTGAATAACTTAAGATGTCAGATCAAAATAAAAAGGAACTTTTCTGTCTTATATTCATCAAACACGT